>NC_062548.1:136954418-137254418 GCF_016906955.1 Phacochoerus africanus | reverse complement strand
GCTCAGTGGGTTGGGGATCCGGCATTGCCGTGAGCTGTGGTGTAGGCTGCAGAAGTGGCTCGGATCCCACATTGCTGTGGCTCTGGTGTAGGCCGGCGGCTACGGCTCTGATTCGACCCCTAGCCTGGGAGCCTCCATATGCCGCGAGAGTAGCCCAAGAAATGGCAAAAGGACAAAAAAAAAAAAGGAACTGTACAATACTAGGACAAAATTTTTACTTTAGAAACTGAAAAAGCTTTAAATGAGCTTAAAATGTGAAAGTAGTTCCCATATTGATCAAAGGGCAATACACTCAGGGTTGGGGTCACTGGGCCAACAGCAACATTCCAATCCTACTTGGAGTAAATTGCCATCTGGGGTGAGAAAACCGACTGGTTTCCAGTCTAGCCCTCATGGGGTCTGGAAGGCAAGCAAGGTCAAGAAAGCCCCCCCCCCCCCATGCTTCATCATTCTGAGCTCAGGGCTTCCCAAACTTTCCTTCCGTCAGCAACATCTACTATATTATTTGCCTCAATGGACTCTCAATTATGAGAGGGCTATCTATAGGAACTTTTAAATACATCTTTATTTTGGCTATAAATCTTAGCCAAAAATAAAAGACTTTGAAATGTTGCCTTTAGCTTTATTAGAACATTATCATCTTGGACACCACTGCCTGATAACTATGGCCATTGTTTCTTTCTTTCTTTCTTTTCCTTTTTTAGGGCCGCACTAGCGGCATAAGGGCGTCCCCAGGCTAAGGGGCAGAATCCAAGCTGCAGCCCCGGTAACACAGAATCCAAGCCACGACTTCGACCTACACCACAGCTCACAGCAACAGAGGATCCCTGACCCACTGAGCGAGGCCAGGGATCAAACCCACGTCCTCATGGATACTAGTCGGATTTGTTTCTGCTGCGCCAAACGGGAACTCTGGCCATTGTTTCTTAAACTAACTCTTATCTTGCTGTGGTCTGGGTTTAATTCCTTTGTCTTAAGGATACAACGTTTGTCAGTTCTAGAAATCAAAACAGGTCTCACTGGTCAGGTCATTAACCATCTAATCCAAACTTCAAACTGATCATTTGAACCCAAACATTAGTTTGACCTGCGCTTCTTTCCTTGTCCCCCTGACCGCAGGCTTCGGATGAGAGGACAGCGGGCATGACTTCGGGCATGAGGAAACCCTTGACTTATATCCGCTTCACTTTTTCTCAGACTCAGAGCAGGACTACACCTGCCACTCCAGGCTGATCATTTAGTGTGAAAATGGATTCCTTCCAAAGAAAACAAAAATTCCCTGCTCTTAGGAGGATGTCTTATCAGGACACACTTGCACATAAGGCAACGTGCAGGACTTGTGACCATCGGTCATTCGGCAACAGGGTGGCAACATCCCCTCGACTTGTCAACATTCTCTTCTTCCCAGACACCGCACCCTTATTTCTAAACAGTGAGAAATTCCCTGAGAAAACATTCTGCATGGAATAAAAGCATCAGATCACTCTGGATGAGCAAAGATTTCTTTCTTTTAAATAATTGTTTTAATTTTACAAAAATGAGAGGTAGCAGTAACTCATTTTGTTTCAGCAGAACATTCGTAAACCATATCACCATGCCTCTTTAATTTAAGCATGACAAACAGGATGAAGTTATAACTTATTTTAACCTCCAGCTGGTCACTGCACAGATCTTCCAATAGCAGGTCACACAAAGGACTCAACAGTACTACGGAAACCTGTTATTTTGCTGAGGTGGGTGTGTGCAGATTTCCCAACTAACCCGTTATCAATTCAAGCATCTTCCACAACTCAATGAAAACTCTGATGAGGACAAGAAAGCAGGACACTCGTGTTCTGTATACAGAAGAAAATCTGAAAACTTCTCCCCTTGGTAGAACCTTCCAGGACCATCTTTCCTACTCCCTGTCGGGCAGGGGCCGCCTGTCTGTGTCACTGTCTCCAACTCAGCCTCAGCAGCAGCAGCAGGGGTAACACTGAATTATTTGTTGAAATGAAGTGAGAATGACACATTTCCAGCTGGCAGGGTAAATCTCATTACCTTGTGGTCATCTACCAATTCAGAGCAGTTTCCTATTTTTTTAAGCAAGGGAAAACCACCTCAGCAACATGGTCCAGTGCTCCCAGCCCCAGGGAGGCAGCCACTCTGCCCCAAGAGGTTTCCTGAAACCATGGCTGATCACAGGCAGGGCCAGGTGAGCTGCAGAGGGCCTGGGCCCTCCACCTCAGGGGGACCATGACTCCTGCCCCACAGTCAGAAGCATCTAAACCCAAATTGTCTAAAAAAGGACCAGAACCTCTACTGAAACAGATGGGAATGAAAAAGATAGTAACTAATACTTGGCTTTTCAAATATTACATATTTACAAATAACAAAAAATGAGTTATGATGATTAAAATTAAAATCTTAGAAGTTTTCTGTAAATTGAATCGCCTGGGGCTACACTTGAATCAGCCACCTTTGTGGAGAGTCCAGGGAGCTCTTAACTTCTGACATCTTGTGGGATATTTAAGTATTAATAGATGTGCAACAGCAAAAAATCCCAAAGACATCATTTCTCCCTCTTTCACCGAAGATTTACCCTCCCCAGCAAAACTTTTTAAAAGCAGGATAAGAGGGGTGGTCCCGATTCCAGGTGAGGTTCAGTGGCGTCACCGACACCTGTACTCACTTGTGACCCCGAGCCTCCTCCGCTCCGGCGCCCCTCGAGCTGCGGACACCTACCCAGGAAGAGGAAGGGCGCTCCCTGCTCGGCTCCGCCTCCCAGGGCAGGGACCGGTCTAGCGAGGTGCGCACCTGAGACAGGTGAGGGAGCAGGTAAACACCCGCTTTGGTCCAGGGCAAAGCACCTACTTTATACGTATTCGCAGGACAAAAACAGCAGCTAGGGAGGGTGTGCGCTCCCCTTCCTGGGTCCCAGGGCTGCTCCTGAAGCAGCCCATCTTTGACGACTGGGCAGCCTGGTGGCAGCCCTGTCGCAGAGGGAACTGTGAGCGGCGGTTCTGACCGGGGGACTAGGGGTCGAGGGTCAAGGGGCCCCGGGAGGCGCCCTTGGTAACCCGCCCACCCCTGACAGCAGGCCGCACGTTCGGCCGCGCGGCCCGGGTGAGGGACGCTCAACTGAACCCCAGGACTGACCCCTGACTCTCCGAGGACCCTTGGGGACCGATGAGGCCCCACCTCTCAGGCTTCAGTTTGAGGCCCCTAATCTCTGGGGTGGCGCTCGGGGCTACGCCCTCCCCCGCCCTCGGGTGGTCACGTCACCGAGCCCTGTGACCTGAATTCGTCCCCACTGAGCCCCTCCCCCTCCAGGTGGCCCTCAGCCCCGCCCCCTCCCCGCCCCTAGCCCCCCCACCCCCCGCAGGAGGCTCTCGGCCCCTCCTCCCTCTCACGGCGCTCGGGCCAGAATGTGCAGGCGCGAGACCGCACGCTCTCTTTAGGCGGAGCGGGGTCGGACTGCGCAGGCGCGTGGCGTGGGTTGCTGGCAGTGCGCCTGCGCCGCGCCGGAAGCATTTCGACGTGGTTACTGGGCGCCTCTTTGCGCGCGGGAAGATGGCCGAGCAGGTGACTAAGTCGGTGCTGTTCGTGTGTCTGGGTGAGACGCCGCTGATCTAACCCCAATCTGGAGGGCTGGGATGGGCTCCGTGAGCTCTGGGCTGCGCCGCTGGGCAGGGACGGTGAAGGGGAAGAGGCCAGAGAGGGGAGACCTGAGGGTCGGATGGGGCGCCGCGCTCTCTCCACGTCGCGCAGCTGCCCTGGCGGCTCTGCAGCGGGGTCTCCTTAACGTGCCGGGTTCTCTCTCCAAGGGCGTCCCCTCTCCCCTGTTCAGTCCTGTCTCCACTTCGGATCCCCTGTCCCCTGCCCGGTCCTCGGTGCAGGCCTGGGCCTCTTACTTCTGCACAGCTCTTTCCCCAAGACCGAGTCCCCTTTCGCGCGGAGTACCTGCACTCCAGGCGTGAGCTCTCTGCATTGCACCGGCCTAGAATCCCTTTTTCATCTTCATCCCATAGACCCAACGCCGCTGGATTGATTTGTCTCTTAAGGGCCTCCTGATTCCCGGAAACCCCTGACAACACTGGCTTGTTGGCCTGTTTGGCCACTGCCCACAAGTGGATCTGACCTGAAGGCAGATGGAATGGGAGGGTTTAGGATTTGGTTGTAACAGCCAGATCAGGCAGCCGGATTCCCCAGGTCGCCATGACAGCCCGTGTACCGGTGTTCCTATACGTGAAAATAAAGAATTTTTAAAATGTTTTAATTTTTCAGGTAACTTCCAGCTCAGAATTATTTTGATTTTTAGGATTTCAGCAGTTAGCCTCCCTTACTCAAAATGAAGTGCACTTTCCCTTAAGCTTTCCAGAGTATTCCTTTGATGCAGACCACAGGGTTCTATTCCTCGGTGCGTTCATCTGTCTCCTTCATTCCTCAGAGAGGAAGGCCTGAATGGTCAGTAGTCCAGTGACTTTGAATCTTCGCATATGTGTGTTTCCTGCAGAATAGCGCTTCCTTTTTAGGTGCCCCTTCAGGAAGACCAAAGAAGTCTGCCTGGTCTCCCCACTATCCTCTTTCACCCACACCCTCAGGCTTGCTCGTTTCTAGCACTTCACGTGCTCTGCATGGGCCTTCCCTCGTGGAAGTCCATTTTGCATATTACCCGACAGCCTTTCCAAAAGGTCAGACCCAAGTATTCCCTTCTTTCCTTTTCCCAGATCCTCTAAGTGGAGCTGAGTTGTTCCTGCGACCCTTTTTATAGATAACCTTTCCTCCCTCAGCTTTTATTATGATTATTTGTTAGCCTCCTCAGATTATAGCTAGATGTAGCCCTCTTGATGGCAATAACTGTGGCTTATTTTTCTTTGTATTTCCAGCTGTAGGACAAAATAAGATGCTCACTAACTATTTGCAGCATTAAATTTCTAGGAGGGGAAAAGTAAGTTTTGACAGTAGGCATCATTCGTTTTTTAAGCCCTCCACTGAAGGCTGAGGGATGGTGGGAACACATTTATTAAAGGGCAGTTCAGTTCAGGTTGGGCATCTCATGGAGTTCCAAGGCCTTGTTTGTTTCACTTAGTATTGTTGCTTAGGTTGACATAATGCGCCACGGTGGCTCTTAATGGGAGATGTTTGCTTGTATGTATTTATGTATATATTTATTTTCAGTACTTTAATTTTTTATTTTTTTTAGCAACTGCCATGGTGCCAGGCACTGTTCTGAGGGCTTCAGAAAGTGAGCAAAACACAAAAATCCCTGCACCTCCGGAGCTCACATTCTGTCATCAACAGTCAAGTACTTGGTTACACAGTCAGTTGGTGTAAGGACAGGAAGGCAGGAAAGGCGGTGGGAGTGGGGTGCAGTTTTAAGAAAGGTGTTCAGGGAGAGACTTATCAGGAGGGTGACACTTGAGCAAAGACTTGAAAGAGGAGAGGAAGTAAGCATGAGTTATTTCAGAAAAGCTTCTTGGATCCAGAGGAAAGTGCCTGAAAGATTTTGAAATGAGGGGGCTGGCCGTGTTCAGGAAAGACAGGGAAGCTACAGAAGTGGGCCTGGGTGACCTAGTACTGTCTCTGCAGACCCTCCTCTGTAGCTCGGGACTCAGAGATAATGTGCGTAACTGCTTTCTCAGTGTCCGGTGGATTCATAACTAGTACCATTCTTGGCGCATAGGGCAGAAGTGACTTGCTCACATGCAGTGAGCTTTCTGGGGCAGGAATCTGCAAGCTTTTTATGCAAAGAGCCAGAGAACAGGTCCTGCCAAAGGCGTGGTGCCAAAGCAGCCTAGCCAGTTGTAGACTCTTGTGCTCGGCTGTAAGCATTTACTTGTGGACACCGGGATTTGAATTCCCTGTGATAGTCCCATGTCTCAAGATGCTTTGCTTTTGAGATTTTCCAACTGTTTAAAAATGTGAAATTGATTTTTAGCATCAAGATCTGTATAAAGTGGTGGGTCCTGAGCCCTAGTTTTTTGGACCCACATTTAGGTCCTGTGGGGGATAGGTCTGGTGAGGCTTTGGAGGATTTTGAGCAGAGGTGGGACGATTTGAGAGCAGTGTTCAGTAATTGAGATTAGACTCAGGGGTGGAGGCGAGGGCCACAGGAGGGAGACCAGCCATGTGCAGAGCTTGTATGTTGGGCCAGAGCTTTGCTGGTGGAGGTGGTGAGACAGATGTCGAGTTCTGGAGAGATTTGGGGTCACTGTGGCATTTCGCATGGTAGCCTGTATGCAGGACAGTAAGAACAGTATTTCAGAAATGTTTAAGTTTTGTTGTTTCAGAACATTTATTTGGATTTTTTTCACACTGAAGTGCAGGGAAGCATTAAATGTATTACATTGGTAAAGGCAATGGCAGAGGAGAATAGAACTCCTTATTTTGGCAAGATCATTGAGTGTTTTAGGTTTTCATGCTAGAGAGTGCGTGCCATTAGTCATGTCCCAGCCAGTGGGTGGGAGATGAGAACCTGTTAAGGGTGTCAGATTACCGTTTTCCTACAATTGGTGTTTAAATACCCTTTGTCCCTTAAAGATCAGCCATAATTGTTTTTTTTTTTCCTGATAAGAAATTTTCTTATTATCGTTATGCTTTTTAGAATCTTTTCCTGTGCTCCTATAGTATGTTGCTTGTCTGTCAGCATTTATTCTCTTGTTTTTATTATAGCTAATTCTGTATCTCCTGTGACTACTTTGCTTAGCATGTGATGGAAATATTTGGAAAGACAATTTCGTCTTTGATCTTTTTCCCCTGTGTAGTAAGGAATGTGGCTTCATCCAGTGAAGAGTCTTGCCTTTGTCCTGTCTCCTGGGAGGTACCCTCCAAACCCCTTGGAATCCCCTTGGAGTATAGGAGTGTCCTGTGGTTCAGGGACAGCCCCTACACAGTGTGCGCTGAGGAGGTCTCTTGGAGTGGGGGCTGGAGATTGAATTCAACCACAGGCCAGTAATTCAACTACTTGTGCTTACTAATGAAGCCCCAGTAGATCCTGGCACTGGAGCTCTGGTGGGCATCCTGGGTTGGCAGTATTGTCACACATGGGGATGGGAAGGTGGCATGTCCCGTAAGACCAGAAAGTTTCCTGTTTGGAATTCTCCCAGAATCTTCACGGTGCTCTCTGACTGGTTCTGCTCTGTATCTTTTTGTGATGATAAAACTCTGATTGTAAGCATAGGGTTTTCCTGAGTTCTGAAGTCCTAGAGTAATACTGAACCTATGAAGGCCCCCGAATTTGTTTGTGGCCATCTGATTTGAAGAGAGGGTAGCCTTTAGGGATCCGGGAACTTGCCGCTGCTGCTGTAAGTTCTGGGCACAGTGGAGGGCCTGGAGGGTCGTCGCCACCCCAGCTGCTGACTCCGGGTCACGGCGTTCAAGCAAGGGCTCTGCACAGGTCTCGTGGTAGAAGTTTATGTACAACTGTCCAAAGTGCACTGTGTGTTACGCCCAAACACACTTGCTTGTGTATTCTGTGAAACAGCATTCATCTTTATTATGTGCAGTGTATTTGGAAATACGTATTTTAAACTTGATTCTGTGGTATTTCATTTTAAAATAGACGAGTTGCAACCCACTTCATTGATTACATGGCTCCCTTCTGGGTCAGTGATAGCAAACTGAAAGATGATGCTTTCCGTTCTGGTTGTTCTGGTGTCTTCTCATCTGCCTGTGAGTGCTTGAGCCATTGGCGTGAAATCATTGCGGGGGTTTGGTCAGCTGTTGGCGCAGGTTCTACCATGTGCTGGTAGGGCGAGCCCCTCGAAGACACATGTTGGCCTCACTCTCCTCGCTGCCCCAGGTGTGTGACGTCGTTCACGGCTTGTGTGGTGCTGGAACCCCGCACCCGCCCTTCCGTCAGACTTGACACTCACGCTCTGCCTCCTCCCTCCCCCCTTTTAAGGTAACATCTGTCGATCACCCATCGCAGAAGCGGTTTTCAGAAAACTCGTAACTGATCAAAACGTTTCAGATAATGTAAGTACTGTTCATTTTCTTAAGGAGGCCAACCTGAATGCCTTTGGGTTGAAATTTCGAAAAAAAATTCTTTTTTTCTCCTGCAGTGGAGGATAGACAGTGCAGCGACGTCCACGTATGAACTAGGAAACCCTCCTGATTACCGGGGGCAGGCTTGCATGAAGAGGCATGGTGTCCCCATGAGTCACATTGCCCGGCAGGTACCGTACTTGACCTTGAAGATATCCTTGTGTGTTTTGTGTTGCAGTGGGTCATTGACAGCAGCGCTGTTTCTGATTGGAACGTGGGCCGGTCACCAGATCCAAGAGCTGTGAGCTGCCTAAGACATCATGGCATTAACACAGGCCATAAAGCAAGACAGGTAGAAGAGACCTTGTTTAATTTCTAATACGTTGATTCCATAACCTGAGCGGTTGTGAGAGGCTTAATCAGGCTTACCTGTAAGGACTGTGTGTAGTCAGGGTCAGCATAACCAGCCACAGTGCATCGTTCTGGTTCCACAGTTCCGAAGGATTTATGTGGCCTTGGAATTTACTGGTTAAAACGCACAGTGGAGAGAGCCCTGCCTACGAGCGGGAAGACCTGAGGTGTGGTCTCCTTTTTCTTTCTATCTGCGTGGTCTTTAAGCATTTAAGCCATGGTGACTTAGGCTGCTGCCGCTACAAAGTTACTGCTCAAAGGCAGTTCTGCTTTAAGTTCAAAAACAGTTTCAGCAGTGACGCACCTTGGAAACACAGGTTAACGCTGATAGGGATGTGTAGCCCGCAGACCAGCAGTAATACTCGGGTTTGGGTTCTGGAGCGCAGCCCAGTGCAGTGTCTGGGGAAAGATAGTGTGCCTTATCTGCTCTGTCCCTTACAGATGCCACAAGCTTGTGGCTCTTGCACTTTGGGCATGTGGCCAGTGTGGCGGAGGCTGAACGAATAGTTTGAACTGACTTCAGTAGCCCCTTGGTCTAGTGGGCACCTCACTGGGCTGCAGGGTTCTAGCTCATGGAACCAGAGAGGGGGGCTGTGGGCTGAGGTTCTCACAGTAGCAGTTGTGGTGAGATGGCTGGAGAGCGGGCACCCTGCCCCTCCCTGGCTTGGAGCTGTGGGTGTCGCGCTGGGAGCTCCAGAACCACAGGAACCAGCTTCTAAGGGGTCGGCTCCCTGTCCGATGCAGAGGATGTGGTACGTTTTTCTGCGGGGACTGTGATTTTTAGCAGCATGTTAATGGAGTTTGAACCAGATTTGTAAAAAATCCGGCTAAAGTCTAACTTCCTTTTGTATCCATCATGAGGAAACCTACAGCTCTGTAGGCCAAGCAAAAGGCCACGTCCCGAGATGAGCCAGCTTTTAAGGCTTCAAAGTGAGAAGCCAAGTGTTTTGAAAATTAGTCGTCAAACATAGTGCATGCTTTTAAGTGTGGGTGGCAATATCAGTGCTTGAATCAGAATTTTTTGTAAGACTAAAGGCTCATTCGTCATTGTTACAGCAAACCTTGTCTACTTAAAACTTTCCAGGTTGCTTTGCCACACGATGTCATGTTTTAGATTCTGCTCCTCTCAATTTTTATTAATTACGGAAGTGAGTAGTTAGTTGGTAAACCCATTTTGCAGATCAAGAAACAGTTCTAGAGAGAAAATAAATGACCTACTGAAGGTTACCCAGCTGCAAAGTGGTAGAACTAGGATTTAACTACAGGTTTCTGTATTTGTTTTATAAAAAACTCAAGGAGTTCCCGTTGTGGCTCAGTGGTTAACGAATCCAACTAGGAACCATGAGGTTGTGGGTTTGATCCCTGGCTTCGATCAGTGGGTTAAGGATCCGGCGTTGCCATGAGCTGTGGTGTAGGTCGCAGATGTGGCTCAGATCCTGCATTGCTGTGGCTCTGGCATAGGCCGACAGCTACAGCTCCAATTAGATCCCTAGCCTGGAAACCTCCATATGCCACGGGTGTGGCCCTAAAAAGACAAAAATAAATAATTAAGTAATAAAAAATAAAAAAAAAAATTTAGAAGTGTGAGCCAAGAAATTCACAAAATTACCGTAGAAATAACTTTTAGTATGTTAATAATGTCTCTGAAATTTGTAATACACACATTATGTGGTTTAGATAACTTTACCCTTAGATCCGTGAACTTCTAATTTCTGGCTATTTCAGTTGATTCTGCATGTTAATAATTTACTATTTAAATTAACTGTTTTAGGGAATTCCTGTCATGGCTTGATGGTTAATGAATCTGACTGGGAACCATGAGGATTCGGGTTCGATCCCTGGCCTTGCTCAGTGGGTTGGGGATCCAGTGTTGCCGTGAGCTGTGGTGTAGGTTGTAGATGCGGCTCGGATCTGGCGTTGCTGTGGCTCTGGTGTAGGCCTGTGGCTGCAGCTCCCATTAGACCCCTAGCCTGGGAACCTCCCTATGCGGCGAGAGTGGCCCTAGAAAAGGCAAAAAGACAAAAAAAAAAGAAAGAAAAATTTAGCTGTTTTTAAGGACCTCGCCCTTTATTAAGTAGAATTTTCATTGGACAGAGATTAAACATTTTTTATATCGTTTTTCCATTCTAGTCTCTTTGGGGTTTTTTATACCTTGCCCGTTTCTACTTTCCATTTTTTAAAATAATGTAGATTTATTTTGAATAATCCTTTAGAATTATGAGCACTCATACTTTCATGTTTTCTATTTTTAAGATCATATTTTTTCGTATATTAGAAGTATATAATAAAAGTGGGATGCTAATGAAGTGCACATGTCTTTAAAAGCTGGAAACTTTATTGTTTAAGAACACATGTAATTACCAGTTTTAGAAGTAGTATTTCCACATGATCTGTTTGTTTCTCTCTTTCTTTCTTTTCTTTTTCCTGTCGCTTCTAAGACTGTTTTCTCAACCTTTTTTTTTTTTTTTTTTAATTTCAGAGTCTATGTCACTGCTGTGGCGGGTTCAATCTCTGGCCCAAGATTCTCCGCATTTGAGGGTTTGGCCAAAAAATAAAAAAGAAAGAAATGTCGAAGTCCTAGTAAGATGTGTTTTATAGTCAGAATCACAGCAGATCTTTGCTGTTTTTTTAGCATTTTTCTAATGTTTACAGATTTCCTTTTTAGTGCATGTCAGCAACTTGAGAGCTGTTTGGTAATAGTTCTATTAAATCTGCTTTTGGTAGATAAAATATGTTTAGGGTGCTTTCTCTTCTTAATGCATGCGCTCAGTTCTCGAGTCTGGGACCTCTCCACATCCGGGTAGCTCTGCGGGATGTTTATCTTATCAGACATTCTTTCCCCTTCGCAGTAAACTTTATTTGACACTCCCACAGATTGTCAGTGTGCTCAGTGCATTTTTACAGCGTGACCAGCACATTTCCACTCCAGAGGCCACCACGAAAAGCGAAATGCGTCCACCTTTTCGACTGCGTGGCACGGGGGTCCTCGAGTGTGGGCCTTCCTGCCAGCGTCTCCCTGTGACAGGCTCCATGTTGTTGCTCCCGACAGAGGGCCGGTCGGCTTCATTCAAGGCGTCGGCGTTGCTGCACAGACAGGCCGCGGTTTACCAGGCCCGCTCCTGGCATGCGCTCGAGTCGCTTCTGGTTTGGGGCTGAGTCTACTGGGAGTTTTTTTGATACGTGTGCAGTTCTGTTGCATACACACCCAGCGTCACACACTGTGTCAGGTGGGACACATTACACTTTGTCAGAGTGGAGCAGCTGCGTAGAACAGTTGGCTCTTGCTCCCCTTTCTCTTAAAATTTTTGTCAATGATAGTATTTCTACTTTAATCATTTGGAAGGATTCACCTAACCCATTGTCTTTTGTGGTTTCCTGCAATTGCTAGCATTTTCTTCTGTCTTTAGTTTTTTTGGTGTGTAGTTTCCAGCAGTTTTATGTGGTCGAATTTGCTTCCTGAATTTGTGCCTTGATGGTTTTCATCAGTACTGGAAAATTCTGGGCTGTTTTCCTTTTATAGTTTGTTTCTCCTCATTCTTCTGAAGTTCAGCCTAAGTGTATTTTGGACATAAGTTTCTTTTTCTACTTTCTCCATCCTTTTCACTCTCTGTTTTTCAGTCTGAGATTTCTTACTGACCTGTTTTGTGATGTACTAATTTTTCTAATGTTTTTAAACAGTCCGTTAAGCCTCCGTTCATTGAATATGGTACCTGTTACTGTATTTAATTCTTTACTTGATTTTTGAAAAGTTGATTCCAGCTTTCTGGTGAAATCCTACATCTTGTCCTGAACTTTCTTGAACAATACTGATCACAATTTGTTTTTGTCTTTTTGTCTTTTTAGGACTGTACCCACAACATATGGAGGTTTCCAGACTAGGGGTCCAATTGGAGCTGTAACTGCAGGCCACAGCCACAACCACAGTAACACGGGATCTGAACCACATCTGTGACCTACACCACAGCTTATGGCAACACCGGATCCTTAACCCACTGAGCGAGGCCAGGGATCAAACCTGCATCCTCATGGCTGCTAGTTGGGTTTGTTAACCACTGAGCCACAGTGGGAACTTGGGCCATTGTTTCTTAAACTAATTCTTATCTTTCTGTGGCCTGGGATTTTGTTGCTTCTGAGTCTGGCTGTCATGGGAGCAGGTTAATGGTTGTGCAGAGGTGTTTGGTTTTGATGGGCTTTTTCTAACTTTTTTGGCAATAGGGTTGTTTTGCCACAAACTATTTGATTTATGGCTGCGAGAAGAACTTTACCATGCGCTTTCTTAGAAGATGTTGATTGTAGCTGTTCCCTTCCTTTCTCAATTATTTTAGCATCCAGACATCGCATAGCTACATGTGGCTGTCAGTTACTAAGTCTTTGTGAGGATCTGCAATTGAAGTCATTCCATTAACAGCA
Source organism: Phacochoerus africanus (assembly GCF_016906955.1). NCBI lineage: Eukaryota > Metazoa > Chordata > Mammalia > Artiodactyla > Suidae > Phacochoerus > Phacochoerus africanus. The sequence goes on along the minus strand of NC_062548.1, from coordinate 137,241,629 downwards.
GTGCTTAATATTTAATCCCAGGATATTTCCCAAACAACTAATTTGGGGAAATAGCTTGTATATGTTCTAATAGATTTTAAAATAAGTTAGTGCCTTAGGAACAGTGACAAAATTTAGTGCCAGTACTTTGCTACACTAAAAATTAATGTAAGCGCACAGCCAGACCCAAATTTTATTACTTCTTTTTTGGTCACACCTGCAGCATATGCAAATTCCCAGGCCAGGGATCAAATCTGAGCTGCAGCTGTGACCTACACCACAGCTTTAGCAACTCCAGATCCTTAGCCCACTGCACAGAGCTGGGGATTGAAACCAAACCTCAGCAGTGACCTGAGCCACGCCAGAGACAGTGCTGGATCTTTAACCCACTGTGCCATGGCAGGAACGCCAAGATTTGCTCTTTTTTAGCAGAGTAATGAGTATATTTATTGTTCTTTTGCCACCCTGATTGTAGTAGTGCCACACTTCTGTTTAACTGGATTTTGGGGAGTTTCTCTGTAGCTTCATTGTACCACTAAATTTTAGAGGGTTTTTTAATGAGGAAGAGGAATATTGAAATTGCATTCTTAGAAATTGTTTCTACCTTCATTTTGTGTCATGTTTATATTTCTCCCTCTTTTTTAAATGGGCCATTTTTTAGATTGAAATATAGTTAATTTACAGTGTTGTGTTAGTTTCAGATGCATGGCAAAGTGATTCAGTTATACATATAAATATGTATCTATTATTTTTGTTTTCCATTATAGATTATTAAAGATACTGAATAGAGTTGTTCTTTCTTTTTCTGTCATTATTTATAATATTCAAGAGTTGTGAAGTAGTTTTCATTTGTATTTTAGTGGGCTTATATTTATAAATGGTGCCAGAAACAACACAGGGTTTAGGTTAGAATCAGTAAAAATAGCGAGTGGCCCTCTCCTCCTGTCCTGATTATGGATAATTCAGTTCGAATGAGGACGATCTAGAGACTAGTTCCTCAAGTTCCTTCTTGATGGGTCTTCCTGAGCACCTGCTTGCAGCGGCATCTCCCCGACTCGTCCCTGCTTCCCTGGTGCCTCCGTGAGCTGCTGGCCCCGCAGGAGGGGAGCCGTCCCTCCATCCTGCAGTCAGTACCCATTGCTGGGCTCAGGATGGTGCTTATGCCATGAGATACAGGGCTCCGTATGGGACATTTAATAAGTTAACTGAATTATACTTTGTTTCCTAGAAATCAAAGTCTAACCTTTGCATCTACATGTTACACTGTTTCATGATTATTCCAAGGAACTTTATAGTGTAAAATTTCTTTGTAATACAGTTTCAGGAAGTTAGAGTAATTCTATTTTAACTCTGAAGTACCCTAAATTATTTCTCTTAGTGAGTAGCAGACAAGTATAGCCTTTTTTTTTTTTTTTTTTTTAAGTCTGTTTTGGATCTTCTAGGCTTGTTGGTCTAAATGTAAACATTATCTTTTGACTTCTCATTCACTTCTAGATTACCAAAGAAGACTTTGCCACTTTTGATTACATACTGTGTATGGATGAAAGCAACCTGAGGTAATCACATTTTTAAAGGGTATTTCTTTTTAATTCAGCTCCTAATAGGCCAGGCAGTTTGTTGTCCTAAATGACTGTGTTATTGCCTTAAAGATGGAACATACGTAATAATGATCACGATGTACAGAGTTACTTCTTTAGAGTAGCGTAGCATCCAGAGACTCGTGGAGAGTGGGAGGACCTTTCCACTGCGCCACACCCTTGCATGAGGAACGTCTGATTACACTGAACTGTGCTTTGTGGGAGCTTGAGTTTCTTCCTGCTGCAGGGGTTCCTGGAGAGTGTGGTGTTTCATTGTTTCTCATTTCATTCCCCTTTCCTGCTGCCCCACCCCCAACCCGAAGAAAGACTGACAAAAAAGAAAACCTTTTACTCTATTTAAATTGTTGGGGAGTTCCATCTTGGCACAGCAGAAACGAATCCAACTAGGAACCATGAGCTTGCAGGTTCGATCCCTGGCCTCGCTCAGTGGGTTAAGGATCCAGCATCGCCGTGAGATGTGGTGTAGGTCGCAGACTCAGCTCAGATCTGGCATTGTTATAGCTCTGGCGTAGGCCGGCAGCAGCAGCTCCAATTAGACCTTTAGTCTGGGAACCTCCACATGCCACGGGTGCGGCCCTAAAGAGACGAAAGACAAAAAAAAAAAAGAATAAGATTGTTGATTGTCTTAATTTAAAAGACAGAAGTTGTTAGACTAGGTATTGGATACAAATGGCTCACCAAATGCCTGTGGGTCTGTGCTCCGCAGCCAAAGCACTTCCTCTAGAGATTCTCGCTGTTGCCCCACTTTATCAAAGAAGTTGAGGCAGGTTCACTGGTGCTGCGGCGGGTGTGGTGGAATTTTAGCCTGGGCTCCTGGAGGCTTGTGAGTCACCACTGTGCCATGTGGCCTCACTTGTGCATTTGATCCCAGGGGCATGAATTTGCAGAAAGGAAGGTGGGGGCATTTCTTTAGCTGTGTGCTCCTTTTCTGTATTATCAACAACATCTTGTTGAGTTCAATTCTGTCACCTTTGTTAGTCTCAGAAACATGGGCTTCTAAGAGGAGACATACTCAGTCTCTGGCCAAGGATGCATGTTTGGGTAGAGAGGGTGAAGTCCTGTGCCGTTGCAGCTCCACTGCCCGTGACTGCGCCGCCGGGGCCCAGGCAGAGCTGCTCGCCTGTTGATTTCCTTTCTAAATCAGGTCACTGTCTCTGGGTCTTGCTATGGATGCTTGTAAAACCCTAGCAGATGTCCCCGTTTAGCTCAAAACCACGATTCAGAAAACTAAGTTCATGTTTCAATTTCGCAGAGATTTGAATAGAAAAGGTAATCAAGTTAAAAACCGCAGAGCGAAAATTGAGCTACTTGGGAGCTACGATCCACAAAAACAGCTCATTATCGAGGACCCCTATTATGTAAGTACGTTCCCGTCTGTGCTCGGGGCTGTGCCCGCACGTGGGCTCAGACCTCTGATGGCACGTCTGTCACTTCCTCTTCCCTGTGCTCGCAGGGCAACGACTCCGACTTCGAGGCCGTCTACCAGCAGTGTGTGCGGTGCTGCAGAGCCTTCCTCGAGAAGGTGCACTGAGCCGGCCGCCTCCCGCCGAGGCCCCTTCTCAGTCCAGTGGCACGGCGAGCTGCCCCCAGCGCAGGGTCACAGCCCTTTCCTCTGTCGACTCGCTGTTTCTTACCCTAAAAGACCTTTGTAGATGGACATCAGCTGTGTTTTACAGAAACGAGTAAATAAAATTTTTGATCGAGTTTATGGGGTAAGTGTTCTTAGACTAGTTGCCCCACTTTGTCCCAGTTACAAACATGGTGGAGCAGACAGAACAGCAGAGTGACAGCGCGGGACCCAGTGGCCCAGTCAGCATCTGAGCCTCTTGCTGCCTGTCCCCCGCCCTCCCCGCCTCCTGACCCGCGTGGCCGTGGCCGTTCCTGCGCCGCCTCCTGACGCAGGGGCCTGGGGAGGAAGTCCGTTGCCCGCACGGTGCACACGTGTCCGCTCCTGATAAGAAAGACGAAGATGGGCGGGTTGATCGTGGGCCTCGTTGCTCCGCCTTAGTTTGCGTCTGTCTGGTTTGTTTCCTAAGGAAGTCAGCTCCTTGATCCCATTTGAACTTGAGTTCTGTCCACAAGGAAGGAATCTGTGTGCTGGTTCATCTTACGGTCAGTTTGAGGGACGCGTCTGCTTTTATGCATCTATCTATCTGTCTGTCTGTCTACCCGGATGTCAAATATCGCTCAGCTCAGGTGGGAAAAAAATTATAACTTGGAAAAAGCTCTTCTTTGTCGGATGCTTAAATGTTGCTATGTTAAGTATTCTTTTTATCAGTGCTTAGTTTATGGGCAAATATAGGTAATTTCTGTGTACTTTGAGATAACTAAAATTCCCCATATGGATAAATGTCAGAAAAGATTGTTTTCAGTAAACTGGGGAAATATAAAAACACAGCTAAGACGCAAGTCTGGTGTCGGCCTGTTTTGTCGCCGACAGGGGAAGAAGCGTCAGCGCATGGCCGCTCCTGCCCCTTGTGGGTGGTTTGTCTACAGTGTGTCTCCTCTGTCTGCCCTGTTGCTGCCGCTGGCGTCATATGCTCATGGAAGAAGCTGGTGGCCTGTGGCCACAGCAGCCTTGCAAACCTCCCCCCCCCCTCCCCGCAGCAGAGTGTAGACCCCCCTCCCTGGGGACCAGCGCCCCCAGGCCAGGCCCCCCCAGAGGCTAGATGAGGGGCAGCTTTCCTCCACACCCTGTCTCCCCCCGAAGTCCTGGGAGGACTCAGAGTCCCAGGTCAGTCTGAGTGACGGTTGCCCGCAGCAGGGAGAGCCCAGGGATCGGCTCCCAGTCCTCAGTGTCATGAGGTCCCTGGGGCGGGTTAGGCCAGAGCTCGCTTGAGTCTGAAGCTGCCTTCCCAGCAGGCCTTCTGCCAGGCACGGCTGGAAGATGGGCCAAACCGGGTCTGGCGGCCTGGGCAGTCTCTCCGTGGTCCTTTCCCAGAAAACCGAAGAGGTTAAGATACTGGGAATTTAAGTATGCAGCCCTCAAAAGTAAAGAATTGAGGGGGAAAAGTTTAAATCATTAACCACAACTAGAAAATAGCACTGAGTAAAGCACTTCAGAATTTATCGCTGTACCCTAGTCATTCAGTAACCGCTTAGTAATCTCAGCTGAAGAAATTTCTTACTCATCTCTGCTCCTTGTAGTTTGTTTTCTTTAATGCTCACGTGTGTCTTACATACAGATCCTTAGACAAACCCCAGGGTTCTCAAGTTGACTCTGTCCTGTGGTCGTATCCAGGCAGGGACATGTGAACAGAGAAACTCACTGCTGAACTCACTTGTCTTTTAAAAGCAACCAGTGGGTTAAGAACCCAACTAGTATCCATGAGGATGCGGATTTGAGTCCTAGCCTTACTAAGTGGATTAAGGATCCCCATAGCCGTGGTTGTGGCATAGACCCGCAGCTGCAGCTCTGATTCAGCCCCTGGCCTGGGAATGTCTATATGGGGCAGGTGAGGCCCTTAAAAAAATAAATAGGTAAAAATAAGATCCAATCAGATTTGTTCAAAACATACTTTCCTGTAAAATTTTGAAGCTGCTTAGACGTCTCAAGGCCCCTCCCTCTCAGTTTAGCGTTTCCATTACACTCATACAGGAAATACAGACGCAGCTTGATCTGAAATAATTTGTGACTAAGTCAGGTTCTCTCTTAAGGAATATGTCACCAGTACGTAGTGCCCCACTCTAAAAATGCTGATTAATTGCCCCTTAGGAGAATTTGGGAGGTCCCCTCATGGCTCAGTGGGTTAAGAACCCAACGTAGTCTTGAGGATGTGGATTCCATCCTTGGCCTTGCTCAGTGGGTTAAGGATTTGGTGTTGCCACAAGCTGTGGCACAGGTCGCAGATGCAGCTCAGATCTGGTGTTGCCGTGGCCGAGGCCTAGGCCTCTGCTGCAGTTCTGATTCAGCTCCCAGCCTGCGACCTTCCATGTGCCGCAGATGCAACCACAAGAAAAAAAGTTCATACCCTTCCCGTGTTATGTATGCCTTTTATATTCTGTGACCTGCCAGTATTTCAGTCACTCCATGGATTTCTCAGTCATGAATTGCCAACGGTCAGCTCGTTCAGCAGTAGAGAGTCACTTCAGAGTCTTCATTATAACAAACGCTGTGTTTATTACTTGCGTTTTATTTACAGTATTTACATATTGCACATATCTGGATACTATTTTACATTTATTAAACAAAGGACAAATGAAATTAGCCTGAATAGGTTCACAGGTTTACACTCCAATATCTCCACAGCTGAAAGCTTTTTATTTTTGTTTTTCATGCAGTTCCAAATAATACTCTGGGAATTTAATTCTAAAAGTAATAAAAAATATTAAATAACACCATATGCTATATGAAAATATAGTTTCAGATTTTACTGATTCTGTTTATGTTTCTAAAGAAATATTTGTGATGTCACCTAATCCGGAAAATGAGAGATTTCACAGCAAATGTGGAGCCTCCTCTTGTGTTACTGTCAGGTACCCCAGCGTACTGGGTGTGTGTCCACACTGTGCCAACAACAAACACAACTCAAGGTGAGGGAGTTACGGGAGAGGCTGTCTGCAAAAATAAATCTCTGGTTCACAGGGTGTGTTTGGAAGGTAGCAGGTTCTGGTTCCTGTTGGTTTCCAAGGCACTTCTCAAGGTTCCTGGGCCGTCGGTCCTTTACGGCTCTGCTCACTGCTGGAAACAAACACATTCTCTCACTTTCCCATCAGTTCTGCTGGACCGGCACACGCATTACAGGTAATACGATGTGTTTACAGGCGGGGTTTCAGTCTGCGTGTGCTCATGCTCCAGAAAGGGTGCTGGGGTTTCTCGTGGGCAGTGACTTGGTCACCACGGGCCTCCAGGGCCAGAGGGGTGAACAGCATCAGAGATGCAGACTCAGGCTCCTTGGGGTCTGAGGATCCAGCCGCGCCCAGTGCTGGTGTGTCTGTGGTCATGTCCTCAGGAACTCGGTCTCCCTGACCTGGGGCTGTCCTGGCCTGCTCCGACGAGGCTGCACTCTGGAATGAGCTGGGTCCTTGTTTCTCAAGACTCCGTTTCTCTGAAAATACCCCAGAGCCCAGGCTTCCACCTCCCTGAGGGGCATGTCCAGGCGATGAAGTGGGATTGGGGGGGAGGTGGGGAGGTGAGAAATTAGCTTACGAGAGAAGGAAGCCAGTGGCTCTGCTCTGAGGTCACAGCAGGGGGCCCTGTGCCCAGACCCTCGGAAGACCCACTGCAGAGGCCGAGGCTGTCTTCTGCAGTAGGAAGAGGACTCTTATCCTGCAGCTTTGCCCTGACAGCCTCGAGTGTTAGGGCAGCAGAAGGAAGGTGTCTGGACACAGCTTATGAGGAAAACCCACTGCTAACCCTGGATGTGTGCTCGGCCCCCAGGACATCAGGCTGCAGGGAAACCCTTGACGGCCTGTGTCGTTGTTCCCAGCCAGTGAAGAGTTTGCTGCTGCAGTTCAGGACTGGAATTGGAAGAAATTAATCTTTAAAAATGTCATGAAGTTACTTTAGCAGAAACATCTATATTTTTTTAAAGTACCTGTTTCTTGGCCAAAATGAGCAGTTACTGACAGTGGTGACCAGTGTGACCTTGAGCGTGGTGCCCTTTTGTCTTCCTAGAAGTCTGCATGTTGTGTTAGCAAAGCCCTGGTTGCCTGTCTTGAGGCTGGTGCAGAGGCAGGACCACACTCAGGAGTCCACAACCTGGGCTCCTTGCCTCTGGGTGCAGCTGTCTCCCCTGGAGAGTGGTCTGCGTGGACGGCCACTGGGGGAGCAGCTGGTCAGTTCAAAGGCACAGAGACAGGAAGCCTGTGGCCTGAGTGGTTCTGCCAGTGGGTGTGGACGCAGGCATGTGGTCTCCCCACTTGTAAGCAAGAGCAGGCTGTTCTCCAAGGATATGCCTGGTTCACCTCTAAACAGTGATACTTTAATGATAAAGAAATGCTTCATAAAAGTAACACTGTCACCTCCCCTAGCAGGTACTTTGGGAGACTTAGCAGAATCCATTCATTGCTTTAAAAATAAGGTTTTTGTTTGCCAGGTGGGCGGTGGGAGGGAAGCTAGACAGTTTTCAGATGAGAAGGGAAGGCGGGACAGTTCTCAGCTTTGGCATTAAAAACTGCCTTCACTTGCATCAGAGCGCCGCAGGTCAGTGAGCCCGAGGAGAACGTGGGGCCCGGGCTCCACAACCGCTTGTTGCGTGACGCCCCCTTTGTTAGTGGGGCTTCTGAGGAGAAGCAGCCCGAGAATGGTGTCACAGCAGCACCCAGGCCACGCCAACCCCAGCACCTGCCCAGCCTTGGTCCGCACAGCCCCGTCCGCAGTGAGTGGGCCCCTCCTCCACGCACACGGCACAAGGGAGAGCTGTCTGTGTGCCGGAAGCAGGTCTCACTTGGGGGCAGACCTGGCACTTGGCACAGCAAGGGTCCAGTCATGAAGGTACAGACTGGCTTAGACCGTGGCCTTTGTCTCAGGCCCCCGTTGACTGGCTGACGGTTGGTGCTGTGTGTTAATGCCAGCCCTCGAGAGGCCACGGTAAAAACCCGAGTTCATAGACTCGACGTGAGGTTTTAAATGACTTTAGGAGTTCCTGTGGTGGCGCAGCAGAAATGAATCTGACTAGGAACTATGAGGTCATGGGTTCGATCCCTGGTCTCGCTTGGTGGGTTAAGGATCCGGTGTTGCTGTGGGCTGTGGTGTAGGTCGCAGATGCAGCTCGGATCCTGTGTGCCTGTGGCGTAGGCTGGCAGCTACAGCTCGGATTTGACCCCTAGCCTGGGAACCTCCATATGCTGCAGGTGCAGTCCTAAAAATACAAAAAAAAAAAAAAAAGAATAACTTTGATAGAAACATTGAAAGACGATAGCTGTTCTTAGCTGTTCTTCGTAAGTATGTTGGCATAAGGATGGAATTCACCTCAAGCAGTTGCCAGACACGTCTCTGAAATTTGTACGGTTGGTCATGTACTCATTTCTCAGTGTTTGAACAAAACCCTCAAAGTAGCTGGGTGTGACCTCAGGTACCCACCACGTCACATGCTGCAGTCAAGCCAGCAGTGAGTGTTATGTCAGCCTTACTCCGAGTAAGGCTGCTTTTGCCAAAGGGTGAGTGTCTCTAAACTCCATGAATCTGTCACATCCCGGACGGATCCCGTCTCCGCCGTGTGCGCCAGTGCGACCTGGCTGCCCGCTTACCTTAGCCGTCCACGCACAGCGGGCTGACAGCCAGCCGCGTCAGAAGCCGGGCGCATCTCTTATAGTCTGCGGTGGAAATAATCACAGACCCTTGTCAGTATCTCAGCAGCTTAAATAAGCAGCATTCAGTTTACACAAGCATATCAACCGCTAAAGCCATTCATTTCCGTAACTATTCTGGATTCCCTGGAAGCCGCCTGTAGACTCTCCCCTGCAGTCATGGCTCCAAGGTGTTGATTTGATCATTTCTGGCACCTCGGGGCCTTCAGCGTTACACAGCAGAAGTTAAATGACGTTACAGAGGCTGTGGGGGTAGAATGTCCCCTCCCCCAGGCTCTCTGCCGTCTTCCTCTCACAGGGGCCCCCCGAACTAGCTTCAGTTTGGGGGCCTCAGACAGCCGCACCCCGTTACTTCACTTTAGGTCACCTGCAGCCTGAGCTCATCAGAACCACCTGAAAACTCGAAGATGGTGGGTCAGCAGCCAAGCCCCAGAGCCAGAGCCCCGGCTGGAGGGAAGCAGGAGCTGACTGCCCAGGGCAGACTGCTCTTCTAGAAAGCTCACGTGCTTCCCTATTTCATTATTCCAGTGGGTGCTGCCTCGGAGGGGCAGCAGTCAGGGCCATAAAGGAATTCCTCAATTTGAAGGTTACTCTCAAGAGTCAAAAAATCCTGCTTAAAAGTAGAGTTCATACTCCTAATTGAAATTCTGAGTGAATGAGTCAACTGACAACAATAAACACGCACCTGTTAGACAAGCAGTTAACTCTTCTAAAACCCCCCCCTAAGTATTTAGAGGATGTAATAGTTGGGGCTCAAAGGAGAAAATGATCTGACAGCTGGAAGCGGGGTCATCGGGATCCTGGCTTTGCGCTTCATCAGATGCGCCAGGTTTTTTAGGACGTGGTTTTTCTAAGCAGATCACATGCGGATGCAGTGAGGACTGTGTGGACTCAGAGGGAATACTTGCATTTGCCACACACCTGAGGCCCTGAGGTTGACCCTGACCCCACTGAGCCACATGTTCCCTGCCCCCATGTCCACCTGGGGGTCTTGTGAAGGCGCAGGCTTTGCTCGGCGGGTCTGGAGGACTTAAAAGTCGTGCTCTTCCAAGGCGAACCCCCAAGGCCACACCTTGAGGGAGAAGGCTCTGTGCTTCCTTCTGAGCTGCCAGATTCTGGGAATTGTCATACAAACCTAGAGCAGCACAAAGGTGGCCCAGATGTGGCTCTGCAGATGTGGGCTGAGAGGTGGAAACCAGGCAAGAAATCGCTTATCCAGTGCGCAGATCTATCTCTAGACCCAGGAGCATCTCTGACTGGTTCTGGTCCCGCCGCCTCACCTTATGGGTGACCAGGAGCCTTGGCGGCTGCCCCCTCAGTTATGTCAGCAGAGGAGACGGTGAATGTGGCTGGGGGTCCTGGAGAAGTGTGGTATCAGTGGTGGGCACACGTAGTTTAAGTGTGTGGTCTGTTTGCTCACCCATCAATGAAAGGGTTAGAAGTCATGACCCTAAGGGTCGCTTTCAAACCTAGAATCTATAATCCCATTATTGTAAGATAAGATTTAACATAGAAATATATGCACATTTAAACACAAAACGAGAAGGTTCCCTGACCCCTAGAAGCAGGTACGTAATTCTGAAACAGAAGGTACTTCCATTTCAGAGGAAGGAAAGGAGATCCCGTGTCCCAGGCCCATGTGTCCTGGATGAGAGGATGGGACTGAGGCACGGAGCTCCTGGACATGGGCGCCACCTGCCCTGGGTCGGTGCCAAGGTGCCTGCCTTGTGCCTGCCCTTCCTGTAACAGTCGTAACCAGGGGCACCTCAGCTCCCTCCCGAAGGTGCTCCCTGCCTTCCTCCCTGTCCGGGGACCTGCTAGACCAGGGTCTGTAAGGTGACTGCTGCCCACACAGAGCAGCTTCTCCAGCATGTGAAGGGCCTTATTGTTCTGAGCAGGACAGCAGATCTGGTCTGCTGCCCTCTGAAGAGTCCAGAGAGCAGCTACTAAGACACCCCGCTGATCTGCACAGCCTTCTTCCTGGGAGCCCTAAGTGAAAGCTGTGTCCCCGCCAACAAAGAAAAGAAATGGATTTTAGGGTTCTAGCAAATGCCACTCCAGCTAACAAGCTGCTTGTCATTTGCATGTTTTGTGAAAAGCACAAGGGACCACTTTTGGGGAAATGAAATGCATTTTGTTGTGGATAAACCAGGAAGTTACGGATGAGAGCCAGGTGAAGAGGAGCTCCTGCATTTCTGAACTAGGGATGAAGCCAGCAGGAGAGAGGGTTTTTAAGCAGCGCAAAATTCTTGGGTGAGGGGGTTATAATTACTGGTGGAAACAAATCTCTGGCCGAGGTGGTAGGGATGGCCCAGGTCCGTCCATTGATACTTCACATCCTGTAGTAGTCATTTTAGCAACCCATTTTCAATGTTTGTTCCACTGTCAGAGTTGAGATACGAGGACAGGCCTTGTGCCAGAATTCATTAACAAACCGAGACCGTGAATGGAAGAACGCAGCCCAGTCCAGAGCTGATTAATCCCGGGGCGTGTAAATCACGTTCCCGGGCACCAGCTGCTGCTGGAAGTCGCTCTCTTCTGCAGCGGTCCGGTCAGCCCAGGCCCCAACTGCAAGGTCAGCAGGGAGGAAACCTTAGCAAGGCAAGTCTGGGTGCAGAAGGGGGGCAAGGTGCGGGGCGGGGAGCCCTTGTACGCTGTGCTGGCATGTTAGACGCGGTACATGCAGTCACTTACATGCGGGGATGGTGCAGTCTCGGGTGTTGTAGTAAAGTCTGTGGAAGTGTTTGCTGCACTTTGGGCTGAAATAAAGGGGACCTGGAAGGGGAAGAAGAAACAGCTGGTGAGGGCCCGCTGGATGCAAGGACCCGGGAAAAGGCGAAGGAATGAGGAGAAAATTCACCTGTAAGGTGTTTCAGAAACTTGTCTTTCATCCTTAGATCTCGAGGAACAATTTCTGTTTGAGAGGAAATAAATCAATTACTGTATTGCCTGAAAGAAGCATTTTTTTTTTCATGTGACCCAAAGTGAATGTTCAAAGGTACTGGAAACTGCTCTAAACACAGCAGTCAGTCCCTTGATTGCTGTGTGTGACAACGTGAATTCTGGTGATCCAGGCACATTTTCTTCAAATAGCATTAACTACTCTCCAAGCTCCAGTATTATCTCCCGGGTCTCTGCCACTAGAATGGAGGCAGTGACCGTAAAGTTATAGGAAAAGAAAGGTGTGTGTGTGTGTGTGTGTGTGTGTGTGTGTGAGAGAGAGAGAGAGAGAGACAGTTACCTTCCAGTGAATGAATCACTTAGACACTTTTCATCTTGAAGAGCTTGGGAATCAAAACCCACAACCTCTCCATAGTTCTAGGAAGAAACCTGATCGGATCCTTTAAACAAAAACTTTGCCATGAAACATCACTTCTTCCAGGTGTATATTTAGAAAAAGGGTTAGATGCCATTTCTCAAGCCACCTGTTATGAAGGCTGGTGTGAAGCATGGAGACAGACGGTGCCCTGGAGGATCCGGGGAGAGCACTTTCCTAGGGAAAGACCCCTGAAGGAGCACAGCTCCTCGTTTGTGTTGGCAGCTACCTCGACTGACTTTCTGATGTCAGCCTTGCTTTGGCTTTTGAAGTCATCTGGTTTTGTTTGCACTCACCTGTTCTGCACTAGTGATGGGATGGCATATGCTCACATTTGCTACCAATTCCCATCTGAGGAGGGCACAGTTCCATCAAATCTTACTTGCACAGTTTGGACAACTCCTAAATGTCACTCTTCATTTGCAACTAACTTTAGTCGGTCTATATAAAATTGACCTTATCATATTTGACCTAATTGTGTCATCAAAGCATTAAGAGCTTGTACGCTTTCCTTGGAAATTTCCCAAGGGGCAGCCACTCTGGAAGGCTCTGCGATGGGGGCAGGGGTGGGATCTAAAACATTTCTGTCTCTCCGTTGAAACTGCTTTGCTGAAAATATCTCCGTTTGCAAAATAAGAGATGGCAGTTCTACGCTGAAATTATGGGCCTAGGAAGCGACTCGCAGGTCTGAGACGTGGATGAGGGATAGTTACCTGTTATCTGCCACCAGGCATCATTCATGGCCTTCCTATTTCCTTCTTTTAAAAAATATTTTCCAGTTTTTATAAACAGTCGAAACGTTTTTACAGCTCAAAAATACGTGTGTTCTCTCAAAGCCAACTGGATTTGCAAGCAAGCCCTGGGGACTCCTGAGACAGGACAGGCCGACGTGCTGGAGGCTCCGCCAGCACAGCCCACACCCCAGAAGCCTGTGGAAGGGGTCCTCCGTCCACGCGGCCGCTCGGGCGGCACACTCACCCACTCTCTGCTCCTCGGCGTAAGCGCCGTAGTCCGCGACCTCCCTGCGGCCCAGGCTGTCGTCCTGCCGGCCGGAGAGCTGCAGCCTCTTGGCCTCCCCCGAGTGGTACTTCCTGAGCTCCTGGACGATCTCCACGATGAGCCGCAGCAGGCTCTGCGGGTCCGCGGCCTCCCGGGGCTCCGCGACCCCCTGGCCGGGCCCCGCCGCCCCCAGCACGAGCAGCAGCCCCACGAGGAGGGGGCGCCCGGGTCCGCGCATCCTGCGCTCGGCGGGGCTGGGCGGATCCGACGCGCTCCCGGAGCTCGGCTCCCTGGAGGGACAGGGGTGCGGGGAGACCCGGAAAGCCAGTCGGCGGCTGGCGGGGACGCCGGGGAGAGGCCACTCCCCTCGGACCGCGCGCCCCGGCCCCGCTGTCCCCGCGGCCCCCAGCGAATCCTGAGCCCTCCGCGGACCCCCAAGGACCGCGGCAGTTCCCAAGGGCCCCCCGCGGACCTCCGCGAACCCCGAGGACCTCGGCGGACCCGGCGGAGGGGCGCCCTGCACGGTCCCCGGCCCGGGGGGGGGGGGGGCGGGAGCAGACGAGGGGCCGCTGAGCGCCCGGGCCGCGGTCTGCACGGGGACCCGCCGAGGCCCCACCGGTGATGCTGCGAGCGAGCCCCGGGTGCCGCCGCCCTCCGCGCGCCGGGCGACACGGGCCTCGCCCTCGTCCCGCCCGCGTCCCGCCCCCGCCGCCGGGCCGCGGAACTTTCATGGCAATGGCGCAGCGGCCGCCGCTCGGCCGCGTGCGGCGCCCGCACAACTTTCCGTCACCTTGAGAAACCCGGGGGCGGCGGCCGTCCGGAGGGTCCGGCCCACAGCCGCCTCCCTCGGAGAGCCGGGCCGCGCGCCCCGCCCGGCAGCTGCGCCCAAGTTTCCAGCGGCGCCTTTGTGTGGCGGTCGCCCCCTCCTCCTGGTGTCCCCGAAGCCCGCCGACCAGCCCCCGCGCGGGGACCCTCGCTCCGGGGGGCCAGGGCGGGGGAAAACCCTCGGCCCTTGGGGAGGGGGCCGAGCCCGCCTCTGCCGGGCGCCAAGCCTGGGGCCACCTGTGCGCAGGAGCCGGGCCGGGTTACCTGTCCTCTCGCCCCGGAGCCGCGGGCGTCTCCTGTCGTCTGTCCCCGCGCCCCGGAGCCGCGCGCCCCGCTCGCTACTCCATGCCCGGGGCGCCGGCGCCAGCGGAGCGCCCTGGACGCGCGGGGACTGGCACCGGGACGCGGGGCCTCGACCGCGCCGAGCTGGGGACCCGCCGCCGCCTGAGTCGCGCCTCGGACCTCGGGGCGCCTCTTATCCCCGCGGCCGCCGACGTCAGGCGGGTCCCCGAGGGCCTGGCGCGGGGCTTTAATTAGAAGCCGCTGAAGTGTTCGTATCCCCGCGCGGATCTTCGTCAGACCCCCCTCCCGGCCCCCCCAACTCCTCCCATGTCTCCCTACCCCGTCCCTCTCCCCTCTCCCACCCCCTCCATCTACCCCCCGCGTCCCCCCCATTTCCCCCCCTTCCCCGGCCCCCTCCCCGCGCCGTCTCCCCTCCCCCACCCCGTCGTTCCCCCTCCCCTCCCCCTTTCCCCCTTGCCCCCTCCCCCTTCCCCCCCTTGCCCCCTCCCCCTTCACCCCATCTCCCTCTCCCCCCTTTCTCCCTCCCCTTCGCCCCCCCCCCCGTTCTCTCCCTCAGTCTATTTCCCTCCGTTCCTGTCACTTGTGACAGGATGAGAAGAAACGCCTTTACCAGGAACTCGGATCTGTTTTTGTCTAAATGTAGATCTTGGGCTATTAAAAAAGGAGCTGCCTGATTGCCTCGACATTTAATAAGTCAATGGGAGTCTCTGCGTTCTGGAGGAGTCTGCAGGCGAGCCTGGGGGCCACGCTCAGGACCGCGGTCTGCTTCGCCCCAGGCTGGTCCCCCCAGGCGGCAGCCCAGAGGGCAGGGGCCGGCCAGCCCCCCGAGGGGACCCGCCGCGGCTCCCCGCCCGCGCCGTGCCCCCTGCCCCGCCCGGCATAAGGACCTCGGTCGGGACCCTCAGCCCTCAGGTGCTCCGGCTGCCCTTCCCGGGAAAGGCCGGCGGGAGCCCTCCCCGGGCACCGCCCTCCCGGCCCCCGTCTTTCAGAAAGTTTTGGTTCTTCGGGTGTAGGCAGCACATTTGTGAGAGTTCGCCAATTCATCTCCTTTAATTTTTTTTCTTGTAAAATGTATTATCAATCAATGGCGCTCTTTCCCATTTTATTGGCGCTTTCTGGGCAAGAGCTGGACGGCCTCCAAGTTGGCGCTGTGATTGGGAAAGGTGTTCTGAGAACAATGCCCGAAAGGGAGCTCGGGGGCCGGAATTAAAAGCCTCGGCCATTAGCAGGGCGGCCGCATAGTGGATGGTGAGGTCGCCGCGGGCTGGGCTGGGCGGGTGGCCCTGAGGCCCCGAGGCAGGCCCCCGCCGCGCAGCCCAGTCTCCCTGCCTCTGCCGCTCCCTCCTTTCCTTGGGTCGTTTCCTGCGGAAGACGACGTGTTTGGCAGAGGGCGGTGGGCTAAACCGGACCGGTAATCGTCCAAATCCACCCCTCTTCTGCACACACGTTTTGGGGTTCGATTTCTCAGGGAGCTTTTCTTTTTCAAGCAATATGACTCCAATGTGAGCGTTTCTATCAAGAGATACTCCGGAGAGAGGGAAAATTCTCATCAAATTGATCTTGGGTAGGTAAAAGGAGGTCGTTTTCCTTGCTCCCTTTCTCCTCGCCGTGTGTAAATGGACATTTGCGCTACTCCAGGGAGAGCGCCGCCTAGCGACAAGCCCTTCCTCCTGCCGGCGCTCACCAGCACCCCTCAGGCTGCCATAGACCGATTCCCGTTTCCAGCATAATGGACGCATGCAAAGCATCCATTATAAGATATTTTGGTAGAAATCTTGCTGAAAAGAAATTCTCTCAATCACATAGGATTTTAATTTACATGTAAGCTCCCCTTCTAAATAGTACCTTACCACATCAAAAGCTAGATCTTTTTAAGAAAGAGCTTTCCTCCATCGCCCCCAAATGTCCCAGCCAAAGAAGTCTGGCAAGTAATCACTGGTACCCTTTTTTATTTTGCCACTTTTAATGGTACAGACGGATTCCTCGAATGAGTTCCGCCCGATTCCGCATGCCGACACTTCAGCCGGACTTATTGAATACTTAGATGTTTCAACAACAGGGCGAAACTGGAACTTGGTTGTTATTTGGGTTCATGAGATCTGGCAACTAAAGATCAGACCGTTCATGTATTTATTCACCCATTTTTGCAAAGCTCTGTGCTGAAACGTCTCTAGGTGCCCTCATTTTGAATAAGCCACTTTTACAGACTTTTTCAACTTCATACAAGAGTGTGCTGATTTAGAATCTCTACTGAGCTCTTAAATTTGGGGTATTGTCTGAATGAACTCTTTGGCGCTCTCTGATCCTCAGAAATATGTGTATGATACAGGTTGTTAACACAATGTTTGGCTACATTAAGTTGTGCTGGTTATAAGGCCAACTGACGTATATGCAAACCAGCTCACACGAAAAGGTGAAGCTGTATTTGCACATCACTCAGGCTGTCCACTTCTTCTGCATAAAAGGAGATGACTGGACAGCACGGGTTCTGAGTCTAAAGCTCCGTAATTCCATAACTGTCATAACAAAGGTCAAAAACAACAGAAGGCAATTCCTGCAAAAAACTGGAGGCTAATCACTATGAGTTTTCAGGCAAGAAGAGGCGCTATATTCTTATTAAGTAGTTTAATTCCCTCCTTTAGTAACTGAACGACTTCCTGCCATGAGGCACCCAAAAGAGATCTGAGCTAAAATTAGACAACACACTACATTCTAGCGTTATTGGCAAAAATAACTAATAGTTTCTTTTGCGAGAATTGATTTAGTTTCTTGAGAAAGCTATACTGGCTCCTAGAAAGGAAACTAGCCAGAGAGGGAAGGGTTGTCTGCAACCTGCTTTTACTGTAGATCTATGCCGTGAGATGGAGAAGTTATTTTTCTTTAATTTATAAGCAGTGTAAAACTCCAATGTTTCAACTACAATCAGTTTTCTCTTTCCCTAAAAAGGAATATATTTTATTTGAGATGAATATGAACTACCTTCAAAGACTTCCAAAGTAGATACACATTAATTAACTACATATTTAAAAATGAATTTTTATATTTGTTCAACACTAGGGTGATTATGTAGTAATTTAAACTCCCGTTAGAGAGAAAACAGTCACCTTTTGTAAAGGATCATATTGCATGCTCTAGAGAAATATTGCTTACTCTTTAACTTCTGTCAGTTCTAGTGTTTTCACTGTTAGTGTGTTGCTAGTATATTAGGAATGTACTAGAAACCTCTAAAGCATTTGGAGAGACAAGCTTTCTTGCAGGACGTCTCTTAGTATAAACGTAATACACGTAACCCCTTGTAAGTAGCAATGCTAGCTGGCGATGTGTTCGGCAGGAACAACTCCAGCTCCGACCTAGTTCTTTTCCTCAGACGTGAGAGGAAGCAGGCCACGCTAAGGCTCTGTAGGTCAGCCAGCCCCTTTCATTCCTCGACACCTGCTTCTGTATCTGCAAAACCACACCGCAAGCTGTCCGGAAGCCATGGGACCCGGAGGCTGTGCACTGATTGGGCGTGTGACAAAGCCTGACTTCTTCCTGCTAAGGTCCTCGTCTGCGGCCAAACTGAAGAGGATTCCTCACGGGGCACAGGCTTAAAGGGAGCACGGACCTTGCCTTATTCCTAGGAACTGGTTTAGTTGTAAAATCCAGCTAGAAAAGACTCTTACGGCTCGATGACAATTTTCTGCCCTTTGTGGCTCCAATCTGGCACTTTTTTTTTTTTTTTGGTCTTTTTAGTGCTGCACCCATGGCATATGGAGGTTCCCAGGCTGGGGGTCAAATCAGAGCTGTAGGTGCAGGTCTACACCCAGCCACAGTCATGCCGGATCCTTAGGCCACTGAGTGAGGCGAGGGATCGAACCTGTGTCCTCATGGATGCTAGCCAGATTCGTTTCCGATGCACCACGACGGGAAGTCCCATCTGGCACTTTTGGACCACATCAATGACAATATATTTAAATGTACACACCGTGTGTCAACAAGTCAACAAAAGACCTTCCTACTTCGCAAAAAGCCCTTCTCGACTGTAGAGACAGTCAGATTTGTCCTCGGGAAGATGTGTGCAAAATGTGGTCCTGCTGAGGAGCAATTACTATGTCCACATTTGTATGTTATTTTCTGAATATATTTTCCTCCAGGAGAACAAATATCCTGATCAAAAGCAACACAGGCAATAACTGGGGTTGTGTAGGCCCTTCCAAGGCCCCTCAAAGGTCCCAGATTCCAAAGATATTCCCACACCTACAGTACTTTTTTCTAGGGTAAGGTAAGCCTGCTGACAAGGAATCCATACGCTTTAGTGGCTTAATCCAGTAAAACTTTATTTCTCTCAGGTCGAAGTCTAACACGTGGAGGGGAGGGGCCGTCTGTGTGCTCACTCAGGCTCTGCCTTTCCTCTGCGTCTGGCCTGAGGGCAGTCCTAGGACCAGGGCACGAGGTGGCACAGGGCCCTTCTGCCCCTTCCGTGGGTCAGCACGTCGTCGTGGCCAAACACGCCAGCCCCTCCCTCACGGAGGGTGGGTTCGAATCTGTGTGAGCAGGAGGCGTGGTCAGAAAACCAGCGCTGCTGTTTTCTCCCCCCTTGAGCAGGTCGGGACGTAACAAACCGAACTCTGGCCAAGGCTCTGGGGCGCCAGCCCATCTCGGGAGGCGCGTGTCAGCAGACAGCCTGGGGTGGCAGGCCTGCTGTCCCCTCGTTAAGCAGAAAGGCAGGACTACAGGGCCTCCCCAAAGCCATGCCCGTCTCAAGACTGTGCTTCAGCCACACAGAGCTGTTCATAAGCTCTTGCCTCCGGGACCCTCACCTAAACTGCCCAGGACGTCCTTCCCTTCCTTCTCCCTCTTGCTCATTCAGCAACTCATCCTAATTCTCAACTCAGGCAGCTGATTTCCTGGGAACGCCCTACGCACCCCCCTCCCCCAGGCCTCGCCTCCCTGCTTCTTCCTGTCACCCACCAACCTCGCTCCACTCGGCTTCAGAGATATCCTGGGTCATTTTTCTGTATCTTTCGTTAGACCGTCATAGTCTTGCAGCCAGGAGCTATTTCACTTCCCTAGTGCTTAGTATAATGATACTAAGGGAACATTGTGCACACGAAAGGACATATTTTTGAAAAGACTAATAGAGGTACTGTTTTTGCATATTTCTTTCTGATAGGTGCTCACAAAACATGACTTAACACATGCTTATCAGGCACCTACTCTATGAAAATCAACGCCGGAGAATGACAAAGACGACTGGAATGGGGACCGTTTCTTTAGAAAGTATCTGATCATATAGCAAAATTATGACCAAAGTACCGTTCCTAATAAAAGATGACATCCCGCTGAAGCCATCTCAGAAGACTCTGCAGGAAGAGTGGCATTTGCCGTGCACTTGAGCGATGGCATTTCGCGATGCTGGGCTGAGGGACTGCACGTATGAACCCAAGGGGGGAGCCCAGGATCACAGCGAGTTGGACTGCAGGGAAGCAGGCGCAGTCCGCTCTGCTGAGCAAAGGGCCGGGGAGGACAGAGAAGTGCGTCCCGGCTCCCACTCCCCGTGTGTGCACCTGCGCAGGCCTGCCCTCTGAACCCCCTTTCGTCTTGTCCAAAAGGGACATGGCAGAATCTGTCATTGCAGGAGTTTTGTGAACATTAAAACAGGATGAAGCATGTTAACCTCTTGGTACAATGTCTAAAAATGTTAAAAACTGATAAAAATTTTCTGTTTCATTGTACTCTCCTAAAAGTCTTTTTTTTCTATATTTCATCATTTCTTGTAATATGTCATAGATATTTGAATGAGAGCATCATTCAAATCTTCTAGAGCGTCTGGGGCAGCGGAATTGTATGACTAGCTCACAGCTGCACAGAACATCTATAGTTAGAAAGTAGACGGAAATACCCTGAATCACTAAATGTCCATATGACCGGACAGCATTCGGACCAGTGAATGAGGGTTCAGTCCGGGGCGGGGGGGGACGCTGTCCAGAGGCTTTCGTCCGGAGGCCTGAGGACCCTGCCAGTGGGCGCGGGGGTCTAGCGGGTGCGCTCTGTCCAGGGGCGAGGGTTGCTGTTGTCCAAGGCGGCACACAGTCTGCGCCCGTGCGGAGATTACGGGCAGGTTGGGTTGGCCAGGGCTGTGAAAACAGAAGAAACAGTCCATTTTTTGCACCCGGCCCTCACTCATAGTCCTGGGAGTGTTTGAACGTGGCGGTGCCCCTTGCTGCGATATGTGGCCACGTCTCTATGCCATTATCAGACAGAGAGGGGTTGGGATACTTGGTACCCACCAGATACAGGCTGATTCCAAGTTCTGACAGGACTCCGAGTTTAAAAGACATCAAACAGAAACGGTTCTTTGCTCCCACCAAGGAAGCGAATTCATGCCGAGCAGCTGGAACTCGGATTCAGCTGCCGCGGCTGTGAGCCCCCCGGAGCGCAGGGCCTAGAGGTGAGACTGCCTCTGAGACTCCGGGTTTGTGGCTGTGACAAACGCCAGCTAGTGAGAGCAGGGCAGAGGGCGAGCATGCGAGTTGGGCTGGAGTCCAGGCGGCTCACAGATGGAAAGGGGATAAGGAGGGAGAGGGCGGCCACGTTTAAAAGCTCATCCCATGTTTGGAAGCGCTGAGGAGCGCCTCTCGGGAGCAGAGAGCCAGGGAGAAAGGCAAGAGAAGAGGCCACTCTGAGCCCCGTGGACGGCCGTTCTCCCGCCGTCTGTGACAAGGGCCGAGTAGTTGCTGTTCCACGTGTCAGGCTGGGGGTGGAGGTGGAGGAGGGGCCCAGAGGATTCACCAGCGGCAGGTGGCCCAGTGAGGAGGCCCGTGCTTCACTGTCGCTCGGCATCCTCCAGGCGACCCGTCCTCGCGCAGAGCATGCGCCCCCAGCCTGCGCCCAGAGCTGCGCGGCTGTGCAGGTGTGCTGCCCCCTCTCAGCCCAGCAGAGCGATGACTGAAGAACAGCTGCCAAGTTATAAAAAGGGCAGAAGAAAGAAAGAAATGCTGGGAGAGAGATGGGATGACAAGGGGTGGAGGGAGCCCCCATTTCATAAGGTGGTTGGAGAGGCCTCTGAAGAGGGGCGCTTGAACGGAAATCTGAAGAACTTGGCAGCCACTTGGCAGCAACACGAGTGAGAGAAGCCAGAGCGAGGGCGTCAGGGGAGGAGAGCCTCTTGGCTCTTCTTTTTCTTTATTGTTTCATCCTGAGGTCGTGTCCCCAGGGATGCCAGGCTCTACACCTGCATTTAAAATACAGCGGAAAGAAGGAAAGTCAGATTGAACTGGGAACTGTTCACGCCTCCATGAGGTAAACCTCTCGTCCCTGGAGCTCCCCATGCCGACACACACGGACACAGGCCCGGCGGGGTTAGGGATGTCACAGCGTGCAGAGTCAGCTCTCCTTACTAGGTTTAAGAAGCGATGTTAGCCTACTTAGAAAAAAATAGCGACATAAAAACAAACACAAAACGAAGGTTTGCGTAAAAGCCTCATCCTACTTTCCCCGGCTCTGTGTGGCACGGGGGAACAGTGGCACACCTGAGCACGTTTTGCTACTGTGCCTGGGGTCCTGCTCATCTTTGAGGCGACCCTGTGGCTAAGGACGGTGCACAGGTAGAGGCCACCAGGTGTGGCACCCCGTGGCCACCACATGCTGAGCTTCGCCCTGAAAGAACAAAATTAGGACTGCTGGAAGGACCCCAGAGCCCTTCAGCTCCGGGTCTGGAGAGCTGTCAGGAAGGCCCAGCCAGCCTCAGATTGTCCTCCAGCATCTGGACTTTGCTCTGTCGTCCCTGAAGTCGTCAGGGAACGCCCGAGACTCCTCCCAAGCTCTTTTGGACGGTTTGTGCCTATGGCTCGGGCCGCATCTTGCGGCGGTGGGTTTGAGTTTCCCTCTCCTTAAAGTGCTTTTTTAGGTTGTCTTCATCGTGATTCAGAGATGGCTAAATGTGCCTGTTGGTTCTCTTCTGCTGCAATCTAGCTCAAAACTCTGTGTGTCACTTTCAGAGTCCCAGGGAAGCGTGCAGACTGCAGACGGCTGAGCTGCGCTCACTCTGACAACATGGGCCCCGAGGCCAAGACTCGTCCCTTAACCTCTCTTAATTCCTGAGATGATCTTTTTAGGACAAAGATCTTTTCAACGTGTTACTTGGGTAACAGATCCATGTTTTTTTGTAAACTAAGCAGCAGGCAGTATTGTTTTCTCCTGCTATTCATGATTTGGTTGCATTTGACCAAATACAGTCCTGGCTTTTGTTCTTTCTGAATCCCCCTTTTTGGTGACTGTCCTTACATGGCAATGTTTGTTTTTTGTTGTCTGTCTCAGGACCTGTCACAGCGGAGTGGCCATGACAACTGTGTCAAAGCGTCACTGCATGTGCACGCTCGTTCTCACCACAGTATTGGCCCACGTTTAGCGGCCACCCGTGCCCCCACGTGCGTGGGCGCATCTCTCTCAGAGCCCAGGCTCTGGGCTGAGGGGTACAAAATCGGTAACAGGCAGGAGGCACATTCAGGTGACGTCTTCTGCACATGTTCAAATTGAAATTCACATTGCTTCACGGTTTGGGACGTGCTGGTCCATCGTTCTTGAACAGCGAGTGTTTCACAGTCAGATGGGTGCACGTCCTCACTTTTGACCTTGCGGTTGTTGCTTCTGCCTGAACAGGGCTGCAGGTTCCTGGCAGCTGGTGTGCTGGCCCCACTTGACTCACACTCACAAAGATGCAGAAAAGATCTGTCACTCCTACCTCTTTCCCTCTTTCTATGAGCGAATGGCCGCAGTCCTGTAATCATTATGCCCTGTTACGGACCCTTTTCGGAGGCTTTAAAGACTAAGGAGGTTGAGGTCGCCGGGGTCCACCCTCTGACTCCCTGGCGCCGGATCATTTCTTGACCCAACGCCCTTCCCTGGGCTCCGAGTGCCTGTGCTGCTGAGCATGACTGGAAGCCCGCGAGCCTTGCCGATGTTATAAAAACACCCGTTCAAAATCATCAAAGTAAAAGTAAACGAGCCTAGTCCATCAGTGCCACAGCAGCAGCGTGAACGATGTCTTTTGCACACCAGGGTTTAAGCTGAGGGCGGTCAGGGATTACTTTCTCCCCAGAGACTGGGAACGTTTAGGTTTGACAAGAGAGAGCGCCTTTAAAAGGGTGCTTTGTTTTCCCATCATGTTGCATTTATGTTATCAAATAGTAGCTGGACGTAAAGAGCAGAAAGTAAACACAGTAAATTCAGAATCCTGGGTATCTAACTTTCTTCAGGTAGGCCCTGACCAAATGTCGCCAAAAACCCTGACGTTAAAGAGGCCAGAACTGATCTGTGTTGAGATCTGTATTGAAACAACCTGGAATGACCGGTGTCCTTTTAAAAGCATTTCTTGTTGAAGAGTTAGCAGGAAACAGCTTTCAAGGGATTTTTTTGTAAAGTTAATTGATAGGTCATATTTAAAGTGGTTGTCGGTGCTTTTTACTGCCTGATTGTCTTCTTAGTCAAATCTTTTTTTTTGGTCTCTTTTAGGGCCGCACCACGGCATATGGAGGTTCCCAGGCTACAGGGCGAATCGGAGCTGTAGCTGCCAGCCTACACCACAGCCAGAGCAACACGGGATCCGAGCCGCGTCTGTGACCTACACCACAGCTCATGGCAATGCTGGATTCTTAACTCATTGAGCGAGGCCAGGGATCGAACCTGTGTCCTCCTGGATACTAGTCAGCTTCATTTCCGCTGAGCCACGATGGGAACTCCTTCTTACTCAAATCTTGACTATTTCTGATGATGAATTTCACATACACACCACAATGAGAAGAACTGCCATTTTTATTGTCAGCACCTTAAAATCAGAGTAATAGAAAATAGTAGAAACAAATTCATATCAAAGTTGTAGCTTTCATCAGGCCCAGCTTTTTCCTGATATAATCTGTACAAGAAGTGAGAGAACGCTTCTCATTTCTGCCTTTTGTTTGAACCCTTGTGATTAGCAGGTTTGTGAAAGAAGAGTCCCGTATGTAGGGGTTTGGTAATTACAATTTCTTCCATCTTTTAAAATGCACTCGGTTCTGAGAAACTGATATATACTTTGGCAATACACCCACTCTACAAAAGGCAAAAACATTCCGATGAAAACTGAAAAATGGAATCAATCATTCAGATGCTTCCAAATGTTTGGCATCTGTTAGAAATTCCATCTGAATAACTAGCTCAATTTTGTAGAAAGTATTTTTGCAGAGCTGACCCTGAGAATATGCTTGTAATTACTTATGTATATCTCTGAGAACATGGGTGAAATTGAAGTTGAATTGAATCGTAAATGTGCTAAGAGTGTTTGTTATTTAAAGAATCTGGTTATTTTTAAAGCAAATATGTACTTCATAAGGAAAATCTCTTTTCATTATTTTTTTTGTAAATTTAACTTTATGTCACTACATAGAAATAGATTTTTAAAACAATCTTGAAAGCTTTAGAATTATTTTGATTTCTTTACATTTTTACCATAGTTATTTTAATCCTAATATTTAAGTTATAATAAGCTGCATAAGAACACTGATATTTGCAGCGAACTGCTGTGGGACTCTGCCAGGCCTCACCACCTCTAAGCAGGCTCTGGCTCAACCGGAGTTTGCGGAAAGAGGGCAAGGATTTGGAAAAACGCGTAAAAGCCCGCGGCAATTCCTTTGTGTTAATGAAGACAGATGCATCTTTTTCCGGTTCTTCTCATGCTCTTCAGCCGCGTCATGACTTCCTACAACTTCCCTCACTGAGGACTAGGACAGGCCCTTGCGCATTCTCACGTGCACCGTCCTTTCTGAAGGTGTGGACTTACGAGGGTCCCATCAGGTTATCGAGCCTCCAGCAGAAAAAAGCCAACACCGCCCTGATGCCTTGCCTCTCACGGGCAACGGCGCAGCTCTGGAAGCCACTCCAAGACCCAGTGGTGCCCCTGGAACCTGCTGCCGTCTCAGCCAGCCCCGCCCCCTGGGACGCAGACCCCCCCTCCTGGGCCTGCCCTAGAGTAAGACCCCAGCTGAGTCTCCCACCCTTAAAGGTGAAAAACATTCATTGACATTATTTTAAAGACATGAGAGGATTTTAAACGGTGTCCTTTGATGTCGGGGCGGGGGGGCGGGGGTAAGGACTTGGGGCTCTGCCTCCAACCTACTCTCCCCTCCTGGGTCTGAGAAGAAACACCGTCATTTCTCCGTGGTTCCCTGGAAATTTCTCAGAACGTACACTTTATTTTATTTATGTGTGTATTTATTTTGCTTTTCAGGGCCAAACCCGTGGCATATGGAGGTTCCCAGGCTAGGGGTCGAATCAGAGCTGCAGCCACCATTCTACACCACAATCACAGCAAGCCCAGACCCAAGCCGCCTCCGTGACCTATGCCTCAGCTCACTGCAACGCTGGACCTTAACCCACTGAGCAAGACCAGGGATCGACCCTGCATCCTTATGGGGGATTCATTTCCGCTGAGCCACAATGGGAACTCCCAGTAGGTACACTTTAATCTTAACCTCCTATGGATACTATTCGGGACCGGCTTCTCTACAAGCGTTTTATTCCTTTTCCTCTTCCCCTCCCCCACCCCAGCGTCTGGCCTCTGATTTTTCCTTTCAAAGTTGGTGACTCATACACTCTGTCCCAACCACCAACAGTCCATCACGCTCTGGCTGTGCTGACCTCAAAGCTGGGAATGAATGATTTAGCAAGGATTTGGGTCCTAAGTAACAGAAAACACAAAGGTGGCTTAAAATATACGTGTACAACATGTGCAGCACATGCGTGTGTGTGTGTGTTACACCCACACCCGGAGGTCGGGTCGGAACTTCGGGGCTGGTCAGGCCCAGCAGCCCGTCGCGTTTTGGGCATCTCGGGGCGGTCTCAGCTGGGCTGTCCAGGATGCGGAGCGCCTTCCCCGCCCGAGCTCCCGGGCCTGGGCCAGGTTCCCACCCGGGGTCCGCTCTCCTCCAGCCCTGGGGCGCTGGCGCGTTACAGGCCGCGCGATTTCTGGGCCTGCCATGCCTTTGTGGGAAACTTGCATTCGTTTTTCTCCTTGTGGAGTTGACACAGCCATACCAGCGTGCTCTGGAGTCAGGGCCAGTTTTCTGAGAGCTCCGAGAGCCTCGCAGGGGAATCTGCGTGTTCGCTGCCAGGCCCCTTCCACCTCGAATGACCCAACTCTCATTTTAAAATGGGGCTTCCGCGTGATATTTCCCTGCCTCGTAACTGTGGGAAATTACTCTCCTGTGGTCATGCTCTTACCTTGGTAGGAATGCATCCAGAGAAGTGAAGTTTCTTCAGATCACACAGCGAATCGAGCCGCAGAATCAAGGCATTGCCTGTTCACGCCGGTTCTCCTCCCACTAGGTTTCCTAGCGCCTTGTGCCAACTTTTTAAAGAAAACGATGTAAACAAAGTCAAGACACAGTCCTATTGTGTAAAAAGAGCAAGATGCCGATGCTCTCAGGGACCAAATGGGTACAAGATGCAAGGGGCCGGGGCGCCTCTCGGAAGCGGCGGGAGGAAGAGGAGGAGGCCAAAACCGCCAGGACCGGGGAGCGCGCGCTCTCCCCGAGCGGCTAAGCTGGGAGGCTGATGGGCGCAAAGCCGCCCGAGGCCCCAGGGGCTTGCTTGGGACCCCTCGACACCGACATTAGGTGAAGTGAATGCGTTTTCAAGCGGAGGTTGTCTGGGAGATCTCAGCGCCTGTCGGAGGTCAACACAAGGCATTGGTCACATGTATTGAGTGTTTTCTGTTAGTGTATTTCTTAACATAATTTACGAAAAGTACATTGGTCCTGCATGGCCCAGTTTTTCCCAGACAGGGGGATATGCATCAGGTGAGAGTCAGTGCAATGAATTACCGAGATAAGTGTATTCCGGAGATGCATCCGCTGTGATGTTACCTGTTGTGACGTGGGGACCGTGATCCTCTTAGACGCCTTGTTGCTATGGTAACCACTCCGTTCATTTATCCTTCCTGGTAAGCGGAGCTTTAACAAGCATTCAATTTCAGTCTTTCTGCTGACCAAGGGTCTTCAATCTGGGAATTTTCTAGCCACTCATTCCTCTGCTTACTGACGTTTCTGCCTCCTGAATCCTTTTTTAAATAGTATAAATAGTTATTGTGCTGTGTCAATGGCTAACTTTCAGGAATAATACATAGATAAAAGTGTCCTATGACAGAGCATTTCTTTTTTAGTTTTGTTAATAACACCAGGAACATGCAAATATGTTTTCTCTGTAAAAGAAAGACACGGTTTATATTTACGCAGCGTAAACCAGGACGCTCCCTCCCACTCCGCTCGCCTCCCCGTGCAGTTTGGAGAGCCCTGCCAGGTTGTCTGGACACACTGCATGGAAACGGGGGGCAGGGGGGGATGCAGCCTCCTCCTGTCTTGCTCTCTGTCTATCTCCTGCTCTCTCTCTGTCTCCGAATCTTTTATAACTTCGAAAAATCAAACGCAACTCATTTATTTTCTCAAGGGTTTCTCCTGGTTATCTCTTGCTTATCCAGGGATCAGTACTTTTCCTTGGCAGGTGGGGACATTCAGACTGGAAATCCATGTCGAATGACAGTGACTCTTTGGCTGAGGAAAGTATCTCCGATGTACAAGGTTTCCTCCACGAGACGCTAAACCATTTCCTTAAGCGAGTCCATAAGAATTTCAGATAATCAAATGGAAACACATTAATTACTTTCACTAATAACTGACCATACAGTTCTGTGGGTTTGACACAGTGTGTTGATTGCCTTGGAATCAGTGCTGCATTGAAACTTGACAGTGTTCAGGGGTCCAGGAATGAGGCCATGCTTTACTCCCCAGTTTCATTTCAGAGAGCCGGTTGTTACAGAAAGCATGTTCTTCTTAGCAGAAACGTTACCCTCCTCCCCCAAATAATGAGAGAATATGGAAAGACTTCCTCAAAATGGATTGGCTACAAGCCAAGTTAGTCTCAAAAATTGATCTGCTAAGCATTCATCAAGCAGCATTATTGGTCAAACATGGAAATTTTGAGCCTGTAATTTATTTTTTATTTTTTGTTTTTTTTAATTTTTTTTTTGCTTTTTTTTAGGGCCGCCCCTGTGGAATATTGAATTTTCCAGGCTAGGGGTTGAATCAGATTTGCAGCTGCCAACCTGCACCACAGCCACAGTAAGGCGAGATCCTTAACCCACCACTGAGCAAGGCCAGGGATCGAACCCACATCCTCATGGAAACTAGTTAGATTTGTAACCCCCTGGGCACAGCAAGAACCGCTGGGCCTGTAATTTAAAATCTTGACTTAGGCAATGTGTCGAATGACTGTATAAGGCATATATACTTTAAACGATGATTCCCGTATTCTGAAGTGACTTGCCTTCCTGGATTCAAAGCACTTTCTTTAGTCTCTTTGCTGTACACATTCGCCTATTTTTAATATCATCCTCATAGCTTTTAATGACCTAATGTTGTCACAGCCACGAAAGAAAATATGCCTCCCAAAATATATTTTAAAAATTTCTTGGAGCTCCCATTGTGGCTCAGCAGGTTAAGAACCTGACATAGTGTCTATGAGGATGCAGGTTCAACCCCTGGCCTTGCTCAGTGGGTTAAGGATCCCATGTTGCTGTGGCTGTGGCATAGGCTGGTACCTGCAGCTCCAATTCGACCTCGAGTCTGGGAATTTCCATATGCCATGGGTGTGGCCATAAAAAGAAAAAAAAGATTAAAATTTCTTTACATTTTTATAAAAGTTCTAACCACCCCAAAGTATTCAGCTCTATTTACTTTAATCATCCTAAGAAGGTAGCCAGTGGTCTTAGTAAACAGACACCTTTTGCCATAATTTAGCAGCAAGTTGTTACTATGGTTTATTTGGCTTGTTATTTTCTTTGATTGCTCCAATGCACATTTAAGATTATGGCTGGTGGCTGTCTTTGGACTGATGCATTTCTGACTGTGAATGGGGACGACTACCCGCCTTTTAGGAAGGCAGTGACTGCAGGGACAAACGTGAGTCCTTGGGAATGCCCTCAGCTGCAGTCCGTGCCTCCTGGTCTCTGGGAGGTACTGCTGCAGGCCTGTGCTGGACCTCTGCCACCTGTCTCAGGAGGCATCTTGAATGCCCTCTTGTCTCAGGTGCTCCAGGTGCAGACTGCAGGTGTGTGTGACACTGGCTCTCAGTCAGACCTGGTGACCCACCTGGGAGGGGGATGGGGGAAGCCTCTGGCACCTGGCCAGCCTCCTAGATGCCACGTGGCAGCAGCAGGAGCGCCTTTCAGGGGAGCCCCTGGGATCCCTCAACCCAAGGCTTAGGGTCTGACTGTGGCTCTTGAATGTATTTCCGCTAGCTTCCACATTTCGAAGAGTTACTTTTTGGCCTAAAGTCTCTACATCCAGCTCTCTCTCTTTTTTTTTTTTTTTTGTAAATAGGGACAGAGAATGATTTTTTAAAAAAATTTTAGGCAAAGCAGTCAACAAGTATTTATAGATAGCTTTTGCACAGAACATTGGAGCATGTTCTGCAGAATGTGCTCTGTAACCACCAGCCTCAGATGAATTGGGGAGTTTTAAAGGGCAGGTTTCTGAGTGAACCCAGAGCTGCCGAAGCCAAGCACCTGGGAGAGGCCCAGAGTGCTGTGTTCCTTGAACAAGTGATCCCCACGTAAACTAAGAATGCCGTGAAAGAGTGAGATAGCATTCCTGTCAACAGTGAATTCAGATTCAGCAGGAAGACCCCAGGACGTGTGCATGGACAGCCAGACCTGTGTATAGACGAGGTAAAGGGGTAGGAACAGGTGTAAATTGGAGGTCTCTCTTTCTATACATGTACATATACATATACATGCGCATAATCACAGTATTTTTATTAGAACCTTCTGATTATGGAAATAAAACCTGTTTTTGTTAAAGAAGAAGAAAGATGGTCTGTGTTGGAGCTCCCTGAATTCATCCGACGCTGGCGGTTCCAGAGCACATTCCGCAGAACAACATCCAACCTTCTGTGCAGAAGCTCCCTGTAAATAAATACTTGTTGACCATTTCATGCAAAAAAAAAAAAAAGAAGCTCTGTTATTAGTTGCTGGTTGTCATCAAGAGAGCAGACCCTCTCCAGGCGGCCTTCCAGGGCTGACAGCGTGGCTGCTGACACTTGCTGGGTGTGTCCGACATGCTAGTAGCTGCCAGAGGCTGGAAACACGTGTTCATTCATTCAGCAAACCTCTGTACCTGTATGTGTCAGGTGCCCTACTAGCAGCTGGGAATAGAGCAATGAGTAAATAGGGAAAAACCCTGTTCTCATGGGACGTATTTCTAATGAGAGGGGAATGATGATAAGCAGACGAATATAAAATATATAGTGCGTCAGATGACGCAACGCTCTGGAGAAGACCAGCAATGGCAGGGGCCTGCGGTGCGAAGTAGGGCCGTGGGGCTCCCTCCTTGCCTCCTGAGGCCTGTGTCACAACTGTCCCCACTTGCAGACCAGAAACCCAGTCTCAGAGCCCCAGGAACAGTCCCCATGTCTCGTCGAGGAATAAATGGCAGAAATGGAATTTAATCCTGTGAGTCTAACAAGAAACAGAGCGTTTAAAAATAAAAATATTGCAGGAAAAGACAGGAGGTGAATTTGTCAAGGAAGAGAAGGGAGGTGACACACTCCGTGTCTCTGCTCGTGTTCCCAGCGCGTCTTCCAGCGAGCCCAGTTTTACACGAAGGTCTCCCTGAGAGCCCACGCTCACACGGTCAGCTCCGAGTGCTTCCCGCATGGGTGCTGTTTGCAGCCACAGGAGGGACCACTCACCCTCTGGCCAGAGGTTAACACAGATCTCCTGGGCTTGGACAACATCTGGAATTCAGCTCAGATGGACGAGAGAGATTTGGGGGAGGGCAGTGTGCATTTAGGCTCCATTCAGCTTCAGGGCTTGGCCCCGGGTGGCTTGTGGCATCTGTTCATCCTGGGAGAGTTTGAAAATAGCCTTTAGTGTGGCTCCTAAGTGTGCAGTGATCCCCCACTCTCATGAGCCCAGGGAAAACAGAAAGATGACAGAGGCATGCCGGAGGCCCAGGACTGGGGCACAGCCGGGCTCGATTCTCTCACATGTCTGCCTGCACAGGAGCTGCGAGGGCTCCCCTTACCTCCCCTGTCACCAGGTGCAGGTGACCAAGTCCCCTGGCTGTTAGCTCACTGGTCCGCAGCCAGGGTCCAACCTGTTTCACTCCTAACAGCTCTTGAAACCACCTCTGTCTGCCAGGAAAGCTGTCCAGGGACATGGGGAGGGCAAGTGGTAAGTATTTACAGCTTTTATGGTTGTTTCTGCTCTCCCAATTGGAAACACATTGAGAGTTCGCCTGCAGCCCCAGGCCCAGCCCTGCCCGGCGCAGGCCCCTCCCGGCTGAGCACCCAAGGGGCTGCCACTCCGGTACTGAGCTGTGCCTGAGATGGTGATTTGGTTTCCGTTTTTAGCTTTTATTCCTAAGTGTGTTTGTTCAACATTTATTTGATTTTTTTTTTTTCACTTGGGCTTTATGAAAAAAATGTCTTTGAATTGAAAACAGGAGAAAGAAGGAAAATTATTATTTTTCGCACATCAGGCTGAAGTTACCCAATGCCTTCAATCGGCCGTCTTGTAAGTTTCTGGACCAAGCAGCTATGAACTTGTGGTCCACATGCAGCAGAAGAGGCGGTGGCAGTGCACCTGCTGTTCTCCTTCCTGAGAAGGGAGAGGCTTGGCCAGGATCTCTGAAGGCAGGAGCCACCCTCTGGGCTGGGGGAGGGGGGGTCAAAGCCCTCAGAGCATCTCTTTGTCTGTGCTGGGGTTCAGCAGTGCACCAGGAGGCCAACACAAACGCCCACAGGCTGGGCTTCTGGCGCGAGCATACGATTAGAAATGGCTCCAGGGTTCCCCATCACAAGCATGTTTATACAAGGAGGTACCTGTTTTGTTTCCTACAGACCACGCCACACTCAGCTGAGTATTTGAAACCTAGTAGACCCTCCATAAATGTTTCTGAATGACAGAATCAATGCTTTACTCGGTTTAATGATCAAGAATGGAAAATTTTAGGCTTTTCATTTTTTTCTAATCAAAACCATTTGCGTAGGTGATATTGAAAGCACTCCCCAAAAAGAGCTTCTTAAATCGAGTTAGTTATAAGGGCCACCACAGAAAAAATGTTCAAAAAGGCCTCATTAATCAACATAGCAGTTAGTATTCCAAGAAGCAGCGTCTCTTTGATTGGGACCAGTCGCAAGTGCTTCCTAAGAAGGCACGCTCTGCCCTGAATTTTTCTATTACCTGTGCTTTAGGTTCCTTATAGACGTGTCTTGGTTATACATGCCAGGCAACGCCGCCCACATGAATACCTCATGGATGCCTAGCCCTAAGTCGCGGCACAGGCTTTGACGCTGCCTCGGGCGCGAGCGCGGGTCTCTGCTGATGTTGCAGAAGCGGAGGAGCAGGTGCCCTGCAGTGGGGCCTTTTCCTGCCCGCCGGGTCTGACAGCGCGTGGCCAACGTAACCCAAGTGACTGAGTGGCCCCAGGTGTTCCCGAGCACGGGTCACAATCAACCGCCAGAAAGCTTAGGGTCGGTCCCCGGACAGTGCGCGGGAGCTCGTTCTGAGCGGACGGGTAGGCGTGGTGCCGGGACGGAGCTCCGGCAGAGGAGGGCGGGACCGAGATACCAGGGCCACGCTCGGCACAGGCTTCCGTCCCAGCCACCACCCACTAGCTTACGACCCTGGACTTGGCCTCTGTGCCCTCGAATGTGGCATCAGATGCCGAAAGCAGAGGATCGCAGGACCGTTCACATGCTCTTTACAGCTTCATCGGTCTCATTTCATGACTCACCATTCACCCAAGTAAATGGCATCTTCCACTTTTCATCTCAGTCGCTTTCTGTTGCACAGTCAGAGCTGTCAGCCCACACAGGAGTCGAGGGTGAGGCTTTGGTCTAATTAGCACACTTACTGTGATGGAATGAAAAGCAGAGCCTGCTCGTGGCAGGGCCGTGGAGAGGGCTTGGGATCAGCAAACTCCTGCGACCCCTCGGCCTGACTCGGCTGGGGCCTGAGGCCAGAGGGCCCCGGGATCAGTCCGGCAGGCAGTATCCTGCTTGCCCGGGGCCTCCAGGGTTTGGGCGGTGAGCAGCCTTTGAGCCGAGGGGCAGCCCTAGGCAGAGCCCCACACCCAGCTCCCAGCAAGTTCTCATCACTCTTTTAATGAAAGGCTTGATGGGTTCATGAGTCAGAGACGTGAGCGAATTGCACCCGATTGGCCCCTAGGCCCATGCAGGTTTCAGGAGAACTTGTCCCCGTCATTTTGGCAAAAAAAGTTAATCCTATCTTTGAGGGAAAAAATATTTTTTTGGCTTCTTCTACTCTAAGATTTAGATTTCCTATTGTCTTGCAACTTATCAGCTTTTTTTTTTATGAGAAAAACCTTCAGGTTCAGTAATGCATAAATTTGAAATCTAAGTCATGGCTGTACTAGTGATAATATGAGCAAAACCAGATTAAGAATCCTAATTATTTTTATTGTTTTCACACTAGAGCAACCAGATGCCTAGGGAATCTGGTGTCAGGCAAAAAAGGAGCCCATTTCAAGGAGCAGAAATAAGAAAATGCTCATCTCCACCCACCTTCTGAAAACACCAGCCGTCACGGCGAAGGACTCAGACGGGCTCACTCGTGTCCGTGCCCGGGCGGGAGCCATCCTGAGGGCATGTGGCCGCCGGGGAGGAGGAGCTGTGTGCCTGGCACCCTCGTACGTCCCTGTTTAATGCTGTGCAAGCATTCTGTT
Source organism: Phacochoerus africanus (assembly GCF_016906955.1). NCBI lineage: Eukaryota > Metazoa > Chordata > Mammalia > Artiodactyla > Suidae > Phacochoerus > Phacochoerus africanus. The sequence continues at coordinate 137,207,601 of NC_062548.1, read as the reverse complement.
CTTGATACAAGACGTCTGTCGAATGTGCTACACACACGGACCAGGACGCCGAGGAGTTTTCTTTCGTTGGCATCAAAATGTACGGATAAAAGGCACTTGGCCACCCAAACTCAAAATTCAAAAAGAAATCTGAGTTTTTCCACCAAGAAGATATTCTTGGCTTCAATTTGTCTCACTTGCTCATTTTCTTTCTTCCTCTGGTACCAAATAAAGGCAAAATTTCACAATCAGCGTCACATGGCAGCCACTGGCCACCCTTGGCACAGGGCCAAAGTACTTTGCACCACCAGTACCCAAATTTTTCATCTCCCCCGTGGTGGCTTAGCAAGTGACAGAAAAAGCTCGGAGATATAAACAGCCTGCGCTGTGTTTGCAGTGGGGTTGGCGAGGGGCCAGCCCCCGTCCTGCGCTGACTGGCACTGCTCCTTGTGACCTCGTGTAATTCGGGCTCTTCAGACTCACTCTGCTTCTGGACACATGCAATCAACACAGCACGTGCTAATTACGAGGGGATTACATCTGGGGTTTCGTTTTAGGTTGCACTCGGCTTGTCCTCCAAGGGCACTGAGCGGCGGGCTGACTGTTAATCAAAGGCAGGCGTGGTTTCCACCCTCAGACCTGGGGGTCCTGACTCGCTTGCTGGGGGGCAGGTATGAGGGACGCGCCGCGTGGAGTCAGGCTCAGCGGGGCAGCCCGACCGGGAGGAGGAGCCGGGCCCTTGACCACTGGTCCACTCCGAACGCCCTTCCATGGGCTGGCTTTAAACGTTTATTAATTTTTTAACAAGAGAAAGAAAAAAGAATTTACAGATCCTTGAGCAGTGGGAATACCATCGAAGGCCCATGGTCTTGGGAGGCTCTTTCTCCTTTGCCAAAGCAGAAAATGATTCTTTCCATTTCCTGTCTTACTGCAAAACGTGTCTGCTGGTGGCCAGAAGGTCTGCAGGTACCTTCCCGGGATAAGCACCTCCTCCGGCCTCACACGGTGACCTGAAGTCCCCTCCCTCCCCTGGGTGTTTTCCGGGGCAGGGTGCGGGTTTCACAGGCCCTGGTGCCTTGGCCTCGGGACGCTCACCTGGCCTCCCGCCCCGTCTGCCAGCCGCCTGCTATGGGCTCCAGCTAGTGGATGCCGGTCACTTGGGGCTATTTTGGGACACACCTCTTTCAGAAGGGAATCTGGTGTGAAAACTGCTGAGTTTGCAATGTCAGAGTCTGCCTGCTCTTCCTCTTTCCTCGCGTACGTGCTGGGAGCGGGACGCGACAAGGACCACGGTCAAACTTTTAGGAAGAAGCAGCTGCCCTGAGGCCCCGTCACTGCGCTGTCACCCCTGCATCTGTCTTGGAGCAGTGACGTCCTCCGTCAATCGGGTCACTCAGGAGACCCCGCGCGGTGCTGAGAGGGGCGGAGCGGGGAAGCCAGAGCCAAGGGGGGTCTGGAGGGCAGACGTCCCACCCGCTGAGGACGCACGTGGGCAGGGCCCCGTCCCTCGGGGTGGCCGGGAGCTCCGAGCCTTTGCTCGGACACACCCCGGCCTCGCTGGCTCTGCGCTGGGCAGGTCACTGCGGGGGCGGCCTCCTCGGGCCACAGCTTCCGGAGCCCGAGCTGCTGGCTGAAGCTCTAGGAGGAAGATCACGCGTGTCTCACTCACGCTTTCGGTGGGACGTTTTCTCATCTGCAGTCACTGTTGAAACAGAGCAGGTACAGGAAGCTGTGTGCAAGCTTCATCCACGCGGTTCATGCAAACACACCCCTTTTACAGAAGAAAGTGCTTTCCGCTCCCGTGTGGACCCCGACCCTCTGAAGGGGGGATCGCAGAGGTGGGGGCAGAAAGGCCTGGCTCGGCCGCCAGCAAACATCACAGAGCAGCCTGCTCTCCGCCGGGCTGCCTCCACCCTGGGCACCTGGAAATGTGCGTGGTGTCCTGACCAGGAGCAGAGCAGCTGCAGGGCGGTCACTTCTGCCTCGGTCCGAGGGGCCGGGACATCCAGGGGCTTCTGCGTGCAGGTCAGAGGCGGCGGCGGTGCGGGGGCGGGAGTGGACGGTCCCTGAGGGCCCAGCAGGAGGAGGGCGGTGGACGGCTGCGTGGCCTCGGGCCAGCTTGGCACTCCCAGCCTCCTGGGCTGGGGGCAGGACCACGCCTGTCACAGGGGGAGATGAGAGGACACGGGTCTGGTGTGCCGAGGACAGTCTGTGGCTCTGCCTCCTTCCCAGCACGACCGGCAGCGCGGTCCTTTCAGTCGGGTCAAGAACAGTCAGAAAAACACCTTAAAAAAAGATATCAAGCTTGGGAATTCCGCAGTGGTCCAGGGCTTCGGCCTCTGCACTTTCACCGCTGAGGCCCAGGTCCAGTCTCTGGTTCCGACTCTGCACTGTGGCCTGGGCTCCGTCCCTGCTCTGGGAACTGAGATCCCAAGTCAAAGCCACGGCACCGAGACCAGTGCATGCGGGTGTCAGCGTGACATCTAAATACAATTTGGTTTCAGTTACTTGGACAGATAGAATCTGAAATAAGATTAGAATAAAACTGCCCCTGTCAGAGGGAGTGCGTTCTCCTCCAGCACCTGGAGGAGGCGCCCCACGGCCCTGCGGGGTGTGGTGACTGTCAGAGGTGACCTGATGGGCAGGTGACACGATTGTGGGGGGTGGTGTGGCCGTGGGGGTGACACGACCGCTGGCTCATGGGAAGAAGTTTGAGGCTCGGCCACTGTGGTCACATCTCGGAGCCGGCCGCGTGCACGCAGGCTGTGCTCCAGGTCCTGACATGGCCTGTTGGGGAAGAAGAGTCTGGAATCTGCTGCCTGATTTCGCGGTCAGGAGAAAGGGAGGACGCAGTTTGTTCCGGGGAGCCGGTGGGGGGAAGTGTGCTGGGGGTGCAGGTTGTCCGCCCTGCGGAGGCAGCACGGGGTTGCGCGCACAAGGCACCTGCTCGAGGAACCTGCTCAAGGCACCTGCTTGTCTCTTCCGCGGGCCGTCCGGGGGCCGGGGGCGCAGGGCACTGCCACCTGAGAGGGGGACCCTGCGGGCCTGTGGGTCTCCGTCTGTCCGAGCTCTCACTTCTTCCCAGAGAACAGCCTGAGCGGGGGGGTGCCGCTGGGGCCACCTCCCCCGGAGCCACGGTGCTGCCGTCGGTTCCGAAGCTGGCAGAGCAGCTGGACGGCAGGGCAGCGGGTGCCAGAAGGGAGGCCCCGGGGGGCACAGGCAACAGGAGACCTCAGACCTTAACCTTAATGTCTCGCAGGCTCTTCCTCTGAACCGGGAGGTGGTGGCAAGCAGACTGTGGTCTGAGCTCTGCCCCTGCCTGGCCCGGGGCCCTCTCTGAAACTGGGCTGTTTCTGTAGCCTTGCCTCAGGCATGCGGAGCCGCTATGAAGGCCAGTTTCTTTCAGAAATTTGTGGGGATTTACCTGAAAGAGGAGAGCTTTGTTTCCATCCTCTGCGTTTGCCATAGCCCCCACTTGTGTCTTGTGTCGCCTTTCCCCCTAAGTCTCAGACAAGGAAGGGCAGGGTGTTCAGAGAAGGGGAGCCTGTGGCTGAGAGCAGAAAACAGCCAGAACGTGACAGCTTGGCCCAGAGGGGGCTTGTCCTGGGCAGCGCCTTTGCTTTAGGTTAAACTTTTTTCTCTCTGGTATTTGCTGCCTAACCGTAGGTTGTCGGGTTCTGCAGGAGCTGGGAAGCTTGGCCCCTGCTCCTGGGACAAGCCTGGAAATGGCGTAACGGACTCTGCACCCATGGAGGTTGTCACCCCCTCGGTCATTGTCCGCAGGTCTCCAGACCTCCACGAAGGTGACTGTGAAAGCCAGCCTCGGGTTGCTGATTCTGGTCTAAGCGCTAGAGCCTTGAGGTTAGGCCAGCAGCTGAGTCGAAGGTGGGCGAGCTCGCCCTTCCCGGATCCAGGCCCCTGGCAGAGTTCCTCGCGCTCCACCAGCTCCTCCACTTCCACCTTGCAGCAGCGCGCCGCTCAAGCTGCCAGATAGCCCAAGTCTCGCTGTGTGTAGATCCTGGCCCTAGAAGACAGAAATGTTATTTTCCACCCCCTTGGGGTGCCTCCTTCTGGCTGAACCTGGAACTCCAACTGTGTCAGGCCCAAGACAACAAATCCATGGCTCACAAAGGGGCGATGGGGGGCGAGGCTGCCCATTCTTGCCATGTCTCCAGTGTGGTTTTAGAAGGTCCTGTGAATACATTGTTGAACTGGTAAGTTTCGAACTCTCATGACTAAAAAGGCAAAACCATATCTGTTTGTTTTTGTTCAATTTCCCAAGTTTTATATAGAGTTCCCATAAATAAAACATTGTGCTTTGAGAATGTGAGGGCAGGAAAACAAATACAGTTTAGCCAATAGCAGTACCTAATGTTCTAGTCTCCTGGGGTGTTTCTTTGGAATCCTGAATTTTATATTAGAAGATGATTCTGGGGCTCCACAATGTTACTAGATTGAAAATTTCATTTCTTTTTTATTCACACATGAAGTGTTAAAAATATTTATGTGCAAAATCTTGTTCCATATCATGATCAGTAAGCGCGTCGGAACTCCTACAAGTATTGGTGACACACGACCCCGGTTTATTACCGTCTCACGGGTTGTAGCATAGTTCACGTTCATGTTCTGATTCAGTTGTATGATTCAAGTGAGCTTGGAGGAGTTCCCATCATGGCACAATGGAAACGAATCCAACTAGGAACCATGAGGTTGTGGGTTTGATCCCTGGCCTTGCTCAGTGGGTTAAGGATCTGGCGTTGCTGTGAGCTGTGGTGCAGGTTGCAGACGTGGCTTGGATCTGGTGTTGCTGTGGCTGTGGCAGGCAGCTATAGCTCTGATTAGACCCCTAGCCTGGGAACCTCCATATGCCGCAGGTGTGGCCTTAAAAAGACAAAAGACAGATAAATAAATAAATATAAAGTGAGCTTGGAAGTTAATGTATTCCATCAATGATACGCAATGATGATGGTGTGCCCATGGGATATATACAGAAACTCATTATATTTAGAATATTTGTAAGCTAATGACTAGTGACACTTTTAAGAAGGGTCCCCTTCTTTCCTTGGGACAGTTCATTCTCTGCTAGAGCAACCTCAGGATAACCATCTGTACAACCAACCGTACAGCTGACCATTGAATAACATGGGTTTGAACTGCCTGAGTCCATGAACACCTGGATATTTTTCCATAGTAAGTATTACAGTACGGCATAGAGCGTTGGCGATTAAATCCTCAAATGTGGAGGAACCACAGATATGAAAGGCCAACTGTAAATTATACTCAGATTAAACCCCTCGTTGTTCAAGGATATTGCATGTATTTATATTTTTAGCACCATTAATTTTTCAAAGGGACATTATAGCCCCACCTATATATTGACTTGATAGTAGCATTCAAAAACAGACATGGGCGAGATTTTTCGGCTGACCAAAGAAAGTGCTTTCACTGAGGGAATATTGAGGATCTCTCTGTTTTTGAAAGAGGGAGGAAGGTCAAGAATCTGTAAACATATCAAAGAAAAACATTAGGCTCCTAATGATTAGAATATTGATTAGGTGGGTGATTGGGGAAAAAACATGCCATTACTTGAAGATAGGCAGGGATCATCGCAACGGAACATACTCAAATGAAACAATCTACTGAATGAGATTTAGCAAAAGTGTTTAAACAAAGAGTGTTTAAAACAAGTTTGTTTGTTAGCCAGAAGTGGACTTAACAGATTTTCTGCAGATAACATGGGAAGTGTGACAGGCAAAGAGACATCTGGACTAACTTTTAGAGATGAGACAGTTAGGGGAATTAATTCAAAGTGGTCTGTGAGAGAGTGTATTAGCTAGTTTTGGTTCTATAATCAAAACTTAGCAGTTTAAACATAGCTGTTTATTTGGTTCATAGTTCTGTGGCTTAGCTGGTGTTCTTCTGGCTTGAGGTAGTCCCGCTGATCTCTGAAGGGCTCTCATTCATCTGTGGACAGTTGGCAGGGCCAGCTGATTTTCACCTGAGATTCTTAGGTTCTTCTCCATCTGTTTTTCCATTTATCAGGATAGCTTAGCCTCATCAAACTTAGATCTTGCAATTATGTTAAATGTATATGGGTCAAATATTCCACCTAAAATGCAGAGATTACCCAAAGTGACTAAATAGAAAGTAAGACATATGCTGAAAGTAAAAGAATGGAAAAAGACGTACATGCAGTCAGTGTAGGAAAGCGGACGTGGCTACCTTAGGGCGGGACAATGGAGACTTAAAGACAGAAGCTATTACCAGAGACAGAATAAAAGGGTCAGTGTTTCAGGAAGATGTAACAGCATTAATGTGAACATATCTAAATATAAAAAGTACATTAACAAAAAACCGAAAGGAGATAGGCAAATCCAAAATCATAGTAGTTGGGGATTTTTAGCACCCTTTCTTGTTAGTAATAGAACAACTAAACCAAAAAACAGCAACCAAAAAAAAAAAAAGAAGAGAGAGAGAGAATATGAAAATTTTGAACAGTCATCAACCACCTTGACCAATTCTCCCTTTGTAGAGCCTCCACACAGCAACCGGAGTATTCATGCACTTTTTAAGTTCACCTGGAAAAGTCCCCAGGCAGACCACATGCTGGGCCATATATGAAGTCTCAGTAACTTTGAGAGCATAAAACCTTGCCATTTCTGTTCTCCAATCAAAACAGAATCAAATGAAAGATCAACTACATTTGGAGAAAAAAATCTATAAAAGCCCCAAACACTTGGAATATAAACAATATACTTCTAAATAACTCATCGACAAAGGAGGAAACCACTAGAAAAATAGAAAATATTTGACCTTTATGAAAATAGATGCAGTAACAACATAATTTAGAGGGAACTTTATAGTTTTAATGCTGATATTAGGAAAGACCAATGGTTTAAACTAGTTCTATGTGTCCACATAAGAAACTAGGAAAAACAATGTAAATTAAATTGATAAGTTTAAACCAAATAAATAGATGACCTGGAATAAGTAAAATAGAGGAATGTGAACAATAAAGACAAAAATACTATAAGTTGTTTCTTTAAAAGAATAATAAATTGATGTCTCTAGTGAGGCGAATGAAAATACAAATGATCAGAAATAAAAGAGGGGTTATCACCGCAGTTTTTACATAGTTTAGAAAGATTATAAGGGAATATCATAAGCAAAGGTATTCCAATAAATTTGACAACTTAGATGAAATGAACAAAGTCTTTGACAGAGACAGCTCACCAAAATTTGCTCAAAAACATACTAAAAATCCGGAGTTCCCATTGTGGTGCAGAGAAAACGAATCCATCTAGGAACCATGAGGTTGTGGGTTCAATCCCTGGCCTTGCTCAGTGGGTAGAGGATCCAGCGTTGCCATGAGCTGTGGTGTAGTTCTCAGACGAGGCTCAGATCTGAGGTTGCTGTGGCTGTGGCATAGGCAGCCGGCTACAGCTCCAATTAGACCCCTAGCCTGGGATCCTCCGTATGTCACAGGCGCAGCCCTAAAAAGACAAAAAGAAATTGAAAATCTGAAAAGCCATGTATCTAATAAAAAAATTTGAACTTTTGTATTGAAAGTTATCAAAAAACCTTAACATGAAAGTAACGTTGAGCCCAGATGGTGAATTCTGGAATGATGGATGAAATAATGGAAATTTACACAAACCCTCACAGAGAGGAGGGAAAACAGAACACGTCCCCAAATGCTTTCTGAATCCACACCACCCTGACGCCAAAACATAAGACACAGTACATGTGTGTGTATGTGTGTACGTGTGCACGTGTGCGTGTATGTATGTGTGTGCAGATGTGTGCACACACATACACAAGTATTCCTCATGGACGCAATCCTAAACGTGACAAAATGTTGGAAGTGAAAAGTGGGATATATCCGAGGAATGAAAGATGAATTTAACATTTGAAAAACCATCAATTTACAAACATGAACCAAATAAAGGGGAAATAATATGATCATTTCAAAAGTGCAGAAAAATATTTGACAAAATTAAACATTCATTCATGACAGCAAATGCAATCTCCTCAAACGGATAAAGGGCATCCATGAAAAACCTGCAGATCACGGAATAATGAAATACTGGAGGCTTTTCTCCTAAAATCAGGAACAAAACAAGGATGCTCTTTCAAGTCAGCTCTGCACTAGAGTATTCCAGTGCATTCAAGCCAGAAGAAGAGATTAAAAGGCAAAGAAAATGGAAAAAAAAATGAAAACTTTTAAATTTACATATAGCACAATTGTTTACGTAGAAAATTCTAAGGAATTTGCAGATAACTGCTAGAAATAACAAGGGAATCAAGCAAGGCCATAAGACACAAAATAAATATAAAAATTAATTGTACTGCTATGTACTAGCATTGGCCAAGTGGAAAGTAAAGTAAAAATTTATTCATAATAGTCAAGAAGGAATATAAAATATTCAAGAGGACTTTTCATAAGCAAAGGGCTGGCGTAGAGCTATGAAAGTAAAGAAGGCCAAGAAAATGGAGAGAAACCCGACGTTCATTAATGGAGAGTCTCTATTTTGTTAAGAATTCAAATATCCACAAGTTAATCCAACAAACCCCACCCAAAATACCAACAGACTTGTTTTCCTGAAAATGTGTGAGTGAATTCTAAAATCGATATGGAAACGTTAAGGACCTGGAGTAGCCCGGATGCTGCTGCTGCTGCTGCTTCTCCTTCTCCTTCTTCTTTTTCCAACCCTCCGCAGCCTGTGGAAGTGCCCGGGCCAGGGTCTCCTCGGAGCTGCAGCTGCCAGCCTGTATCACAGCCAAAGCAACGCAGGCTCCTTAACCCGCCCAGCAGGGCCGGGAATGGAGCCGGAGTCCTCGCGGATACCAGTCAGGTTCCTGACGGCTGAGCCACAACAGGGACTCCCCACTTACTTCTCGTGAGAAAGAAGAAAGAGGACCCGTCCTTCCTAATCCCAGACTTGTTCTAAAGTTACTTTAACAAAGCCAAGCGGTGTTGACACACGCAGGCAATTTCGTCAATGCAACAAGCAGACAGCGCAAAAATAGACATATGTGGACAGTAAATTGATTTTTTACAAAAGTTCTAAAGAAGTTAAATGGAGAAACTGTTGTTAAACACATATATTTACGTATTTTTCGGACTCTTCTCCGTTGTACGTACTACAAGACAGTGGGCACGGTTCCCCATGCTGCGCAGCAGGTCGCTGTCGGTTACTTCGTGCAGAGTGGCGCGTGCGTGCCAAACCCCGCCGTCTAATTTATCCTTCTCCTCCTGCCCACCATTCCCTTCGGTAACTATGAGCTTGTTCTCTACATCTGTGAGTCCACCTCTGCCATTTATACCATATTTTATTTATTTTTTGGCCACTCTCACGGCGTGTGAACCTTCCCAGGTCAGGGATCGAATCTGGGCCACAGTTGCAGTCTGCACCGCAGCTGTGGCAATGCCAGACCCTTAACCCACTGCAGCAGGGAATTTTCACTTGTACCACATTTCAGATTCCACATGTAAGTGCTATCATATGAGATTTATCTTTGTCTGACACCACTGAATATGCTCACCGCTAGATCCATCAGATTTCGGTGCATTAATTTTTTATCCGGCAACTTTACCGAATTCATTGTTGAGCTCTAGTAATTTTCTGGTAGCTTCTTCAGGGTTTTCCATGTATAGCATCATGTCATGCACAAACAACGAAAGTTTTACTTCTTTTCCAGTCTGGGTTCCTTTTATTTCTTTCTCTCCTCTGACTCTGTGGCTAGGACTTCCAAAACTATGCTGACTGAAAATGGAAAAAGTGGGCATCTCTGTCTTAGAGGAAATGCTTTACACTTTTTCATCACTGAGTGTGGTGTTAGATGTGGGTTTGTTATCTAGGGGCTTCATTATGTTGACGTAGGTTCCCTCTCTGCCCCCTTTCTGGTGAGTTTTTATTATGAAATGACATTGCATATTATCAAAAATTTTTTCTGTATCTATTGAGATGATCATATGATTTTTATTCTTCGGTTTGTTAATGTGGTGTAGCATGTCGACTGATTTACAGATATTGAAAAAATCCTTGCATTGCTGGGATAAATCCTACTTAATTATGGCACGTAATTCTTTTAATGTATTGTTAGAGTCAGTTTGCTAGTATTTAGTTGAGGATTTTTGCATCTGCATCAGTGACATTGGCCTGTAATTTTCTTTCTTTCCTTCTTTTTTTAACCTTTGATTTTGGTGCCATTGTGATGGTGGCCTCATGGAATGAGTTCAGAAGTGTTCCTTCTTCTGCAATCTTTTGGAATAGTTTCAGAAGGACAGGTGTTAGCTCTTCTCTAAGTGTTTGGTAGAATTCACCCGTGAAGCCATCTGTTCCTGGACTTTTGCTCGTTGAGGGTTTTTAAATTACTGATTTAATTTCGGCACTGTTAATTGGTCTATTTTTTTCTCTGTTTCTTCCTGGAAAAAATACAGGAGATTGTACCTTTATAAGATTTTTTTCATTTCTTTGAGAGTGTCCATTATTTTGGCCTATAGTTGCTTGTATTTCTGTGGTGTTGGTTGTAAATTCTTTTTCATTTCTCATTTTATGGATTTGAGCCTTCTCCCCCCTTTTTTTTTCCTTGATGAATCTGGCTAAAGGTTTATCAAAGTGTTTTTTATTCTGGAACAACAGAATAAACATGTGGAAAAAACAACCCCTATCCCTGCCTCTCACTGCACCAAATATGGTTCCTGTACCAGAAACAAGCTAAAACCATAAAGTCCTAGAAGAAAATGCTGCCAACCTAGGAAGAGACGAAGGTGTCACGAAGTGTATGAAAGAGGCACTAAACTGCGAAGAACAAACCAGAAGCTCTAACGGCATCAACATTTTAAAGTAACTTTGAAACATATCATTAAGAACATCCAAGTCATAGACTGGCAGAAAATATTTGTAGTACATAGATTTTCCAAAGGACTTGTGAACGGAGTAACCAACCCATAAATATAATCAAATAAAGATGATTCAGTGACGTAGACATTCCACCAAAGAATATATGTTTGAATGGCCAATGAAAAAGCGCTCAAAAAATAAGACTTCAGGGAATATAGATTAATGTCACAGTGTGATACCCCTTTGCTAATATGAAAAACCCAATGAAATGTGTAGGTGGCTGGGCAGCAGATTTAATTTTCACCTGTGCTGAAGGTGGGGTGGCTCAGCCACCTTGGAGAAATTTGGCAGCCCCTGACCAGGTGAAATGCATCTGGCTGTGACTTAGGGACAACAACCTGGTGTCCACCCAGGCTATACGAAAAGAATCTGTCCACAAAAGACTCGTTCAAGGACCAGCTTTGCTGGGAGCACTCCAAATACCCACCAACAGGAAAAGAGATTTTAAAAGTATGACACAATCGTTCCACGGATGTGACTCAGCAGTAAAGAGGCCGGGACCTCTGATACTCACACAGCACAGGCATGTGTAGAGACCTTATATTGGCAGAGGATGCAGGCTCAGTGGGCACAGACTGCCCGACTCACTCCCAGGGTCTAAGAACCCGCCATCCTGTCAGCAGTAGCCAGAACCGTGGTTGCCCCGGGGCTGGTGCCCACTGCTGGAGCAGGATGGAGCCCTTCCTGTACCTTGGCTGGCATGTGGGGCCGAGAGGCTGCCCCCGAGATTCGCAGGCCCTGATCCCTGGGCTTGTGGATGTTATTTCAGAGGAAGAGGGATTCTCCGGCTGGCAGTGACGGTGAAACGTGGACACGGCACTGGGCTCTGCCGGAGGGCATCGGCAGTCGCACTGTAATCACGAGACCTGTGAGAGGAGGCAGCGGGGTGACGAGCCGAGCAGGGGCCCAGGGAGCAGGGAGAAGAGGGGGGCACTGGGTCCTCCAGGAGCAGGATGGGCCAGGGAGCCAACTTCTGCCCCGAGCCTCTGAGGGGGTGGCCCTGCAGACACCCTGACCCGGCGCAGTGGAGCCCACCTTGGACTCCGGCCACTAGACTGTATGAGAGTTCAAGCCTCATTTGTGGTCATTTGTTCTGCAGCCCCAGGAAACTAATACAACTGGCATGCTGGTTTTATGACTGTATGTAATTATCAAAGTGTCACAATATCCTCTTAACAACCCTCTGGTGACAATCAAAAGGCCAGTGGTTGCCAGGGGTTGGGGGCAGGGAAGGATGAGTTGGGGGCGCAGGACAGTGAAATACTCAGTTGTGTCACTGCAACTGGCGGACACATGCTGCGGGGAGTGAGGGATCCTGGGCAACCACAGCTCGGGTTCATCCTTGGTGACAGAGGTCCCTTCCGGGGGCGGGGATGTTGGTGGTGGGGAGGCTTCGCATAGTGGGGCAGGAGGCATATGATAATTCGTTAGGCTTCTCTCCCAATTCTGTTGTAAACCTTAAAAAACGTCTTTAAAAAATGTACCCTTATGATCTGTAAGTTTGACTGCATGAACATTTTATCTCAATTAAAAAAACTCTTGGAGTTCCCGTCGTGGCACAGTGGTTAACGAATCCGACTAGGAACCATGAGGTTGCAGGGTTGATCCCTGGCCTCACTCAGTGGGTTAAGGATCTGGCGTTGCTGTGAGCTGTGGTGTAGGTTGCAGACTCGGCTCGGATCCTGCGTTGCTGTGGCTCTGGTGCAGACCGGTGTCTACAGCTCTCGTTAGACCCCTAGCCTGGGAACCTCCATATGCCACAGGAAGCGGCCCTAGAAAAGGCAAAAAGACCAAATAAATAAATACATAAATACCTCTCAAAAACAACAAAAAAAGAAAAACAGTCCATTCTGTGCTTAGACACAAAAATAAATACATACGCAAAATGCAAGTCCGTAACGCTTGACGTGTTCTTCTGGAGGAGATTCAAACATGGTATTTTTTGCGTGATTCTTATTCTTTAAAGTAAAAAAGTCTTCAACTCAATCTCAAATCTCAGTTCCTCTCAATCACAGCAGCAGTCAGAGCAACTCCAACTTAACGTTTAAAGTCGTGTCTCCAGACTCCCCTTCGCCCCTGGTTTCCAGCCCCCTCCCCATCCTCCGGTCACTCTGGCCACCCCCAGAAGCCTCTGCCCTCCTGCCCCTTGACCGCACAGCCGGGTGTCTGCACCCTCCTTCGGGGGACCCCGAGAAGGAGACCGGAGGCGGGCGAGGCTGGGCACGAAGCCCAGGACTGAAACACCGGAGGCGACAGCGGGCGCGGGGACCCGCCGCCTCGGAGCGGGGACCCCTCTCGCTTGTGACGAGTCGGAGCGTGGCCAGGATGGACGGGGCGGCAGTTGCCGCCCAGCGGCTGGGATCCGGGGGGCCCCTGGCCCAGCAGCTGAAGGACCAGGCAGCTTTCAGGGCAAAAGTGCAGGGAGCTCTGCCGTGCGTGTTCCACAAAGATCCACTCCCTGCAGGTGGAAAGAAAGGTGTAGCTGTGCCTGAGGCAACGTGGAAAGAGGCCACCCGAGGGGACAGCGGTCCGGGCCGAGGACTCAGCAGAGGCCCCCCGAGGGCCCTTTCCGTGGTCACCCCAGGCCGCCGCCGCATGCTTGTGCCCCCCTCCCTTTCATTCACAACTTAGAGTAGGTGTCCTTGTCGGCATTTGCACATGTAACAGGGGTTTAAAATAGACTCTGAACAGCGAAAATCAGAAAGGACTATAAAAGGTTAAAAATAACTTGAACATGTATAAAAATACAGAGCTCTGGATACACAATCTGCAGCTCTCAGCCGGCTCTGCTCCGTGCCAGCCCTTGTGCGCGGCAGGCTGACGTCCCCTTCACCGCGGGTCCCCGCAGGGGTGGGCGCCGTCCCCACCAGCTCCTCGTCCAAACGACCGCCTGGTCCATGCTCACAGGATGAGTCCTGCAGAATGTGCTCCCTGGCCGTGATTCCAAACCCCCTCATATCTTCATGCACATATCGAGTTTTACATAAAATTAGGCGTTTCTCGTTTTTTCCTTTGAAGCCGGCTGGGCACCTGCGTCTCCCTTGGCAGAAACTCCCTGCAGGTGTGGCTGTGGGTCTGTTGGGGAGGCTGCCTGGCGGGTCCTAACCGGGTGGGGGTGGGACAGTGGGTGGAGTCCGTTCTCCTCTTCCTCGAGGTGCCGCCCTGCCCTGCCCGTCTTGGGGATGCTCCGCGCCCTCACTGCCTCCTTCTCCCTCTGCCCCATTCTCTTTGGTCTTTCCTTCTCTGGCATGAGAAGCATGAGCTACATCGCATTGCACCAGGACAGCAGAGTCTCGGCCTCACCAGTGGCAGCTTTCACTGGCAGGGCAGCCTCAGGGGAAGGAAGCTGTCTCCCTCCGGAGGAGGAAAGTGGGTGAAAGGGGGCTGAGCCAGCCCCGAGATGCCCAGGGAGGAGCAACAGTCCGGACCTCAGGGCCCTTCGTAACAAATGAAGGCAAACCTGTGCTTTACCCCAAAGGGCTGCACGAGGTTGGGCCACTGCAGGGAAGGTGAGGCCGTGGATGGGCGTTCTGTGCTTAAGACTCGACTCAGCTATGAAAGGGCCCCAGTGATTATCAGGCGTATCAGGAAACTTTCAGCTGGAAACATCGAGAACAAATAGAGCATAAGCAAATGCACAATTTGAAGAGGTCATAAGGAGAGGAAAGCAGAAAATGCTAACATCTTGAGGGAGACTGGAGATGGTATCAAATGAGAACGGATGTTATCAGAAACATTCAGAGAACAACAATGAACCCTTAGACATTAAAAAATCATAACAAAAACTACAACTCAGTCAAAGAGTTGGAAAACACTGCTTTGGAAGCCAGCGCTAAAAGACAGACAGGAAAGGTGGTGGAGAAAAAATGAAGCTTGGGCAGCTGGTCCTGCAGGTGTCCGGGCTCAGAGGGCAGAGGGATCAGAGCGAAGGTGGTCACTGAAATGCTTGGAGGAAAAACGTCCAGAACCAGAAGACAGATTTCCAGACTGAAAAGAAACACTGAGGGCCCAGGACAAGGATGAAAATCCCACCAAGCCAAAGCACGATGCTGGCAAGTTTCAGGGCGAGGGGCAGCTGAGACCTTGAGAGGAAACACAGGACCAGGAAGGAGTCTACCAAGCAGGACCGCCATCAGAAGGCAGCCCCCACCCTGGCAGGGGACCACTGCCGCCTTGTTGTACCAAAGCCCGCCAAACTATGGAGCAAATTTGGGTGGAATATAGGTGTTTTCAGAGTAAGACACTTGCCTGCTAATTGACCTCCTAGGGAAGCCGCCAGAGCGTGTTCTTCACCAAGAGAGGAAGAGCCTTCCCAGGAGGGTGGGTGGGGTGGTGCCAGAGCAGCACTTGTGCCTGCAGTTTAGAGGGTGCCCCGTGTAGACGGTTGTGTCTCCAAGAAGAACAGACTGGGAGAACACTCGAGGACACGTCTGACCACCTGGGGAGGTGTCTGATGTTGCATTACTTGAATTACAGCCAAATAAAAACAAGGCAATTACTAACTCTAAAGAACACAAAATCTAATTTAAAACACAGACTCGTGGTTTATTTCATGTCTTCATCAATTAAATTTGCAGTGGCAAAACTGAATGCTGATATTGACCTAAACCAATTGCTAGATGGCTGTTTGGGGAAGATTAGGGAGCTCCCGCAGAGCCCGGAGCGGAGGAAACAAGGTCCTGAGGGTGCAGACGCGGGAGCAGAACAGGCCTACTCTGAGAATTCGGCGGCGTCCACTCAAACATTTCGTCTAGAAATAAAGAGTGATTGTCCAAAGGGGTGTTCCGGGCACGAACACCTTTGATAAAACTTTCGAGTGAAAGAAAGAATTCATGAGGACAAAACAGAGATGCTCGTGACGAAGTTGCTAGAACTTGTCCATGAGGATAATTTCATCAGAGACCCGCCGTCTTGGGCTTAGAAGCATTAGCTAGCACTTGGAGGTATGCCCCAGGGCCATTCTAAACAGCAAAATCACCCCCCCACAACACATGTGCACAAAATGCAAAACATGTGGCACTAACCATGCGGCAACTGTACCGTTGTCCACCTGTGTACAGGTGAGACCTGGAACAGGAAGGCAGCGTTTAGCCTTGTTTGACCCCAGCTGTGAACACGAGGTGCTAAATGGGCTGGGGGGCAGGCTTCAATATGTCACCCCTCGGGTTATGTCAGCAGATAACCCAGAAAGCAAATGTTGCAAGTATTGACTTTGCAGTAACAAATTCTAGCAAGTAGGTGACTTCTCAAAGGCTTTGTAGTAAGTTTTGAAACCAGGAAATATGAGTCCTACTTTGTTTTTCTTTTTCAAGATTGTTTTAGCTATCTTGGGACTCCTCCCAGTCCTATATGAATTTGAGAATCAGCTTTTCTATTTCGGCAGCAAAAGGCCGTTACGTTTGGGCAGGGATTACCTTCAGTCTGAAGCCGGCTTTGGGGAGTACTGCCATTTCGGTAGTGTCAATTTTCCATAATCATGGGATGTCTTTTCGTTTATCTAGGTCTCTGATTTCTTTCAACCACATTTTGTAGTTTCAGTGTATAAACTTTTTACTTCCTTGAGTAAATTTCTTCCTAGATATTTTATTCTTTTAAATGGTACTGTAAATCTAATTTCCTCTCAGATTATTTTATGCTGCCATTTAGAAACACACCTACATTTTTATGTTGACCTCATACTCTGCAACTTCCCTGGATTTCTTTATTAGCAGTAGTATTTAGTTATTTGGGGCGTGGCTTCTGTGGGTTTTCTGTGCATAGAATCATGTCATCTGCAAATAGAGACAACTCTGCTTCTTCCTTTCCAATTTGAATGACTTTTTTCCTTTTCTCGCCCAACTGCTCCGGCGAGGACCTCTCTCTGTACCACGTGGAAGTGGACATCCTTGTCTCCTCCTCCGTGTTAGGGGGAAACGTTAGTCTTTCATCATGATGTGCCATGTTGGCTGTGTTTTCTTCAATTGTTTTTTATCACGTTAAAGAAGTTCTACTAGTTTCCTCAGGTTTTTTTTTTTTAATCAGCAAAGAGTATTAAATTTAGTTAAATGCTTTCTCTGCCTCTATTTAGACAATTGTGCGTGTTTGTTCTGCATCCTGTTAATGTGGAATACTGCATTGATGGATTTTCTTAGATTGAATTACCCTTGCATTCCCAGCATGAATCTTACTGTGTAGAATCCTTACCCCTTTTCTTTCCTTCTTTCTTTCCTTCTTTCTTCCTTTCTTAGGGCCACACCTGTGGCACGTGGCAGGTCCCAGGCTAGGGGTTGAATTGGAGCTGCAGCTGCTGGCCTACACCACAGCCACAGCTATGCTGATCCGAGCCACACCTGTGACCTACACCACAGTTCACAGAAAAGCCGGATCCTTTGAGTGAGGCCTGGGATCGAACCCACATCCTCAGGGTTACCAATCCGTTTACTGCTGAGCTGTGGCAGGAACTCCCTAGAATTCTTTCAATGTGCTGTTGGAGTCAGCACGCCAGAAGGTGATGCTAATCAGTAAAAATGTTCACAGTGGTGTTAGGTCACTTATCTGGAGTTTCATTTGAGGAACCCAGGTCAAGATCGAGGGCTGGAGTTACCCGGGTCGAGATCGAGGGCTGGGGTTACCCGGGTCGAGATCGAGGGCTGGGGTTACCCGGGTCGAGATCGAGGGCTGGGGTTACCCGGGTCGAGATCGAGGGCTGGGGTTACCCGGGTCGAGATCGAGGGCTGGGGTTACCCGGGTCGAGATCGAGGGCTGGGGTTACCCGGGTCGAGATCGAGGGCTGGGGTTACCCGGGTCGAGATCGAGGGCTGGGGTTACCCGGGTCGAGATCGAGGGCTGGGGTTACCCGGGTCGAGATCGAGGGCTGGGGTTACCCGGGTCGAGATCGAGGGCTGGGGTTACCCGGGTCGAGATCGAGGGCTGGGGTTACCCGGGTCGAGATCGAGGGCTGGGGTTACCTGGGTGGTGTTGATGACACCTTTGTTAGTTGGATGTTTCATGGAAATGGAAATTGATCATATTAAGATAAACATACAAAAAGTCTATTTCTGTATCTGGGAGTTTTAGCTCTATACTAAATTATTCATTGTACCTAGTCAGCAAGTCTGTAATGCAGCAATGAATTCATAGTAAATATATTTAGGTTGTAAAAATAAGAATAGTAATACATTTATCATTGTCATCTAACCTCACAGAACATATGAATATGTGAAATCTGATTTAATACAAGCTGTGTCACTTTTTTCTTTTTACCAATAGTGATTTGTAATCAAATTTAGCTTTGAAATGTTTGTCTCTAGTTGAGTATTTCCTAAGCAGTACTATGTTTCTATTTGATTTGTACCAAAAGGATAACATACCTGACTCTTGCTTTTTTTTTTCCTGTGGTGTTGCCTCTAGCTATTAAGTTAGTTTTCATTAGGATGTTAGCTTCTATTTTTCATTTGGATTACAAAAGTAATGATTTCCCGCGGTTACGCCTTCGTTAATAATACATAGGTTCTCTATCAAAAATGGTATGATTCTTGCAATAGTTGTTTTTGCAACCGTTTCTTTAAAAATTGTGGTGCTATGTATGAATTTATATCCATCTTCTTAAATTCTACTTTCTTCTCTTCTCATACACTTTTGAAAGTGTTAGAGGATAAAATTCTTATTTTACATTTAAAATAATTATCCCTGCCCCCCAAAAGATGCAAATCCAAGACAGTTTAAAAATCTCCTTTCATTTTAGATAATTATTTATGAGATTTGATTTATAATAGTATAAACTTTTGCTATTCAAATGATTTTAATAATTACACTTAACTGTGTGCATATCAAGTCTGTTTTCAGCCTCCCTTTTCACTGTCATAGTCTTGCACCTGCTCTCATGAGCTCCGTGACACCGGGCTGGCCTCAGTCATCTGACCCCACAGCTCCTGAGCGTCCCAGGCTTCCTACAGTCGACTCCCTACCGCCTTCTTGTCTTCTTTCTTTTCTTGCTCCTTATTTCTTTCTCATTTTGCTTCATTTCTCCTATTCTTTTCCCGTCTCTCTTTCTTCCACGTTTGTTGAATGAAAAGTCCTGCAGCCAGATGTGGAGATTTTATATCTCACCCATGTCAATAACTTAGTTTAAAATATGCCTTTGAGGAGTTCCCGTTGTGGCACAGCGGAAACGAATCCTGCTAGCATCCATGAAGATGTGGGTTTGATCCCTGGCCTTGCTCAGTGGGTCGGGGATCTGGCATTGCTGCGAGCTGTGGTATAGGCCAAAGACATGGCTCAGATCCCGCATGGCTGTGGCTGTAGCTCTGATGTGAGCCCTAGCCTGGGAGCTTCTATATGCCATAGGTGCAGCCCTAAAAAGCAAAGACAAAACAAAACAAAGAAAGGCCCTTGACCAGATCCTGACACACTGTGATGTCTCTCTGCTGGATGGGGCTGAATAAGGAACTCTAGAAATTCTGCAGGACTCTGAAGGCAGCTCCAGTTTCTATCTGGTGTATTTTCCTCTTCACAGTATCTGTATACTCTTTCTTCACAAGGTATTTTGCAGAGGAAAAATGATATAATTGAGAATATAAGAAATGCACAGTAATAAATCCTGATTTATGATCAGCAGGAAATTTGACAGCTGTGTTACATTTCTGCTTATGCTATTCTTAGGTTAAATCTTACTGGCTTGGACACCCGAGGTGACATTGGCTCGGTGTGGAAAGACAGCAAAAGCAAGCGCGCTCTTACGATGGAGCAGACCCTCTCTCCGGAGTTTACGTTTGACGAGTCTGTGGTTTCTGCAGGAGAGAGGCAAGTCTAGCAACAACACTCTAGGCAGGGAGGTTCCTCCGGCCCCAGTGACTCTCCGCCCTCCCGGGCTCCTGAGAGCCGGGAGCAAACGCCCTCTCTCTCTGGCTCTTTTCTCAGGACAAGACGTCGGAAGCGTGTGACTCAAGGTCAGAGGAAGGGAGAGGTGGCTGCTCCTCGTCCTGCCTCCCCACCACCCGCTCCCTCCAAGGACTCAGGCTTAAAACCCTCATTATTTTGTCAGGTGCAATTTCCAAAGTCATAAAAAACCCCACACCACCCACATGCCTTTTGAAACTGACTTGAATTCTTCCATGAAAATACACTCTACAAAATGGGATTTATATTTTTGGAAATGTGTCCAGATTCTGTCTCTCCTATCTAAGCAAAAAAAAGAAAAAAAGTCTTTTTCCAAGCCTGGCTGAAGAAGAGAAATTATTTGGTTAATTGAGAATATAATAATGTTTTTAAAGGAAAATGGATTTTACTTGAATTCTGTCAGGACAGTGGAGGATGGAGCCAGGAAGAGCTGCAGGCCAGAGAGCAGTGGCCCAAGCCCCAGCCAGCCTTCCACACGGGTCAGGTTCTGAAGAGTCCAAATATCTTACAATACAGAGAACACGAATTACAGTGCACGGTTAATTTGATCTTATCTGGTGATTCAGAAGCAATTCAGACTCTTGCTTCAGGGTTAGCATAACGGATATCAGATGACACTGCATAGTTCTGTACGCACGAGAAATCTGGTTTATCAGCCCTGAGTGCGCAGCACAGCCCGGAAGACACCACTTCATCTGAAATGCCAGCATCAGCTTGCGTACCTGAAATGTAACCCTTCGTGGTCACAGTACCCACTCCCAGGTATAGAGCAAATCAGTCCCGGGGATGTGATGGCAGCTTGAGGCCTGTAGTTGGTAACACGACGTTGATATCTCAAAGTTGCCAAGGGAGGAGGTTGACAGGCTCTCATCACAGGAAAAACTGCGCACCTGCGTGAGATGGTGGATGTTAATCGCACACATCGTGGTGATCATTTTGTGAAATATGCAAATATCAGTTCCTGTCGTACACCTGAAACCATACCTCAATTTTAAAAATAAATTAAATAATTTTAGAAATCCTTTTGTCTGCCTATTATGTTTACTTCATGTTACTTACTGGACAAAAAATACTCGCCGTGTACAAACATGTATGTATTGCTTAGGTTTATATGTAGTGTATTATTTTTACATATTTATCAGTTGCTGTGCCACTGTAATACTTTAACAATTACTAAAACTTTAAAATACACCTTAATATCATTGGTAGAAGTATCACCTTATTGTGCTTTAAATAATGTTTTAAAATTAGTTTTTCTCTATTTAATTTTGTAAGTAAATTTAGATTCATTCTGTCATATTACATGGGGAGAAGAAATATCCTTATAATATTTTGTCTTGAGACGTTTTCTCTTTAGCAAATGACAGATTTTGGTACACAGGTCCTTCACAACTGTGGGTGTGTGTCCCTAGGTATTTTATAGTTTTGTTGCTGTTACAAAGGAAAACCTCTCCATTGTTTTCTTTTCCTTTCTTTCTTTTTGTCTTTTTGCCATTTCTTGGGCTGCTCCCGTGGCATATGGAGGTTCCCAGGCTAGGGGTCGAATCGGAGCTGTAGCCACTGGCCTACGCCAGAGCCACAGCAACGCGGGATCCAAGCCGCGTCTGCAACCTACACCACAGCTCACGGCAACGCTGGACCCTTAACCCACTGAGCAAGGGCAGGGACCGAACCCACAACCTCTTGGTTCCTAGTCGGAATCGTTAACCACTGCGCCACGACGGGAACTCCCTCTATTGTTTCCTAATACTTTTACTGTGATCTTTCACAATATTTGTGTCTGACGGCCTTATTGCGTTTCATTTTTGATTTCCAGAAGACTCCCTTGAACTTTGCATGTAAAGAGTCATATGATCTACAGGCAACACTGACTGGCCGTACTTCCCCGTATTTGTCTCTAATTTCTTGTTTTTGTCTTATATTATTCGCTAGAACATCCAGAACAAGGAAATCAGTGGCAAGTGCTGAAAAGGAATGTCTTTGGATGGTTACAGACCTGGTTCCCTCCCAGTCCTAATCGCCACTCCCAGGAGACTGCCCCCAAATTTCCTTTTGTGTCTTCATTAAGTTGGGAAGATAATGTTACCTCATGGGTTGATGGAAAGATTAGGGGTAATTTTTGCCATTTTTTCAAGCTAAGATGCCAGAATGTTGTAAGTATACATTTTATGGCACTTAATTGTATGTGTTAAAACAAATCACAATGATATTGGGCATCCTTGCTTATTCTTAAGAATGAATTTCTTGTCTTAATCGAACATTAATATTTTTGGTGATGGTTTTTTTTTTAGGGCCACACCCATGGCATGTGGAGGTTCCCAGGCCAGGGGTCTAATCGGAGCTGTAGCGGCCGGCCTGCACCACAGCAACGCCAGATCCAAGCCGCATCTGCGATGTACACCACAGCTTGTGTTAACGTCTGATCCTTAACCCACTGAGCGAGGCCAGGGATCGAACCCGCATCCTCATGGGTGCTAGTCGGGTTTGTTAACCACTGAGACACAGTGGGAACTCCTGATGCTGGTTTGCAATTGATTTATTTTAAATCCAAATTTTATATAAATAGGAGATTTTTTTTTTTTTACAAATAAGTGTTGGATTTTATTATAAGGTAGTTTTATGATGTATAAAAATGATAGTTTTTCTTTGACCTTTGGTGTGACGAATTATGATAATGCATATATTAATATTAAACCATCTTTGCAATTTTTATATAAATACTAATTGGTCACATATACTTATGTTAAAATGGTTATTATTAAATTAATAAATACAGTATGTGCAGGGTTTATATCTCTAAAATAGAAAATATTCTTCCTCATAACTGTATCCTTAACGTTGTGGTTTGTGTTTTATTTTCTTGAATACGCTTACACAATAATTATTTTAATCCTTACATTTAAAGATTTGGCATTTGGATTATATTGTTTATTTTTCTGTATTCTAATTCCTTACTTTTTTGTCTTGATTATTTTTCTGACCATTATCTTTATTTAATTAATTACATGCTTATTTTATTTCTATTTTTGAAAAATTTATAATGAAACATTACTGACCAGCATTTTAGTTGCTCTTTATTGACTGTGTAGGTTATTGACTGATACTTTGCATTAAAATCACTTTACCCCGAATAATGTTCCTCCTAGATGTCAAATTAAACGTGTTGATTCCCCAACACTCTGTCTTTAAAAACAGGATCATTTTACTGTCCCTTACCTCAGTGTGCTTAGGCTACTATAACAAAATACCACGATGTCAGAAGCGTATCTTCTTTCAGTTCTGGGGCTAAGCCTCCTGGCTGATCGGTTGCTGGTGGGGCCTCCATCCCTGACTTGCAGACAGCCCCCTTCTGCCTGTGTCCACATGAGGCCACCTGGTTTTTTTTCGTCTTCTATGGAAGCCTGTCCTATGGGCTTAGGGCTGCCCTCCATCATCTTATTTAACCTTAATTACCTCCTGAAAGGCCCTTCCTCCAAAGACAGCCTTTTGGGGGGCCTGGGGACACAAATTCCACCCCAGCATCCCGCATTACGTCTTACGTCCCAGATCTGCGGTTGCAAACGTGTTCTGGCATCTGAGTCTGGTTTTGTGAGCAGATTTCTTTTCCGTATTTATGTTCAGCTGGTTCCAGGACTTACTGGTAATCTTTTCATATCATGATTTTCTGCTCTTGAGCTGCCACTGGACTCACGCCAGGCTGGATGGAGTCACCCCTTGGAGAAAGGTCCAGGAGTGGAGTCATTTTGGCGTCTGCTACTGCGCTGACCAGGTGAAGACACCTGGATGGCGAGAACGTTACAGGGCCGCGTGCTCCACTTTGAATCTGCTAGCCTCATTCCATCACGGTTTGACATTTCATGTCCAGGAGGAAATGGTATTTTGACTGCTGAGGAGGCGACTTACTGCTTGTTCTGTTGCTAGTAGAATTTGGGTTTCTTCCTTTATTTTTGTCCACACAACTGTATCTGCTGTCACCATTGATTGTTTTTTTAAATCTGGAATGACCGGACACACTGCTCAGCTCAGGAAGGCTGCCTTCCCTCACTTTTCGCTATTGTTTCCCATGTTCCTGGCAGCTTTTCTTCGGGTCACTGGTGATCCTTATAAACCCCCCAATTCCCTGGTCCCCACCAATACCCACTTCACTTTCATGACTCTCCCGGCGGCTTCACACTCTGGAGCGGCTCTCAGGTCTCACCTCCGGGAGCGTCCCTGACGCGGGACCACCCGGCTTTTGCCAGCAGGCCCGCCCGCATCAGGCCGGGATTCTCCTGGGCCTCCGTCTGCAGCTTTCCTCACCTGCGGCCTCGGGACCTCTTCCCCACCTGCAGGCCGAAGAGCCGGAGGGAGACCGGCGCTGGGGAGGATGCGGGGTGGCGCTGCCGGGGCGCCTGGCACCCCCAATTCAGAGATTCGGGGAGCGACCCGCTTTCTTTCCTCTCCTTCGGAGAGGGCCCTCCGTCGAGTGACCCCAAGCCTGGGCGCGTTCCCTTTACTCTGTGAAGCAGGAGACCCTGCGGCCACTTCCTCTGGCGTCACTCCCGGCTTCGTGGGAAGAGGGAGGTGCTGGGAGGCCGCAGGGCTGCGTTTAGGGGGCCCTTCAATCCTGCGTCTCTCGCTGCATCCGCCTGCATCCTTCCTGACTGGCTCGGGAACTGGGAGGAGGAAAAGGACATCGGATTCCATCGAATGGTTATTTCTTTATTTATTTGTTATTCTTGTCCCCCCCCCCCTTTTTCTTTTCCAGAAGGGAATTCTGAGGCTTAGTTGTTATACACGTGACAAGTCCAGAGCGAGCTGGGGGTGCCAGCTGACTCTCTCTCTCTCTTTTGTGTGTGTGTGTGTGTGTGTGTGTGTTTCTAGGGCCACATCCACGGCATATGGAGGTTCCCAGGCTAGGGGTCGAATCGGAGCTGAAGCTGCAGGCCACAGCCACAGCAATGCCAGATCTGAGCGGAGTCTGCAACCTACACCACAGCTCACGGCAACGCTGGACCCTTAACCCACTGAGCAAAGGCAGGGACCGAACCCGCAACCTCATGGTTCCTAGTCGGACTCGTTAACCACTGAGCCACGACGGGAACTCCTGAATTTTTATTTTGATTTAGGACAACACATTGGTGTGTGATTATTTCCAAAATGTCAATTTATGGGATTGAGCTTAAACCATATATTTCAGTGCACAGAGCTTTCAATGTGTAGGAACAGTGACTTTCTAATTTCTAAAGGATAAAGGAAAGAACTTTCACTAAATTTCACTGAAATTTTAAAAGTGTAAAATTTGGGGTTTATTTTATAATCTAGAAAGATCACGTGGTTTTCCAGATTAGGTGAATAACTTTACCTTTGAAGTGGCATCTGGCAGAAGTAGCGCCCTCTCTGGGCATCTGATTAGATCTGGCATCCGGTAGCTGTAGTTGATTTGATTCCTTCCCTGGGAGGGAGGCGCTGGAGCCGCTTTGCACATTCTGCCAGAGGGCCTTGAGACGGCCTTCTTACTGCTCCAGGCGGATGCATGCGCTCATTCTGTGGTCCGGGGAGGGGTGGGCAGGGGCTGCTTCCCAATGCGGAGGGTCCTGCGCTTAGTCCATATAGACACGGGGCTCCTGTCCATGCGCCATCCCCGCGCCCCCTGGCCGTTTTGGCCCGGACTGGGGGCCTTTAGGCTCTCCTGTGTGAGGAGAGTGCTGTCATCTAATGAGGCGCGAGCACCAGGGCTATGCTGGTGCCCTCCGTGCGCAGAACAGCCCCTCAGTTAGGAGTCATCAGTCCAAAATGCCACCGTGCGGCGGCGGAGAACAGGAGGTGTGCTGGCGGACAGGCGACGTGGCTCTTTCTGCCTTTCCTGGTCCCGGTGTCTGTTCTTTCCCGGAATGACGGATGTCTTTGAATTTATCCTGGATGTAGTTACAAAGCTTCAATGGGCCTGGAGACTGTTTCGATTCTTAAAATACATCTATATTTTTGTCTACAAATACTCAAAGTACATACAATAAGAGCACTTTAGTTGTTCCAGAAAATAATGCTGTATTTGTTCCAAAATCCAAATACTGTCCTTGAGCGAGACTCCAAATCCATATGGCCCACATGGAAAGGGGGGCTCTTTCATGAATATTTGTTAGCTTGGGACATCACCAATATCATATTTCAAGTGACGACATTCCCGAAAATTTCAAAGAAGAGCCTAATTAGCATCACAGCATTTTGATTTGGAGGGCGTCTCAGGGACCCTCTCAGACGTGGGGTGCTCGGCCAGACTGCTGCCCGGAGGTGGGTCCTGCACGTCCTCAGGGGCGGAGCTGGGCCCCAGGCTCGCTGGCTCCTGGCCAGCGGGTCACCTCGTCTACACCGAGGTACTTCGTTTGTTCTCTTGTGAGAAAACCGCCAAAGGAGGCAGCTTGACCTCTGCCTCTTTCAAAACCAATCCGCGTTATCATTTACGTCGCACCTAAAGAGCAAACGTCCGAGATCGGAGGCTCGAGGAGACAGCGCTTCAGATCAGAAGCAGACCATTTTCTGACGTGACTCCCTGACCTTGTCCCTGCCTTGTCCTTGGCCTGCTGCCACCAAGCTCAGTGATGGTGTCACATTCACTCACCAGGTGCTGCCCTGGAGCCGAGGGGCCTTGAGGTCACAAGGCAGCCTGTTCCTGGTCTGGTGGGCTCACAGTTTGGAGTGTGACCAGTGCCTGGGGTAAGATGGTGAAGGTGGCACTGTTTCTACAGGGCCTGACTGCAGCACCCACTGGCAGGGCTGGTTTCCTGTGCGCGTCCCCGGATCCCGTGACTCTTCTGCTCTGCCCGGACAGCTTGGGCACTGGGTTTACCACCTTGTGCTGGGGTGGGTGGGGGTCGGTCCGCGATTGAAAACTGTGGAAGGCTAAGGACAGGGATGGGTGCTGTCAGAGGCGCTGGCAGGTGACTCCGCGAGTGAGGGTGGCGGGCCGGCCCTGGAGGAGGCGTGCTGGCGGGTGAATCTGAGTCGGGAGAGCGGGCGGGAGGTGCTGTGGCTGCAGGAGGAGCAGTGCCTTTTTTTTTTTTTTTTCTCCCCTTCAGCCTGTCGTCTTAACCAGCATCCCCAGTGCTCGAAGCTCCCATAGGATGGGCCTGACCAGTGTGTGGAGGGCGGGACGCGTGGGCTTTGGGGGAACTAGCCTGGGCTCAGACCCGTCTCGACGGCTGGTCGCCAGTGGGATGGCGATGTTGCTGGCCTAGGGGCACGCACGGTCCCCCACCCCATCACTGGGCTCACTGCCTCACCAACGTTGGTCTCTACCCCGCCGTCTCTCCCACGAGGCCTGGTGCCTGTCTTTAGGGCGCAACCCTCTCTCACCCCGGAAATCCTAGCTCCTCTCTTCGTCTGCACTCCCGGCACACGGATTACCTGTAATCCCGTAGGTTTTATTTGCTTATTATTTGCCTCTTTCACTAGAATTAATCTTTATGGAACCAGGATCTTCATCTGCTTTTTTCACTGATAAATCCAGTGCTTAGAGAGGTAGATGATATAACAGTGAATCTAATATAATTAAATATATTCTTTGTTAAAAGAATATATTTCACAGGACCCTTTTGAGCCTTCAAGATAATGCAAAAAAGTCCCCAGTGCACCACCAGACGTAGTTACCCTATGCACAAAAAATGTGCACAAAAATGAAAAACATTTTTGCATTTTAATATAAAAATTGGTGTTTAAATTAAAAAAACATTAACAATGCTTCCTTTGAAAATCATTTTTTTTTTTAAATAAGGAGTTTCTGGACAGTCTTTTCAACAAATTGTGTTGGGAAGACCAGACATCCACATACAAAAGAATGAAGTTGGAGCCTTATATTATATTGTATATAAAAATTAACTCAAAACGGATCAAAGTTCTTTCTTTGGTTTTTTGGTCTTTTCAGGGCCACCCCTGCGGCACATGGAAATTCCCAGGCGAGGGGTGCAGTCAGAGCTGCAGCTGCCGGCCTATGGCACAGCCACAGCAATGCCAGATCCTTAACCCACTGAGCAAGCCCAGGGATCAAACCCTAGGCCTCATGGATAGTGGTCGGGTTCGTTATTGCTGAGCCACAAAGGGAACATCCAGAATGGATCAAAAAAATTAATGTAAGAGATAAAAGTGTAAAACTCTTAGAAGAAAGTGCAGGGTGAAAGCTTCATGGTATTGGATTTGCCAGTGACTTTGGATATGACACCAAGAACAGGCAGGAAAAGAAAACTGGATAAGTTGAAATTCATTAAAATTGAAAACTTTTGCTCATCAACAGAGTGAAAAAACAACCCACACAATGGGAGAAAGGCGTGCCCACCACGCCTACGGGATGAGGAAGAGGCAGCGTGCACGCGAGCTTCCACCGTCCGCTATCGGCGTGGGGCCTGAACAGCACGGTCAGCACCGGAGCACAGCCCTCCAGACAGAGCAGCGACTCCGAGGGCTACTTGACATTTATTAGCTCCATCAATCCATTAGACATGGTGCAAACCTCGTTCCGAGCCTGGGTCGATGCCACAGCGAGATCTTCACGGACTGTGAGTCAGGCCCCAGGCAGCAAGCGAGGCTCCTCGGCTGCCGGAGGGAGACGGAGTGTAGCGGAGCGGGGGCTGCCCGGCCGGAGGAGCCCGGAGAAGACTTAGAGGTCCTGAGGTCACAGGGGCTGCCTCAGGGCCAGGGTTAGAGCCCACCCAAGGCTGGCCCAGCCTCCCCCTTTGCGGGTGAGGAGACCCAGGCAGAGGCCCACCTGGAGCCCACTTCAGTCCGACGTGGAGCTCACTGCATCATTGCTTGTTTATCTCATCTTATTTATTTATTTATTTTTGTCTTTTTAGGGCCACACCCATCGCATATGGATGTTCCCAGGCTAGGGGTCGAAATGGAGCTGCAGCCACTGGCCTACACCACAGCCACAGCAACGCAGGACGTGAGCCATGCCTGCAACCTATACCACAGCTCATGGCAATGCTGGATCCTTAACCCACTGTGCGAGGCCAGGGATCAAACCCACGTCCTCATGGATGCTAGTCGGGTTCATTAACCACGGAGCCATGGTGGGAACTCCATTGCTTGTTTACTTTAATAAAAGTATCTGGAAGGCAGGCAGTTATGTTCAAACAAAAGTGTAGATGCACCTGTCTCTGGCATTTGAGCTCCGCCGTGCTCACATTTGAGGAATTGAGAATTATAAGATTTGCCAAATCGCAGACGTTAATCAAGGATATAAACTGGCATTTTGAGCAAAATCTCAGATTTGATGCCAGAGCAAATCTGAGCGTGTCACAGGAGTGACTGGTGGGGTCAGGTGAGAACGAGACCAGGTCCTGGAGACATTTTAGAAGCAGAGCCAAGAGGACGTCCTGCTGGACTGGCTTTGGAGGGTGAGGCAGATAGAAAGACAGAGTGGCTCCCAAGTGCGTGGCCTGAGCAGCTGGAATTTGGAGTTGCCGTGACCCAGAAGGGTTGGGCAGGACAGGGGTCGTGTGACCAGGGCAGTGGTCTGGGAGCGGGCAGCCCTGATGACTGCTGGATCTTCCAGAGGAGACAGAAAGCAGGCGGCGGGACGCTGGAGTCCAGAGTTCAGAGACCTCGTGTGTCTGTTGTCATCGCTGGCGGTCCTGACAGCCAGGCTGCCATGTGGCCCTGCGGGCCAAGCGCAGGAGGCCCTGCTGGGGCGGCGGAGCTCAGCCTGAGGATGAACCACAGTGTGGGAAGGAGCAGGGAAAGTGGTCCCTGCGGGGGCACTGGCCGGGCGGGAAGGGCAAAGGCTGCACCGTCAGGACTCCGATGTCATGGGCGAAGCAGAGTCCCTGCAGTTTGCTTCCCAGACCAATGACTCGAGCGCTGATGGGTGGCTGAGAGCAAGGCTCAAAGGTGAGGCTTTCCCCTAGACTTTTCTGTTAGATGAGCACGAAACAGATTCTAGAGACCATGTGTCCTGCCTGCAGAGTGTGAGGGAGGCGCTGGTGCTGGAGAAGGCTCACGGCAGAGGAGGGGCCAGAACCCGGGGGGGCGCTGCGAGCTTGTAGACACCATTGCAATGAGGGTTTGAGAGGCTACACTTGATCTCAAAGTGCCTATGCATTTCATCATTTATTTCAGAATATTTCAGCTCTTAAAAACTGCAGAGCCAACACTGCAGGCCTCCAATCACTGAGTAAATGTGAGATCCCAGCGGGGTCCTGGCGAGCGCACCTGCCATGCAGGTCCTCGGCCTCGGGGTCCTGGCGAGCGCACCTGCCGTGCAGGTCCTCGGCCGCCTGTTTATCTCCTGGTCCAGACGGTGCACAAGCCCCACCCCCAGGGCGGGGAGGCCTCAGACGCCTTCAGGAGAGCAGGTGATCTCTTACCCCTCTGCTCTCTTCTCTGCTGCTGCCCACAGGCCTTCAGCTCCGGACAGAGGCCCAGGCAGATTCTAAAGGTGCACTTGACCCCACGGGCCAGGCACCCAGAAACAGCGGGTGGGTGGTGGGCAGAGCTGGGGAGATGCCAGGACCCTTTTCTCGACTGCTTTTCCTTCTGAAACTCTGCGTGCCCTCAGTGCGTGGCCCTCTATAATTTCCATGGGTCCGACTGGGTAAGACTTCTTTCCACGTGTCATTTCGTCCAGGGGAAAAGACAGGAGGCATACAACTTAGGCCAATTTCTATCTAGACTTAAACTAGATAAAACAGCAAAGATTGTTTCAAGGCTTAGACGTGGCTCAGCCCAGAACACAAGAGGGGGACACACTTTAACAGGCTGGGTATAGTCCCAGGAGAAAGCGTGCATGTCCGCTCTGTGTGCTCCCCCGAAGGAATCTGCAAATATTCATTCTATTTTCCTCTTTCTCTCTCCCTGCTTAATCAGTGTTGGTGTTGCAGTTTGCTGCCAAACAGAACTCGCCTCAACCCTGCTGAGAAGAGGGGCGAGTCGTGGAAACGGCAGGTCTGCAGACGTCCTGCTGACCTCGTGCCAGGAGGCCAGGCCCCTTTCCTGGCTCAAGCGCGTCGAGGCCTCCTCAGGTGAGGATGCGTGGCTCAGAGATGGCAACTGCTCCTCAGGACTGGCAGTGCCTTTGGGGCACATCTGGCTCACAGACTTGTTTGCGTGGCCCTCACAGCCTTGAAAAGCCAGCGAACACTTTTTGCAAACCGTAGCATTTACACTCAAAGCTCCCTCCTCAGCTTTCCTCTCCTGCCCGCAGGACCCTGTCTCCTCTCCGGCCAGCATCAGCGCTGAGCCCCTGCGGTGGGGTCACGCCTTGCCTGGCCCCGTGGGACTTTGAGTTGGCAAACCTGAGGCCAGGGGATCCCTGGTATGCAGCCATATCCGGGAGTCCAAGGGGCTTTGACCCACGGAGAGAAAAGGCACATTTCAGGTTCAGACATACGATTCCCCAGGGTAAGATTTTCTTTTTCCTTTGCATTCATCCCCAGCGATCCTTGGTGGGAGCTGAAGCGGGTGGCGAGCCGGCAGGTGGGAGTGCCCACCGACCGTCCCGGGACCCTCCACAGCCTTTACCTGGTGTGCTGCTTCGCAATGACCAGAAACCATGTACCACGAAATGGCAGATAAAAGGTGGTTAAAGTTAGAGAATCAAGAGTTTTAAAAGTATAAAATCCAGGAGTTCTCGTCATGGTTCAGCAGAAAATGAATCTGACTAGCATCCATGAAGATGCAGGTTCGATCCCTGGCCTTGCTCAGTGGGTTAAGGATCTGGTGTTGCTGTGAGCTGTGGCGTAGGTCACAGAAGTGGCTTGGATCTGACACTGCTGTGGCTGTGGTGTAGGCTGGCGGCTACAGCTCCGATTTGACCCCTAGCCTGGGAACCTCCATATGCCTCGGGTGTCGCCCTAAAAAAAAAAGTATAAAACTCATAAGGAGATTAAATATGCAAATAAAGTATTAAAATGGATATAACATAAATTTCAATAATAGAAATAGGAATAGAAATAGAAATTTCAATAATAGAAATAGGAATTTCAATAATAGAAATATGCAAATAAAGTATTAAAATGGATATAACATAAATTTCAATAATAGAAATAGGAATTCAATAATAGAAATAGTGATTAGAAAAAAGATATGTAGTAACTAATATAAAAATGTAAAATTTGAAAAAGGAAAGAAATAAAAATGGTGGAAATTTAACAATAACAATGCTAAAATAATGCTGAAGATAAAAGTTGACTATTAGAAAATTCATATTTTGGGCATGAAATGTGGTCAAACATCAGCAATTTCAATCCAATATTAACGCTTCCAATGGTCCTCAACAGCCAGGAAAATGCCTGCTGGCCTCTTGCCGGAAAGGCCCTGGCCTTCCCAGGAAGCGGTCAGGAGTCTCCCTGCCCTCTGCCCCACCAGCACGCCCGTTGTGGCCATTGCAGGGGCACCAACACCAGGGCGGGCCTGCCTCGACATGGTATGATCGTACGAGACTCATACCCCCTTCCTTCTAGAACTGACTGATTCCTGTCATTAAAAACCCCTCTTCCTTGTTATTAACCCCACCTCGTTACTAAAAACCCCCCTTCCTTTCAGGAGGTATCCGGTAGCTCAAGGTTCAGCCGCAGTGACAGAGGAGCCAACCCCCCCAGGCTTAGTCCCTCACAGAGAAGAGCCAGAAGGGGGGCAGTCAAGGGCTGCGGCTCCAGGAAGCGGCAGGGACCCAGGTGTTTTCTCCGCTTTCCTGCTCCACCCTTCTGTGTGTCGTCCATCCTCAAGGTCACAAAATGGCTGCTAGCGCTTTAGCCATTGCATCTGCTTCCAGTCGGGAGGACGGAGAAGGAGGGGGGCAAATAGGCTTTATTTAGCTCCGTTTCCTACAGAGCCTTCCCGCGATTGCCTCGCCATAACTTCCATTTGTGATCTCACTGCGATGCATGCACTAGCCCCACCTGGATGCGCGGGAGGCTGCTGCTCCCAACGGCACCCGTCCTGCCTGAGGAGCAGTGGGCTGGTGCTGCTCCCTGAACTCCCGCTCAGATCACAGGAACTGCTTGAGCTGCAGTTTCCAGGGCGGCCCCCATGCTGCTGCCACTGAGTCCATTATCGTCCCGGCACCAGGTGGGTTCCAGAGGGTTTTCAGGGGTGAACCGCCAGCGAGTCAGGGCAGCCTTTAATGTGCACGTCACCAAACTGGATATTTCAGCTTCCTATTTTAGATACTCAATGGCAACTTTTTAAAATTAAGATGAAACTTCTGGACAGAGATGGTGATTTTTCACACATCAAATCAGTCATTCGATGAACTTTGTTTTACAAAAGGCGCATTTAACAAGGACAATAAAAACTACATGTTAAAACGTTATTCTTGAGAATCTCAGCTTTGGAGCATTCTAGAAAATGTCTTTTTTGACTTTGTGAAAACAGGATGAGCGGAATGCCAGCAGATGGGCCGCACTGGCCTCTCAGCAAAGCCCAGGGGCCTCCCGGCGTCCGGGTTTGAGGGTCCCTGTCCCACAGCTCTCGCCACCATTTGCAGTGAAATTGATCAACTCTGAAAAAGCCACGGCCGGCGGACTGGTTCAGGTTTGACTCTTTAATAATTAACGTGAATTATTTCCTTTTGTGAGCCTGGTGCAGTGGAAAGAATGCAGATTGCATAGATCTGAGTTCAGATCCTGGCTTTGCCGCTTCTAGAGTTGTGACACTGGGTGTGTCACCTGGTTTTCACGCTTGTTCTCGTCACTGAGCAGGTCGGGCAGCCGGCGGGGAGGTGGGAGGTGGGGAGCCGGGAGCCTTGGGGGGTCTGAGGTGGTCTGAGAGTGGAGGTATGGCCCTGGCTATTCCTAGGTGGGGAAACGCTCGGCAGCGTTTCCTCTGTCCTTGGTGTCGAGTCTGCCGGGACTCTGGCGCGGTCTGGAGGTCAGTACCCATGGGAGCGTGGGATTTACTGTCTCATCGGAACTGTCTGGTTTACCAGGTCCTGGGACATAGGCCGTTTTCCCACTGAGCTCCTTGGATGGCATGCGCGCACCTGCCTGCGCGGGGCATTAAGTTTGATTCTGTCTGACGAGCAGCTTATTAGCTTTGCTGCTCATTTCCGGGAGCAACGGTGTTTGAACGTCTGGAAAGCCCAGGCTTCCCCTCACCCCCTTGCACAACCGCTTTCCTTTGCATGTTATTCTTACTTTCCTGGTGCTTTTTCAACTAAATTGAACAGCTGCACCTAAAGAATTAACCCCGAAGCCCACACCAACAGCTAAAGTGGGAGGGTTGCTGCCACAGGAGGGCTGAGACGGTGCTGTGGGCCGAGACACAGAGGCAGAAGGAAGGTGCAGGTGCACAAACAACCCCCTCCGCCCCCCACTGTGCAGGCCGCCTGGGTTGTGGCGCCACAGGGAAGGCGTTGCTCTGGTCTTCAGGTCACCTCTTAAAGGGCTGACAAAAGCAAGCCCTGTTCTTGTATAAAAGGAACACGCTGGGGGCAGAGGTTTAGCCTCTGATGCTTGCCAAGCCCATGAAAACTTTGGATAAAAGGGCATAAACCTCCAAAGCCAAGAAGCATCAGGTGGTGACAGCAGGTGTGAGAGGCCAGTGGGGCTGGAGGGCAGGAGGGATCAAGAAGGGTCAGAGCTGAGTGTCCCAGGAGGGCTTAGTCCCCTGGATGTTCATTTTTGCCTTTTTGATAAGCAAGTGGCAAACAGTCCTTTTTACAAGGCAGACCAGGAATTTCCGCGACTGCTCCAAAATCACAAGCAGAGATTGCTTGGATGGCAGCATGACAGTGGACGTTCGGTTTGAAGCAGCACCGATCCGTCGGACGAGCGTTTTCATGGCGCCCACTTGCAACCCAGCCCGCGAGGTGGAAGACGGGTTCTCACGCACCAGGTTCTGCGAGGAGTTTCCTCGGCTACACCCAGAGCGGAGGCGGGTGCGTCTCGGGAACACAGCACAGCTAGTTGTCTAAATACAGATCAGCCCCAGTTACGAATCGAAACGGAGGCTCCGAATCTCAAACTTCTGGCCTGCTTTGTTCCGTGACCTGTGGCCGGTGGTGGTGAGCACGGAGACAGAAAGAAAAGCCAGCCTTCGGCGGAGGACGTGCCTCGAGGACTGAACAGGAGCCCGCAGGATGGAAATCAATCGCCTAAAAGGCTACGAGAAATAGACCGTGAACACCATTTGCTCGTGAAAACTGATGAGCTGAAGTGCGATCGCGTCACCCCTAAGGCCAGCCGCGCCCGGTGCCGCTTCCACGACCACGCAGGCACCTTCCCGTCCTCCTGCCCACCCCCTGCCGCGGCCTTGACTTGGGCCACGGCCGAAGGGCTTCGTCACCCCGCACCTGGCCGTCCACAGGGGCCGGCTTTGGTGATGGGGTCCTCCCCCGGCCATCCGGGGACAAGCTCTCCTTTCCTCCAAGAAGTGGCCAGGACCTGGCTCCCGCTTTCCAAGCCCACTGTCCTGGAGGCCGTCCTGAGCTGCAGGCCCGGGCAGCCCGGCGTCCTGAGCTCCCTAGGACGGTCCTCGCCCAGGGTCACGACGACGCGTCCCTCCTTGGAGAACCACCGCTTCCGCAGGGCCTTTGCCTCTGAGGCGGAGGGGTTCCTCTCCAGGGGCGTGGGTTCTGACGGAGCCGTTTGCTTTAATTTTAGGCTTTGGAGCAAAGGGAATAAAACGTTCTCCTTCTAACGGCTTGGACTTCTTGCTTCGGGGGGCCGTCGGCCTCAGCGGTTCTCTTCGGCGGCGCCGTTTCCCGTCGAGGATCCCTCGCGGATGGACGTCCGGGGCCGAGTGTGACGGCGGCCGCGTGTGGAAAACAGAGCATCGTTGCGGAAGAGTGACAGCCCCCGTGTTTATACTGGCCGGTCTCTATACGCTGCTTCGAAAATAGCAGCCTACCTGACTTTTATTCCCCCTGAGCATGAATTAATGTTTTTCACACAGATATCTATTCCGCTCAATGTATTTTGAAATTTGATTTAATTAAAACCTCAACAAATCAGATTGTGTGTTTTTCTCATGGTGAAGGACCACACACTCACCACAGCCTAAGAAAATTCAGTTTACGATGGATTCCATCCAGGATTATGAAGTTCTGTTGTCCAAGAATACAGTTTTGAGAGATGAGGTTAGATTTATTCGTGCTGTTTTGGCTGAGGCTTCATTAAATGCGAGGGCTTTCATCGTTTTCTTAGACCAAGTGTATTTTATTAGGCCAAATTATTTTTAAGGTACATCTATGGAATCGCTCCAATTTGTTTTATATTCTAAAATCTTGGCGCTCTGAAGTTTTGTTTTCCTTTAAAAAAACTCTCTCTCTCTCTCCGTCTCCATGACATTATTCGTTCTGTTTCACATATGCCTGAGGACTGGCCTTTCAGGGTGTGCTCGTGCTCAGCGCAGGTCACCGCGGAGAGGCCCCCCCGCTTCCTGCCACGTGGCCTCCTCGCGGCTTCGCTGCTGGGTCCCTCGTCTGGCTCAGAGACCAGCTCTCTGCACGCTCAGCAGCGACTGGACCTTTTCTCAGAGAACAAATGACCATCAGATGTCCCGTGTCCGTGTGTCTGGTGGCTCCTTCCTGCTCTCGCGGACAGACCTTCCATCGGTAACCTGATGATGCCACGGAGCCCAGCGTCGAGACACATGCACCAGCTTCCAGCATTTGGTACACACAGCACATTTCTCTGCGCTCCCAGCTAGGGTCTGCTCGGGGCTTAAGTGCAACCTGTGAAAAAGTCTCTGGATCCTGTTTCCAATCCCCCAGCCATAAACTCCCCAGGAGGAAACCTTTTTCCAAAGAGACTGGCTTTGCTTTCAAGCTTATAAAAGCCAGCCAGAGGGCCCAGGCTAAGTGTAGACAACTCAAACTGAAGTAAAAACTTGCTTTTTAAAACTATTATTATTATTATTTTGGTAAAAGCCACTTTTGAAATGTACTTATGTAGTGGTAGCAAATCAGATTAATACAATTTCCTTTTTACGCAAAGAAGTCTGTTTTAGAATCAGATAAAATGAAAAACTTCTGTAACGAGTGCTTCTTCTTCCTCTTAAAGGCCCAGTGTGCAAACACTGCATGAGTCCACTTATATGAGGAATTCAGAGTCATTACAATCATCCAGACGGAAGGTGAGACAGCAGGTGCCAGGACCGGGCAGGGTGGGAGTCAGCATTTGACGGGGACAGAGCTTCGGTTTCAGTTTCACAAGATGAGGAGGGTCCCAGGGCGGAGGGTGGCCACGGCTGCGCAACCACGCGAATGAACTTGATGCGGAGAAGTGAGCCACACACTTAGTGTGGTGAAGACGGCGAGTTCCGAGTTGTGTGTGTTTTGCCACGATACGAAGAGAGGAGGCAAAAGGACAGCCGAAAGCGCACCATCAGTTGAAGACCTGAATGTTACAAACGCGACCTTTGTCATCTTCGACCCGCTTGTCCTTTAATTCTTAAAAATCATCTTTTCCCTTAAAAATGTTGATTCTTATGGTACGTCCATCCGTTATACGCTTTTATGAGTGGTGTTTTCTGATGTAGATACAGATTTACCTATTAACATTTGGCTTTATTTTAAATATTATACTTTTTAGCACATTAAAAATACAAAGAATGAAGAAAGATTCCGAAAAACAGCAGCTTGTCTTTTTAACCTCACAGGTCAAATTTTATGGCAGTTGACCGATTGTGAGTTATTCCGTATTCCATACCGTCAAAATACAAAACTAAGTTTTTAAAATCTTGCTAAACAGAAAGATTCTTATTCTTATCAGAACTTTGTGAAGGATAATTTGGTAATTTTATAGAGTAGGTTTGATAGAGTTGAGTGAATTCTAAGAATAGGGTTTCTGCAGCTCCATGCAGACAGACGTGGGCAGGCCTTGAAGCAGAGAGGCCACTCCGTGGCTCCAAATATGAACGTTCTGTTGGTGTTGGCTGCTCATCCTTGGACCTTTGGGGGTAACAGTGGTCCAGGCCCAGAGCCCTGGGGGTCAGGCTGCAGGTGGCAGGGCTGGAAGCCCCTGGCGCCGGCCGAGTCCCAGCAGGGCCCGGCCGTCTGCAGGTTCCTGAGGTCCGTTTGCCGGTTGTTTGGAGTCCCAGACGGGGTGATTAACTGCGGTGACGAGGGTGACAGTGAAAGAATCTTCCTGACCCGTTGCTTCAGCTCACAGGTCAAGGTGCCTCGTCCTGCAAACAGTTCCAAGTGGGCCGGGGGCTTTGGTCCACATGCAGGACAGGGAAAGCGAGGCTTTCTCTTCGTTTTTCCCTCACCGACAAGCTGCAGTGGCCACACGCTGTGTGCACTTGGCCTTGGCAGGTGCTGCATGGATGAGTCCTCACTCTTGGACTTCAGAGCAACAGCTAAAGCAAAGGCTTTGGAAAGACCAAAGCACACAGACTAAGTGAAAGAAACAGGCTCCTGCTGGGGGCATTGAGGCCTCTGGAAAACATCCCTTTAAAACTGCTTGAGGAAGAATGTTTTTTGGGAAAATAACCGTTAGAAATTACATTCTCTATTTATACATGACTGAGATATTTCTAAACATTCATCAGTTATTCCTAGAGGCAAAATCAAGTGCAAATACCATTTAAAATTATATAATAAAAATAAATAAAAAAAAAAAACCTGCTTGGGGAGCTCCCTGGCGGCTCAGTGGGTTAAGGACACAGCATTGTCACTGCTGTGGCTCGGGTTGCTGCCATGGCTCAGATTTAGTTCCTGGCTTGGGAACTTCAGCAGGCGCAGCCAAAAAAAAAATAAAAAAGAAAAAAGAAAAGAAAGAAATACTGCTTGAACCTAGAATTCAGCAAAGTGGAAAAGCCAAGTGGACTGAGACTTTTGCTGGCAAATCTCCACCAGCATCTGCTCAGGAGTTTCCAGAACCATGATGCTCCAGGGTTGTGACCAGATGGACGTGCTAAGTATGGAGACGCAGGCCCAGGGTTTCATGGGTTCAAAGTACTGCTTGTGCAGCTCAGTTACAAAAACCCTTTGATATTGATTTTTAAACAGTTTTCCACAGATAATAAAATTTAAATGCGGACCGTAAGACAGCATCATCCGAGATCATCAGTGGAACTCAGCATTTCCGAAACATCTGTGGCCTCGGGTTCAGCCGTGCTCACGGGACGCTGAGCTCCCAGGACAAGGGCACAGTTAGAGGCTTCCAGAAGCACCTCTGTCTGACCTAGGTGACAGCCTGTTCCCTGAGACGGGACCCGGAAGACTTTTCTGTCGTCCTTCAGATGGACCCTGGAAGTGGTGGGAGCTGCGGTGCTTCGTCCCGGGAATTGGCACCAGTGCCTCCTTCTGCGTTTCCAGCCAAGCCCTGGAGACGCTCCATCACGACGGGAGCCTCGGGATTGGGCAGCGACAGTGAGGCCCGGAGCCCGAGGTCTGCTCGGCGCGGAGGCCGCGTCTCCCGCTCCCCACCCAGCCGCCCACTGCTGCTTCCCAGAGCGGGACATTCATTAAACCTCCGACATGGGACTTGTGAAAGCCCTGCCAAGGGACTAGAACCTTCAGCTGCGGGAAATCTCTGCCCAGGGCCTTCAGATGGCGGTGAGAGGTCCAGCCACCACCTTGCAGCAGAAAAAAACATGCGTGAAAAACTAGCTCAGAAAACCCAAAGTCTAACGTGCCATCAATCAAGGAGCACGAGTCTATCAGGGCAGCAGTGAGTGAGGTCAGAGATGGGCCTCAACCACAGACATTCTGCTCCACTAATTATCAGGAGGACACGATGGCCAAGGCGCCTCGTCCCTGGGAACGGTGGTGACCGGCCTGCCAAGGCGCTTGGAGCTGGGTGCGGCCAGCAGCGCTGTCCCAGTGCCCTGCTCTGTGAGAAGGAGCCGCCTCCATCCGGCCTCTGCTTCCATCCCTTTGTTCTCGGCGTTGTTACTCCATGACAGTGTCTTTCCTCACGAGTCAATGTAAGATGCTCTTCAGGTTTTGACAAACGTCGATTCCAAGTCTGTGAGGAAAAAACCTGAACACACACACTCATCCATCTCATGAAAGACAGCTCAGTTGACTCTTTTGCTAATAAAATTCATGTCATGTTCTGGTTACAACTTTGAACAGCCTGAACTGAAGAAGAAAGTGTCACATTGCAAGGAGCTGCCGCGAAAATTCCTACTTGAACATAGGGCGTTTCTGTACTTTTAAAATATGAGCAAAAAGTTATAAAACCAGAAATAGAAAATTATTAGAAGGAAGGTTTTCTACAAAATCAAGGACTTGGGCTGGCAGTTCCATAAGAGTGGGTCTCAGCCAGCAGGGCTGGTGGCAGCCTGTGACCTGGACATCCCTGCAGTGTCCACACAGTAGGGCCAGGGAACCCTGCCGTGTCCATACCTCTGCCTGCCAGCTGTTTTGAAGGCCTGGGGGGTGCTGGGAAAATAGTGAAGGACCTGCCTTTCAAATGAAGAAGGAGAATATAAAAGAAGAGATCATGGTGGGGGTTTATCCCAGGGATGCAAGGATTCTTCACATCTGCAAATCAATCAATGTGCTATACCACATCAGTACACTGTAAATAAAAGCCATATGATTATCTCAATAGATGTAGAACAAGTTTTTGACAAAACTCAACATCCATTTATGATTAAAAAACCTCTCCAGAAAGCGGGCATAGAGGGAAGCTACCTCAACACAACAGAGGCCACAACCCACAGCTAATATCATTCTCAATGGTGAAAATCTGGAAGCATTTTTGCTAAGATCTGGAATAAAACAAGGATGCCCACTGTCACCACTGTTATTTAAAATAGTCTTGGAAGGGCTAGCCGTGGAAGTCTGAGAAGAAGAAAAAAAAAAAGACTCCAAAGTGGAAAGGAAGAAGCAAAACTATCACTGTTTGCAGATGACAGGATATCAGACATGGAAAAATCCTAAGGACGTGACCAGAAAACTGTCAGAGGTCATCAGTGAAGTTGACAAAGTTACAGGATAAAGAAAGCTCTTGTATTTCTACATACTAACAGTGAAAAGCCAGAGAGAGAAATTAGGGAAACAATCCCCTTGACTCTTATATCAAAAATAATAAAATACCTAAGGATAAATCTACCTAAAGAGACAAAAGGCCTGTACTCTGAAAACCATAAGATGCTAATGAACAAAATAAAAGATGACACAAACAGAAGGAAACATATACCAAACTCTTGGATTGGAAGAATCAATATTGTTAAAAAGACCACACTGCCCAAGGCAATCTACAGATTCAATGCAATTCTTATCAAGTTACCAAAGACATTCTTCACAGAACTAGAACAAAATATTTTAAAATTTGTATGGAATGGCAAAATGCCCCAAATTGCCAAAGCAATAATGAAAAAGAAAACTGGAACTCAAGGAATCAGGCTCCCTGACTTCAGATTATACTACAAAACTACAACCATCAAAACAGCATGGTACTGGCACGTACACACACACACACACACACACACACACACACACACACACACAGCAGAAATATAGATAAGTGGAACAGGATAAAAAGCTTAGAATTAAGCCCAAGCACCTATGGTTAACTAATTTATGACAAAGGAGGCAAGAACATACAGTGGAGGATAGACAGTCTCTTCATTAAGTGGTGCTGGAAAAACTGGAATTAGAACTCTCTCTAACACCATACCCCAAAATAAACTCAAAATGGATTAAGGACATAAATGTAAGGCCAGACACTATAAAACTCTTAGAGGAAAACACTCTTTGACATAAACTGCAGCAATATCTTCTCGGCTTAGAGTGATGAAAATAAAAAATGAAAATAAACCAATGGGACCAAATTAAACTTAAAGGCTTTTTCGCAGCGAAGGAAACCCAAGAATGGGAGCAAAATCTTTGCAAACGAAGCAACCAACAATGGGTTAATTTCCACAATATACAAACATCTCATGC
Organism: Phacochoerus africanus; assembly: GCF_016906955.1. NCBI lineage: Eukaryota > Metazoa > Chordata > Mammalia > Artiodactyla > Suidae > Phacochoerus > Phacochoerus africanus. Next base: position 137,166,021 of record NC_062548.1, on the reverse strand, counting down.
AACTTAATATCAAAAAAATGCAACCCAATCAAAAAAAGGGGAGAAGATCTAAACAGACATTTCTCCAAAGAAGACAGATAGATGGCCAAAAGCACACGAAAAGATTCTCAACATCGCTAATTAATAGAGAAAGGCAAATCAAAACTACAGTGAGGTGTCTCTTCACACCAGTTAGACTGGCCATCATCAAAAAGCCTGCAAACAAATAAAGGCTGGAGAGGGTGTGGAAAAAGGGGAACCCCCCTACGCTGTTGGTGGGAATGTAAATTGGTGATTGGTGGGAATGTAAACTGGGAACCATATGGAGGTTCCTTAAAAAGCCAATTATCAAACCACCATATATGATTCAGCAATTCTACTCTTGGGCATATATCCAGAGAAAACCATATTGGAGAAGATACATGCAACTCCATGTTCATAGAAGAACTATTTATAAAGGCTAAGACTTGGAAGCAACCTAAATATCCACTGACAGATGATTGAATAAAAAAGATGTGATAGGAGTTCCCATCGTGGCACAGCGGTTAACAAATCCGACTGGGAACCATGAGGTTGCGGGTTCGGTCCCTCGCCTTGCTCAGTGGGTTAAGGATCCAGCGTTGCTGTGAGCTGTGGTGTAGGTTGCAGACACAGCTCGGACCCCGTGTTGCTGTGGCTGTGGCATAGGTTGGCAGCTACAGCTCCAATTCGACCCCTAGCCTGGGAACCTCCATATGCTGTGGGAGTGACCCAAGAAAATGGCAAAAAGACCCAAAAGAAGACGTGATATATATACATAATGGAACACTATATACTCAGCCATAAACACCGAAACAATGCAACATGGATGGACCTAGAGATTATCACACTGAGTAAAGTAAGTCAGAGAAAGAAATAGGATATCATTTACATGTGGAGTCTAATAAGAATGATGCAGGGGAGCTTGTTTGTAGAACAGAAACAGACTCACCGATTTCAAAAGCAATCTCGTGGCTGCCTTAGGGGAAACCTGGGGGGAGGAGGAGCTGGGAGGTTGGAAGTAACGCGCACACTGCTGTGTGGACAGATGACTAATGGGAGCCTGTGGTACAGCCTAGGGAAATCTACTCAATAGTGTGTAACACCTGTATGGGAAAAAAGAACGTATGTCTACACACACACACATGTATAACTGATTCCCTTTGCTCTGTGCCTCAAACTAATGCATCATTATAAGTCAACATACGCCAATAAAATTTTTAAAAAAGTATGTATATCTGTAGGGAAAATAAATGTAAAAAATAAGTAAAAAAGAAAGATCACGGTGGTCCGTGTCTGGGAGAGCACTGAATCAGTCTCAGTAAGTGAACCAAATTAAGTAGCATAAATATCAGGTGAGGCCAGACAGAGAGCCACTCTTTGCCTTTGTTGTAGGTGCCTTCAGATCTAAACACAGCCAAAGACGGCAATTAACACCAGAGGCTCGGGGTGTCGCGTTGATGCCCTGCCTGCAGCCCTGCACCTTATCCTGGACCCTTGATAAGGCACCTGGCACGTGAGAAGGGCCGTGAGCGCATCGGACAGCTCGTTACTGGTTCTGGACTTCCTTCAAGAAAAATTGCCCCCGTCGTGGTGCAGTGGTTAACGAATCCGACTAGCAACCATGAGGTTGAGGGTTAAGGACCCGGCGTTGCCGTGAGCTGCGGGGTAGGTTGCAGATGCGGCTTGGATCCCGCGTTGCTGTGGCTGTGGGGTAGGCCGGCAGCTACAGCTCCGATTCGACCCCTACCCTGGAAACCTTCATATGCCACGGGAGTGGCCCTAGAAACGGCAAAAAAAAAAGACAAAAGAAAAATTGCCCCTTCCATCTTTCTAGTAGCACAAGACCTATTATTAGGGGCCTTTTAAACGCAGATGTGCAGTAAGTGGTGCAGCTGGACGGGCCGAGTGTCTTCCCCAACTTTGGACGGGACCCTGGCCTCCCGGGCGAAGGCAGGACGTGCTTTCGGCGCCTGCGGCTTCGCTTTTCTCCCCGCGTTAAATTCCCCCATACATTTACCCTAAGGAGGAAGAGTGGAAAATGAATCCTGATGACCAGTCCTTGGAGAGACTCAAAGAGGGCCCCCAACCCATCCCACCCCACCCCGACTTTCCCTGTCCTTGACTGAGGTGCGTGGAGATGCCTCCCTGGGCACGGGCCCTGCCGCCTCTCCTGTGCGCTCACCGCCCGGCATCTCTGAGGTTCCCGTCCTGTGTCCACCTCTGGTTCCACCCAGTTCCTGAGGGGTCCCCGGGTGCCCTTCTGCACGTGGGGGTCCCCGGATGCCCTTCTGCAGGCAGGGTCCCTGCCCCTTCCGCAGCTTGGCAGCCCTCCTCCTTGGTTCTCTGTTCTGTGCTTTGCCTCCCACTCCCCTCCACCCCTCCACGTACACCACACGCACTCCAGGATTTTCTGCTCAATTTCCTCCAAATAGTGATTTTTAAAAGCAGTAAAGTCAGAAAGTGCAGACAATTATGGTCACTTTACCTGAATTTTCAGTTTCTTGTTTATAAAATGCAGACCATGGAGTGGAATTGGCTCCTGTGTGGGAGTCATTGTATATATTTAATTTGTGAATTTATAATCAGATGAGTTTTACAGTTTCGTGTATCATTTAACTTCAAAGTAACTGCTTGTATGTTCCTTGGATGCTTCACTAAAGTGCATAATATAAAAAATAGATAGTTCTAGACCAACTATCACCTACGACTGAATAAAAATAAGTTATTTCATAATACCAGAGGGATTTGCTCACTTGTCAGGCATACCAGAATGATACACGGAATTTCTGAACGTCTCATTCTGTGAATGTCTCTGAATAAGGTAGAAAAAAATAGCTGATAACTCCTTCAAATGGCAAGAACAGCTCTGAAAGGAAAACAAATTTAACTTATTTACAGAACTGATCTTCAGGAGGAAGCGCAGGCTCAAAGCAATTTTATTCCCATAAACGTACCTTCTTTTGATGACAGTCATGTGACCATATTGCACAAAATACATAGACTCGGGAAGAGAAAAAGTCACCTCGGATGATACAGCCAGCCCTGGCAGCTCAGTGTAATTTCTTCTGGCTCCTTATGTGACTGTACAGTCACACGTACAACGGGAGGCAATTTGTGTCCATTTTTGTGCGTATAACTCAATTATCCGCACGCCTCCATGTTGTCACGTGGGTTTCAAGCTTTGCTGGGGAGGAAGAATCAGTGTTTTCCTAACTTCTCTTGTCTGTTGCCCAGCGCATCCACCTGCCTCAGGGTTAGGGTTAGGGCTCCGGGCTCCTTGAGTCCCAGGCTGGCTCTGCTCCTTGCGGAGTGCTGGCGCCCTGGCCGCAGCACAGTCACCTCGCTCCGAACCTCTGCGCACGTCCACAGCCCCAGACATCCCGACGTCTCTGGTGGTCCAGGAGCCGCCGGCCCAGCCCCTGAGGGTCACGTAGGGGCAGCTGCTTAGAATCCTCGAGGCCGGTCCTGCCCGCAGAGGCCACTCTTAGCGTGAGGACGGAGAAGGCCGTGGCTCTGGCAGGCCCGCCTCTCCCTTCCTCAGCACCGCCTCCCCCGGGCAGGCCGGTCCCGCTACCGCACCCTCCCTTCTCTCCACCCGTCACTCAGCGTCAGCTCTTCCAGGTCTGGCCTTTCGGTTATCAGGAGACACTTAGGGCTGGCCGAGTGTGCACGCATGTACGCCTGTGTGTGTAAAAGTGCGTGAACATCTCTGCACACGCATGAGTGTTTATATACAAGCACAGATTTATTTACCCTCTCACACGTCAACTTTTAAAAATATTATCTCAGCAGAGAGGCAAATATCTCACTGTTAGTCAAAATCTGATAATGCTTCTCCCTTTATTTTGCATTTCCGCTATAACAATTCTCATCTTCCCGGAGGCAAATGGCTATTTCTGTCTGATGAGGGAGAGAGCCCGCATACAGAAAAGAGAAAGACACTACAATTGCCCAGTAGCGTAATTTTACTTTGAAATGATCTCTTTTTGCGCCAATATTTGCCTTATTTTTTCATGTTTACTAGAATTCGTTGGGAACAAAATAAATTGGTGCATGAGGGAAAGAGGTCACCTAGCAGAGCGATCAGCACGGCGCTGCAGACACAGGCAACCCGGACTCCTGGCTGCTCTGAGGATGTGACACCAGCATTGGCCCAGCAAGGCTGGGCTTTGCCCTCTGCGGGCAGAGGTGCCCGAACTGAAGCCAGAGCCTTACTGTCTGCAAGCAATGAGCCGAGCTCTTCCCTCGACTGTGCCAGGAGGGGCCTTGGGATCTGGGCACAAGCTCCCTGGTGCCGGTCGGAGCTGAGCCACAGCACTTGCTGCGGTGGGTGAGAAACGGGCCTCGGGAGGGCGTCGTGAGTGCTTCGTACATCTAAGGACACGCGCGAGCGTCAGTCCTTATTTTGGAAGCCTCTTGGAGTCCTTTCCGCACAATTCCTTTTCCTATAATGTACAGGGCTTTTCCCTGTTGAGGCTGAGAAGCCCTGACTTGGGTGAGATATGCTAGAAAGGTTATTTCCGTTTGCCAGACCCCAGCTGCAGAGGCTCGGGCGGAACCAGAGCGGCCTTCTTTCTCCTTCCCCACGTGCTCGGTGCTGGCGTTTCAGGCGTCGTTTCTCTGATGTACCTTGAAGAAAGAAAAACCAGTGATCTTCTCCAGAAGAAGCAAAGAGTCATTGAAACCAGGAAATGTGAACACCCCTTCTAGCTCTGACCTTGAATTCACCTTCACCATCCTCCTTTTCGGTGTCCACTGCAGGTGGGAGGGTGGCTTGAAGGGGACCTTCCCACCCCTGGCCTCCGCAGCCTGTCTGGCACCCTGGTCTGGGCGCAGTGCCAGCCAGGGCACTGGAGTTGGAGTGGCTGGTGGTGCCAACTGGGTCCCAGAGGCTGGTGTGTGGGTCTGACCCCGCCTGGCCACGGCGCTCGCTCTGGGACCTCGGGGAGGCAGTGACCATGCACCCAAGCCATCAGCTCTGGTCCAGAGAAATGAATCAATGGATTGTGAACTCCTATTCTCCGTGTCAGGAGCTGGCCTGGCTGGTTGAGGAGTGTCACACTGCAGAGACACAGGGATGTCTGCTGACTGCCAGGGCGGCTGGCTGCTGTGCCAGGCCTGCCCGGGACCTCCCGTAAATGCTTCTAGAAACAGGGCTCCAGTCCAACCTGGTCCTTCCATTCCACAGGCGAGCTGTGCCGAGGGGCTGTCCCTGTTCCTGGACGGTCAGTGCCTGGGGCCCAGCATCTGGGGCGGGCAGGGCACGCGCCCACTCACAGGCACCTCACATCCCCAGAGTAGCTGCCGCTCAGCTGGGCAGCTGCCGTTACTGCTTCATCCTCTTGTCTGGAAACAGGGGCCTTTTCCTGGCCTTCTCGCCTTCCGCTGCCACCCCAGCCCCAAAGGACGGAGCAGGAGTACAATCAGCCCTCCTGGGGGCGGGGGGTTCCCGGGGCTGCGGCCTTGGCCGCTGGGGGACGTGGCCTGACTCCCGGGCCCCTCGTCCAGATGCGGGGCGGCGGCGGGAGGCCACGGGGCTGCGTCCGAGCCCTTGTTTGTCTCCATCTCATCCAGCTTTCCGAACCCGCTGCGGATGGGGCGACACGATCACGCTGTGGGTCAGGCCCTGGTCACCCTCGCCTGGGTTTTAAGAGGCATCTTGGATGCCGTCCACCTCCTCCCGGGACAGCTGCCAGCCCCGAGGCGCGACTGGGACCTGCCCCTCGCCGTCCTCAGGGCCCTTCACGCCCTTGGACTCGCATCTCCCCACTTGCCTTTGACGACTGTGCGCTGGGTTAAGGCGAGCCCTCGGCAGTCCACGCGCTTGTCCACCTCTCCCCGTTCTGGAATGTTCCATCTGCCCTCACTGTCCAGGCTGTTCGCTCCCTCCTGACGCCCTCGGGACCCTCCCAGGCTGCACGCCCTCTCCTTCGGCCTCGGGTACCTAGAGCTCGAGCCTCCCTCCCATGGAAGCAGAGTGCCGGCCCAGGGCCCCGGCTTCACCATGACCGTTCTCACTGTTTCGGGGGAACCCGTCCCCGTGGCTGCATCCCCAGGCCCAACCCCAGGCCGTGGGCCTTGAGTCAATGGCTTTGCCTCACGGTGCTGGAGCCGCATCCCCGGCTCCCAGCTGGCAGTGCCAGCGTCTAAGAACCCAGCAGAGCCCCTGGCAGATGCTCAGGCTGGGCTGCCATGGAGACGGACTGTTCCGGGCCTCTCTGCTAAGGCTGCCTCCAGGGCTGCTGGTTATAGAAATGGATGTTTTTAGTCAACAGCGCATCTTAACCCTCCAAGGAAGGAATCCTATTTTCAGGACCGCGGATGTCTGAAGCACCAATTATTTTCACTTCCAAAATCAGTTGTGTTGCCACCACATTAAATCTGCTGTGAAATAACAGTTGCTGCCAACACATGGGCGTTTGGTTAATTATTGTCTTTTTATAAACGGACTGTGCTTTGATTGATACATTTTCTTTCACTTAAGCCATTAATGATGTGTTATTCTGGCCTTGTGACAGGGAAGTTCTGCAAATAGTGTCCTTTCGGAAGGATAACAAGTGGCATTTTAAAAGTGTTAATGCCAATATCTCAGTTGTTCTAAGGGAGACAAAACTAATTTAAAAAGGGAACGAACAGTTTCAGCCAGTCACATGGGTTTCAAGCTGAATTTGTGTAAGCAGGGGTCTATGGAGAATTCACATGGAGCTTTCAAGTTTTTGCTTTAGTAGAATTGTTCTTTTGAAGACCTTGGGTCAACTGGGATGACAGATTTTAACTCCTCACCTTTAGAAGAGGTTTTCTCTTTCCAGTGAAGCAATAGAGGGAAGCCAGGCTCCTGGGTGGACGAGCCCTGCGGGCGGAACGCGTCCCCTCGGAGACTGAAGCCCCCGGGCCCCAGCCCCCCAGGACGGGCCGTGGAAGCGGGGCCTTTGGAGGGGGTTCCCCTGAGGGGAGTCGTGAAGGCCAGGCCTTCAGGGGATCAGTTCCCCTTAGGAGGAGACACCACAGGGCTCCCAGTGTCCACAAGAAGACGAGGCCATGTGAGCAGCAGGCAGGTGGCCTCAAGTGAGGTTCCTGGACCTTGGAGGCCAGCCTCGGAACCGTGAGAAGGGAGGTCTGGGGGGTCCAGGCCGCCCAAGCTGGCTGTGCCCGTCACCCTGGAGAGCTTGTCATTACAATTCTGAATGGGAAGAGGAACAAGGAAAATTGAAACGAGCTCTAGCAAACGGCCTGTGTATCCCCGCTTCAGCTGAAGAAGCCGTTTGCAGAGGATCGGAAGCCCGTCCTCTTGATCGTCTGATGAATCCCGGGCGCAGTCACGGGGCACATAGGACGTCCCTGTTTTGCAGGTGGTGAGGCTGCTACCTGCGGCACGTGCAAGGGGCTCTGCGGGGAGGGCTGGAGCCCTCGGCTCTGTCCTCGCGCTCCTCCCTCCTGCGCACCGACGCCCGACGCCTGAGTCTCGGGCTTGGGCGCAGCCTGGAGCGCGTCTCCAGTGAGGCTGGGGAGGTTGGGAAGGGAGTTCTGCGCACGCGCCGTCAAGGCTCCTGCAGCCGCCACCTGTGACAGTTTCACGTCCTTCTTGGTATCAAGGTGCAGGGCGTCTGTTGCAGGTGTCGTGTCCTGCATCCTTTCCTTTGGGAACATTAACCCCACCTGGCGCGCGCGCACGCACGCGCGCGTATGTGTGTGTGTGTGTGTGTGTGTCCTGTTACATTTCTCTTAACCCAGCGTGGAGATAGTTCCTGGACTATCTTCTCGGATCTGTAGTGCCACCTTTTCCTGTGTCGATCTACCATTTGAGGTACGCTCCGTGTGCCCCGGGGTGGCGGTGAAGCCCCGTCAGGTCCCCGTGCACGCTCAGCGAGCCGGGGCTGTGTGCTGACGTCCTCAGAAACCACTGTGTTTGCTGCGCAGGTCTCAGTGTATCTGTCTCTGAGCAGACGTCACAGTGGCTCAGCCACTGAAGCTTTACATGAGTCTGAGGGTCCCACATCCTGCTCTGCCCTTCTTCCTCAGAGCTCTTTTCTGCATTCCTGCACATTTCGCGATTCTGAAACAATCTTACAACACATGCTCTCACGAACCTTGATGGCCTGTTGATTGATAATTCTTTGACTCTACAGATTTGTTTGGGAATAATCGATATCTTTACATTGAGCCCACCTCTATTTTTTACTCAATAAATAATTTTTATTGGTGTTCTGATGAGTGACCATGTGCATAATTTGTAAATTTGTTCTGGATAGTTAATGTATTGTAGTGTTTTGTGACGCTATTCTAAATCCTGCTGTTTCTGGCTTAGCAATAAAATTAATTTAAAAAAGCTGCCGTGGTATCCAGCAACCTTTTACTCAATCAAATAGCTTAGATTTTTCAGATTTCCGCATAAGGTGTGTCGTCTGTAGATAATCCCACGCGTGTTGCCGACCCATCCGTCACGTCTCAGTCCTCTTGCTGCCTTTCCGAAGGCCGGGGACGTCCGCGCAGTGGTGGCCAAGCAACGGTGGTGAGCAACCTGGCCTCGTTCAGCCTCACAGGGAGCGCTTCCGCCACCTCGCTGGCGAGAACATCCGTGAGGGTGTCCTTGGCGTACGGACAGGCTTCAGCAGATTATGCATTTTCTTCTATCGGTTTTTTGCTGAAGGGTTGTTCTTTGTAAGAACGGATGCTGGCTTTTAGTAAGTACGTCCTTTCGCGGGGGAACCTGTGTGTACTTCCTCTCTAAAAATGCGGCTGGAGGGGACTGTCCTCGTGGCAGGTCTCAGACTCCCGATTTTGTGCCAAATAGCAAAAAAAAAAAAAAATCAATAAAACTGTCAAAATATTTGTCACAGCAGAACTTTCGACAGACTTATCCCAACAGGGTGCCCAGCGTTCCTGCTCTCGGAGCCCGTGGAGCCTCTGGGGGTGGGGTGACCGAGCCAGGGGCCCATCTGCCCCCCCCCACCGGCCCGATTTCTGCCCCCCAGTTTCCCTCCGTCTCGGAGGGTCACTGATCTCCTTGGCTGGACGGATACGTCCGTAGTTCCGATTCCTTCTTTTCCTAGTGGAAGCATTAGAATCTTCTCATTTAACAGCTTCTCGGTGCCTTTGGAATAAATGCAGAGATCGTGACGCCCTTACATCTCACGTGTGGTTTCCTCTTCTCTCCAGGCTCATTTCATGTGATTCCGATACTTTTATTCTCTGCTACAGTTACGTTTTACTTGTGAAGTTAGAAGGAACTGCAGAACCTCAAAGTAGCCCATTCTGGTCTGTGAGACATTGTCATCCTTGAACTAGAGAGGCAAGAATCTCTTTGATAGAATGTCCTTTGAATGAAAAATTTTACTTGAAATTAATTCTGCATAAAAATCAGCTCCCTTGACGTTCGGTCGTCTGTGGCTCAGTATGAAAAACAAGAAAAAGGGAGAAATGAATTGGGCTTGAGTTTCACTGAGTCCTGATTCTGCCGTGTATTAGTTTCTCATCCACACACTGAGCTAACAGTGACTAAAGCACAGTTTATTTCGAGGGACCAGTGAGAACATTTTTCACCATGACTGGAATAAATACTTTCAAATGCTTTTCTTGGACCTTCACGAAAGACAAAAGACCCCTTGACTCTGGAAGAGGTCTCCGCTGACGCTTGAGGAACCGGAGCCTCCAAGGACACACGTGCGTCCAGCACGTGACCGTGTACCCACGGAGAAGCCGACCCTGCAGGGTTTGCCAGGGGTTGATCCGTGGGGATCCGGTGGGTTTCAAGGTGGTGCTGTCTGCGTGCTGAGCTGATGCCGCCGCTGCAGGCACCGCGCTCCTGGCTCCCTCGCATCGCGGGGCCCCCGCGCTGCTTCTCAGAAACTCAGGGCCGTGGTGCTCCTTGCGCAGCGCAGGGCTTGGTAAACCACGTCGCCGTGGCAAGCTGGGGTTTCTTCCGGGCACACACAAAAAGCCAAAGGACAGAGATGTTTTCTTCCTTTCTCTAATTTCAGACTTTGCTCTGAACTTTTTTTTTTTTTTTTTTTATTCTGGGGCAAGTTATACAATTAAAAAAAAACAAACCACTTTGCCAAATGTTTTAAAGATGCAGTGGGGGAGTTCCCATTGTGGCTTGACGGGTTAAGAACCCAACATCGTGTTTGTGAGACTGTGGGTTCAATCCCTGGCCTCACTCAGCGGGCTAAGGATCCAGCATTGCCGTGGACTTTGGTGTAGGTCGCAGATGTGGCTCAGGTCCAGTGTTGCTGTGGCTGTGGTGTAGGTTGGTGGCTGCAGCTTTGATCTGACCCCTATGCCGTGGCTGTGGCCCTAAAAAGAAAGAAAGAAACAAATAAGCCGTAGCCCCTTGGATATTCTTGTGCTCAGAATCAACACGGGGTTCAAGGCGAGAGGAAGCCTCCTTCGCGCCCTCGCAGTGCGGGAACCAGACACTGTACAGCCCTCGGCCTTCAAACCCACGCAGCCCCCGTGTCCAGTCAGGTGCGTTTCGCCCTGACTGTGTGAAACCTCGGCAGGCGAGGGGCTCCCGATGCCGAGCCCTGACTCTGGACCGCGGGGTAACGGGGCTCCCTGCAGCATTGTTGTCAGAATCTAAAATGCTTGAAACATCACTCAGCGTGATGCCTGCTCCAAAGAGGGGCCAGACAAACGGAAATCTCGAACATACTCCCACTACTGCCAGCTCCTTCCCTGGCACGCACCTGCCCGGTGGCTGGGATGGGCGACCCCTGGAACGCCTCCTCCGCCCCAGCCCCGCCTCCCGCTGTGCGGCTCTGGGCGAAGGCGTCCCTGCCCTGTCGGCGTCCTCCGTCTTGGCGTCCGTGAACACGGGAGGCTGACACTTACCTGAAGGCTGTACTTTAGACCCCACGTGGTCACAGAAACGCAGGTCCGGACGTACGGTGACCGCTTGCTGATAAACGCCAGGAGTTTCCCTTGTTCCTATGCTTGCAGGGACAGAGGTATCAACACCGTACGTGGAGACTCAGATCCACAGACGTGAGCGGGTATGCTGGGTGTTTCACCAGGACGGGGGACCCAGGAAGAGGGACGTGAAGGCAGGACCCTGCCTCGCGGGGTCCGAACCCCACAGCCTCTGGTGGGAGACGGGCCCCGTGTCCACACTGGGAAGAGCTCCCAGGAGCAGCAAAGGCTCCTTCTGTTGCTTTTCTGCAGGATCCTGGGAGCTGCCGGGCTTACGACCTTTGTGGCTTCATAAATGTTTGTTGTCCGAACCCTGGAGCTGCATCTAAAATAGTATCAAACTGTGCTTAGTTATGCAAAGAGCCTTATGGTTCTGGGAAGAGCGATGCAGGGATTTCCCTGAAAGCAGGAAGCAGATATGCCTCCGACCGAAAGTGTGGCAATCAGAGAAGATTGTGTGTGTCTCACCGGATCGGCTCCAGACACTGAGGTGGTGCCCTCCGTGAGTGGTGAGTGGTGGGGGCCCAGCAGACCTGGCCCTCCCGGGGCAGATGCTGTCCCTGACTCCGCGTCACCCCAGGCTGTGAGGGGGTGGGCGGCCGGGCCTCTCTACTCCTGCTGGGGGCCTGAGGCTGGGGGCTGCACGGACTGCTCATCAGCGGCTGGGCAGCAGGACAGGGACGAGGACTGGGCTCTGGGGCAGGAAGCCGCCCCCGCCCGGCCAGAGCAGGGGGAGAGGCTGGACCCTGGGCTCTGCCCCGGCCCGAGTTTCCCGGGCACCCGGTGCGCTGCGCCCGGGCTCAGGGCGGGAGGTGAATGAGTGCAGGGATGCGGCTGATTCCAGCCTCGGAGCGCAAAGGGGAGAGGGGCAGTTGGGAGGGGTCTTCGCCTTGGCTGCCTTCAGGGCGTCTGTGGGGCAAAAGCGCCAGCAAGGGGTGTGACCCCAAGAACCGGATTTCGAATCGCCCCCAGCTGGTTAATGGGGGCCGTAGCCACAAAGGACTTAACATCTCTGCAGGACTGAGGTCGTAGGCCCTGAAGGAAGTTTTGAAAGCGGAGAGAGGGGCCTCACGGAGCTGGAGGCCCAGGGAGGCCGTCACTGCATCCTGAGGGCAGGAGGGCACGTGTTTCCTGCGGCCGAGATGCCAAAGGACCGGCCTCCCTTGTCACATGTCGCCCTCTCCCTGGACCGCCTTGACCCTGTGATGAGCTGGGCTGGGCTGGGCCGCGTCTGGCTTTGGGAGGTCCTGTGCGCACAGGGCGCAGGCAGCAAGCACAGGTGTGGGAGGCGGAGGGGCGCGGGGTCCCCAGGTGGTGCCCGCTCCCCCTCTGCCTCGGGAAGCTCGGGCGCCACCGCCTGGAATCGGCCAGATCACTCCGGCCAGCGACGCGAGGGCTCCCAGCGCCTCACCAGGACCACGACGGCCTTGGTCCCTGGTGTTTGAAAGCCGGGCAGTCCCTCCAAAGTGGGTCGTTAGTCGGCAGGACCTCGCTTCATCGTGATGAGGCTTCTGGGGGCTGGGCAGCGAGACAGGGGCGGGGGCGTGCAGGTTGGGTTTGGAGGGGCACCTGGTAGATAATGTTTCACTCAAGTTCAGGGTCATCCAACTTCAGCGTAACTTCACTGGTTGAGGGGAAACTATGTCAGTGAAGAATGGGCAGGATGAGATTAAGCTTTGAAAATGTTAAATGCAGATTTTGCAAAAAACGAAATCTACTAGCTTATGAAGTGCCATATTTTTATGATCACAAAGCTTTGGATGAAATGCAGCTGCATTTTAAAAACTTTTGCTGCCTGCATTGTCACTCACGTAATGGACAGCAATTAAATTATGTGTTGAACTCAACTGCTTCCAAAGGAAATAGTTTTCTAATTATTGAAGCCATCTTTTGATGATACTGGAATTAAATCTTTTCAATTTCTTGTAAATGAGAGTTTCTTTAAAAATAGAAATCTTGCTGAGTTTATGGAATCTTGCTCGTTTCCACTGACTTTTTTTTTTTTAACATTTCTTTTTGAATCTCCCAAGTTTTAAGTGAGAAATGTAGGAGAAGGGTCCGTTGTTGGGTGGCCCAGTTGGGTGAAAAGATTCTGGCCTAGGTGAGGGGCTTTGTGTGGGGTGACCCGGGAGTCAGCGTCTTCGCAGGCTGCCGAGACAGAACCACCGCAGACGGCGCAGCCGACGCGCCAGGCAGGGTCACACAGTCTGGAGGCTGGAGGCGCACAGTCAAGGCCCCGTCAGATTAGGAGTCTGGTTCAGAGACGGCTGCCTGCCCTCTGGCTCCTCCCCTGGAGGGAAGGTGGGGGAGCTGTGGGGTCTTATCAGGGCACCAGTCCCATTTATGAGGCTCCACCCTCAAGGGCAAATCACCCTTCAAAGGTCCCCAAACTTTCAGTCAAAACACCAAACCGGTGTTTGGTGGGGGGTTTTGAGTAAATACCCAGAAAGAAGACAGACAAGAAGGAAATCAAAGACGATCCGAGAAAACGGTACCTTAGGAGGGTCCCAGGTAAACTAACCGCAAACCGAGACCAGAGCGAGCGCGTGAGCGTCCTCATCGTGGGGTCCCAGACTCTAAGGGCTGGTGGTCCCGCGAGTCTGCGCGCGTAGAGTCAGGGTAAAACTGGACATACATGACGGGCTGTCCATCCAGCGCTGAATAAGCTCTAACCTTTCTAGTCAGGAAACTGAGAAACGTGGGTACAGAGGCGTAGGACGCACTCCCTCTGCTGAGACCCCTCGGTCTGAGGCAGACCCGAGAGCTAGCAGCGGAACCTCATGCAGGTGGAGCGTGGGAACTGGTCTCATTAGAGAGCCCAAGGGCGTCGAGGAGGTTCCCACAGCAGGCGTCCTCCCGGCCTGCCTTGAACAGCCCTGGACAGAGGCCCGTGCGTGCTTCTAACAAGAGGGCACAGGACCTTCAGACAAAGGAAGACCTCTCCCCCGGGCAGACGAGTGGGTCCCTTCGTGTCTCAAGACACAGAGAGTGACCCTCCAGGGCCCAGCAGGACCCTTCCCACATTGTCCTGTCCCATCCCTGCCGGGGTCATGACCCATCAGCAAGAGCTGCAGAGCCTTCGTGGAAACACCTGCAAACTCATGCGCTGTCCTCACCTCCACACGCCCTGTCCTCACGTCCACACGCCCTGTCCTCACATCCACACGCCCTGTCCTCAACTCCACACCCTGTTCTCACCTCCACACGCCCTGTCCTCACGTCCACACCCTGTCCTCACGTCCACACGCCCTGTCCTCACGTCCACACCCTGTTCTCACCTCCACACGCCCTGTCCTCACATCCACACACCCTGTCCTCACCTCCACACGCCCTGTCCTCACATCCACACGCCCTGTCCTCACGTCCACACCCTGTCCTCACGTCCACACGCCCTGTCCTCACATCCACACGCCCTGTCCTCACGTCCACACCCTGTCCTCACGTCCACACGCCCTGTCCTCACGTCCACACGCCCTGTCCTCACGTCCACACGCCCTGTCCTCATGTCCACACGCCCTGTCCTCACATCCACACGCCCTGTCCTCACCTCCACACGCCCTGTCCTCACATCCACACGCCCTGTCCTCAACTCCACACGCCCTGTCCTCACGTCCACACCCTGTCCTCACGTCCACACGCCCTGTCCTCACGTCCACACGCCCTGTCCTCACGTCCACACCCTGTCCTCACGTCCACACGCCCTGTCCTCACATCCACACGCCCTGTCCTCACGTCCACACCCTGTCCTCACGTCCACACTCTCTGTCCTCACGTCCACACGCCCTGTCCTCACCTCCACACGCCCTGTCCTCACGTCCACACGCCCTGTCCTCACGTCCACACGCCCTGTCCTCACGTCCACACGCCCTGTCCTCACGTCCACACACTCTGTCCTCATGTCCACCCGCTGTTTTCACGTCCACTTGCTGTCCTCATGTCCACACACTGTCTACCCCACACCGTCCTCACGTCCAGCCCGTTTGGTCGCTCGCTCGGCTGGTCCTGCCTGTGGGCCTGCAGCATCTCCTGGCTGGCTGTCTCCTCCACCCTTGTCCTCGCAGAGAAGTTCTGCTGACCCTGAATGACCGCCTCAGCCCCTGGGCAGGAGTGCCATCCCTGCCTGCTTCGCTTTTGGTCCTGGGAGGGCCCGCCTGTGGCCTTCCCGCTGCCCGGCCCTGATCTGGTGGCTGGGTTCCTGCTGCCCAGTTGACGGAACACAGACCGGTCCTTCTTCGTGAAGTTCAGGTCTCCCCCCGGTGACAAGGGCATATAAGTGGCCCCCGAGGAGTCAAGCCATTTGATGTTTATTGTGTGCTTTTTTTGTGGGAATTTTTTTAGGTTCGAGGATTTTTCAAGTTCCGAGGTAGGATTAGTTATATTTCTTTCTGGGTTTTATTTCAACCATTTAAAAATCCGTACGTGTGAATAATCCGGCTAGTATTCCTATGTGTGGCACGAGAGGGTAGGGAAGTGATTTTTTTTCCACCTCCCCATTTGTATAAAAAATCTTGTGCCCATCTGGGATGTTCTCGTGGGTTTCTTAGTGAAGAGCTGCAGGGGCGTCCAGGAACGACCCCTGCGATGCCTGGGCCACCGTCCAGGGGCCACGCCGTCCACGGGGGCGAGGGGAGCCAGGGCTCAGCTCACGGGCCGCCTGTCGGACTACGGGCTCCACGTCAGGAGTGGCACCTGCGGGGTTTGCACAGGGTCTCATCTCTTGGTTAAATGTGGGTTCCCGAAGCTCTGGCCAAGGGAAGCATCTTGAGGCCCAGCATGTACGCAGTGGGTAAAAGTCATGTGGAAAGAGCCCGGCGTTTCCGAGTTTGCTTCCCGACCGCGAAACAAGCTGCAAAGCTGTCGCCTTGTGACAGGGCAGCGTCGCTGTAAGACGAGCCTGTCAAACCAAAGTGTGTCTTGGACTGAAACTGAAAACGAAGGTCAGGGGTCTGCAAAGCACCTACGGGTTGACCGTAATTAACCCCCCAGGACAGAACAAGCCCGCGTCCCTGAGAAGGTCAACTACCCAGCCCCTACCAGGCTGAGACGCTCATCAGCGTTGTCAGCAGGTTTCCAAACCTGGTTCTTGGGAATCTAAGCCCGAGGGACAGCGGCGCCGCTTTGGGGAAATAATCCACGCTCAGACCTTGACATGCTCCTGAGGAAGATGCGGCATCTGGTTTTTATTGGGGTCTTGCCTCTGCCTAATCGTACAGCTGGTTTAAGAGAGAAAAAGCACGTCGTGTGAAGGGTTGCGATCACAGGAGAGCAGCGAGCTCGCCCCAGCCTCGAGGGCGGGCGGGTCCTCCTGGGCCAGGACCTCCGCAGGCTCCGCGAAGCCACCGCCGCCACGTGCAAGGCTGGTCATTTATTTACAAAACACCCTCTTGGGCGGGGACGGGGCCTGCTCAGGCACAAGCTGGCTGCAAACCTGGTCGTCTACAGGTCGCTTCTGGGGCATAGTTAGGATAAAAGTGTCTGCGTAGACATCTTTCTTCAAGTCCTAGTATGGACACGTCGCACATATATTTCTCTCTGATTTCTAAATAAAAACACAGATTCAGAGCCCACCGTCTGGCCTCAAGCCCCCAGCCTTTTCACGGTGTCACCTGCCCCTCAGGTGTGAGGTCACTCCGTGAGGGACCAAGTGTCGTGGAAGTAAAAATGCAGCTCCCTGCGTGACAGGCCTTGGAATGTTTTTTTTCGTGTTTCATTCATCGACGATTTTTAATTTATTTCACATATATTTTGTACTCAAAACAATCTGAGTCAAAATCGCCTGTGAAATCTTGATGACTTTTTCTGTTTGAGGTGTATTTCAAAAGAGCACAATTATTTGCACCAAGACGGTGACAGGGGACTCGCCGCCCCGTCCCCAGGCTTCCTGCTGAAGAGGGAAGCGGGTGGGTCTGTCTCCCCAGGGTTTGAGCCCAGGTTCGTGCCACGCATGCGAATGCAGGGCGTACCCAGAGCTGCTGGCTGTCATTCTCGTCGTTTTTCATGAGCTCGCGAAGGCGGTGGCACGCAGCGTGCTGCCAGGCCGCTTCCTCCGCAACAACTTTGCAGCCCCCACCCCCAGGCCCCCGGAAACCCACCCGTTTCCCAAACCCCGTGGCCTTGGGCCCGAGACGGGCTTTAGCCCTAGAGGCCGCAGGAGCACCCACATCAGCTTAGGGCCTCACGTCCTCCTCCTTCTCCCTGGGGACCCTGGAGACAAGGGAGCACTGATATTTCTCTCTAAAGATATTTCCCTCTAAAGATATTTCTCTCTAAAGAGCAATTTTGCTGGAAAGAAGCAACGCCTCTCAGCTGCCCAACACGGGGGCGTCATGCCCAGGAACTTGGCCGGGAGCGCTGGCTGTACGGAGGTTCCCTGTCCCCGGAAGGGCTTTGCACACAGGAAGAAGGGGGCTGCTTTAACCACACCTCAGCTTTTATAAGTAGTTCGCTTCCTTTCTTTTTCGGGGGTGGGTGTGTGGAGAAGCAGCTATGGTGAGATTCATGATCAGTTGCAAACGCTCCGGAGGGTCTCCTTCTAAAAGGCGCGGGTGTGAGCGTCCAGGGCTTGGTGTAGGTTGTCCCTTCACACGCACTGGGCTTTGCACAAAACTCATTTGCCCCGTGTCTGCATTTGCGCACAGACTGCAGAAGGCAGTCCCTCCGACACTGCGCGGTGGCAGCGCCCTGTTTGGGGTCCACGGCTTTGGTAGGAGTCCCTTGTTTCCTAGATCTTTGATTTTGAGCAGGTTGCGTACCTCACCGATTTCAGTTCCTATGTTTGTAAAATAGGATTAAAATGCCCACCTCGCAGTCTTTCTGGTGAGAAAGAAGCATGCACATTAAACCATCTCAAATAAAGTGGCGCCAGGGACCATCCCCTTCTGCTCCGCTTTGGAAATGGAATCTCATAACTGGAAAATTCAGACAAAAGCAGATGATTTGTTTAATTAGCCTCCTCCTAGTTTGGAAACTTTGAGGCCACACTGGTAAGAGGTAGGTCTGCGTGTCCCCCACTGACCTGGGGCAGCGTCTCCCTGAGCCACACCCGGAGCCTGTTGGAGCCGCTCTCTGACTGCTCACATTTGGGGACTGAAGGGCCGCCTTGGCCCCAAGTGAGTCTGGAGCTGATGGGCAGGGGACCTTGAGAGCCCGGGAGAAGTGACAGCAGAAGAGGTGGTGTGAAAAAGGAGAGGGAGGCACAGGCTGAGATGAAGCTTTTGCAGCATCGACGTTCAGTTTAGCCAATTTCCTGAAACGGCCGCCGCTGGGGCACCACATCCATCCCTGGGCTGCGGCCTCTGAGAACAGCGGCTCCTTTTCTTAATGACCTAACCAGGCTGCCTCCTCTGAGAAGCCCAGACGAAGCAGGTGTCACGCAGCCAAGGCTGCCCCCACTCCTCTCCAGGAGGGGACAAGGGTAAAACGCAGACAGGCATCTCAATGCCCTAGTCCTCCGGGCAGCAAACAGCATTTTTGGTTAAACATAAGTGAGGATACACACATTTTGGGGACCTTGAGAGCCCCCAGGAAGTGGACTGACTTAAGTTGTGGGGAGACCAGCGGAGAGCAGGTCACTTGCAAATGGAGACGGAGGAACAAGGGCTTCGGGCGTCGGCCGAGGTGGTGGATTTTTCTGCAGAGAAAGCGCCTGGGCCAAGGGACTGAGGCTGGTGAGCAGAAACGAGGCCCGTCTCTGGAGAGCCGACTACGGATCCGGACTCTAAACCCCGGTTCTCAGGAGCGTCTCTAAGTCCTCCCTGTAAAGACCCCATCGAGCGAGGGGCCGGTGTGGGGCCTCTGCCGAGAGCCTGCGAGGACCTGGGGCCAGACCTGCGTCTCTAACTCCCAGCCTTAGGTTTCCGGGGTGCTAGGCTTGCCGTTAAAGCCCCTAACGGGGAACACGCCCTCTGGGTTCAAGGGACCCGGGGCCGCTTCCTTTGGAGATGGCGGGAAGCCGTGCGTCCTGACTCGCAAACCCTGGCTTTGACTCTGGAGCCGCAGCGTCACTTGAAGATGAGTGGCCCTCGGTGCGGTGACCCCGGGCAGACCATCCGCCCAGACGCACGCTGAGCTCACGCTGCAGACGCCCCGGCCGTGAACTGGAACAGGTTGGAGAACCAGCCTCTCGAAACAGAATGACTCCGCTCAATGTGAAACAGAACTGGCCACACCAAAGAAAATCAAAAACGTTTGTCTGGCGGCCGCCTTGGCTAATAACCGTGGTTTAAATGGCTTTCGGTGTCGAGGGGTCTGTCCAGAAATGGGGCATCACGAAAGCGATTCTTATCGACGAACAAGGCATGTGGTTTGAATCCCAGCGGTTTCGTCTCATTCGAAACTGTGAGGCTTGTTTGTTTGCTTGTTCCTACTTTATTCAATAAATTGGAAAATGCTTAGTGAGTGCTTTGCTTGGGGCCCTAATTCTTCAGTCTCTCTGGGTTCAGAGGTGAGGACACAGGCATTCAGTGTAAAGGGGCTGATGACAGGACCTCACACACTCACATGTGTCGTATTGGCCTCACTTCCCCGCCTTGGTTTCTCGTTGGTGGGGACATGGGGCCTCGGGCAGATCGGAGCCACCCACGCCTGGCGGCTCCCTCCCGTGCAGCCCGTGGCCTTCACGGTGGGGGCGGGCCAGACCTGCACCCCCCCCCCGAATGGCTTAGGTTTGTTTAAATGATGTTGGTCTTGTGTGGCCTGAGGGTGACCTTACGCTTTGAGCATCTTGATTTCACAGCTAACGCTTCATGGATGCGGATGTTCGCCCGGCGTTCTTGTTCCTTGGTTCAACCACAACGACTGGCCCCGTCACAACTGAAAGCCACCTGACCTGGAGGATCAGGCCCCAGCTGTGTGTTGCGTCGACCCCTCAGCTGCCTGGGCACGCAGCATTTGCTCCGACACGGGCGTTTGTCCTGTCGGGAGCTCAGTTTGGTCCAGTCTCTCTCGCTCTCGACTCACTGCACCAGGAGTTCGTGTCCATTTTCTTGCAGGATTTACCTGTCGGCCTTCGTCCTGCCCCCGGGCCCAGAATACGCCCGGCTCCTCGTTAAGATCAAGAAGGACCTGACCCCTCAAAGTGATGGTTGCACCGGCTCCCGTCTCTGTCTGAGGCCCTTGGCCGACTCTCCAGAGTCACGAACGGCGACGGTTTCCGTCTGCTCTGCGGGACTGACCTGCTCTTCACAAAGGGGGGGAACCGGTCATTTCCAAATTTCAGTCTCTCAGAGTTTAAAGTTCCAGGACATGAAGGACCGGACATCCTAAATGCTGCTGGGACAACCCCAGATTTTAGTGGCCCAGCAACTGGGGATGTACATTCCACTTGCACAACTGTCCCCACAGCCAGTGGGGCATCTGGGAGCCCCGCTCCCATCAAGCTGGCAGCGTGGGAAGGGGCTTGCGGGCGCCCCTCCCACTGGGTCCACTGGCCAGATCTGGGGCGTCCCCGGGGTCCCCACTCTGCTCCGGTGCCGCCCTCCGCAGGCACAGTGAAGTGAGTGAAGGGGGTCCCAGACTGTAGTCACATCATCCTCTTGGCCCTAAGTGTCCCCTAATTATTATCCAAATTTTCACTTGAGTTTTAATTCTGTTCAATAAAAGCTGCGGAAGCGGTGTGTCCAGTGCTGGTGAGGCTGGAAGTGCCTAGACCTCCGGGCCCTCGTGGGCAGGCAAAGGCCCCCGCCGGCAGGTCTGCGGTCCGCGCTGTCTCTGCTGCCCAGGCGCGCAGCCCAGCCAGTGCAGCCTGCGCAGGGGCCGTGGGGGAGACCAGGTTCCCCTGAACGCCACGGCGTCAGTGCAGAGGAAGCAGCTTTGAAGTAAAGGACAGGACATCACGATAGAAAAATGTTTCAATCAAAGTCTGATGGAAGGGCTCGAAATAGCAGACAGTAAACGGAGGCCTCTGCAGTGAGTGGCCGCGGAGTCAGCCTGAGACAACAAAGGGACAGATGAAGGCGCGCGGAAAACAGGAAACTGGAAATATGATGGACCCGGGTCCGTGGGCCACAGTCACCACCCTTTTTATTTTTCCCATTTAAGGCAGAGTCACCGTAATCGCCACGCCGTGCCTGGGAGCGGGGACATTGTGTGTCAGGGCCGATTCCCTTCTCGCGCACCTGCTCCGCGGTGTCCCTCACGACTTGCTGATGAGCTCCGGGGTGACGGGTTCCAGGAAGCGGCAGAACTGCCTGTGCTCACGCCGCGTGTTTTAGCCTTGCTGGGCGCCCCCCGCCTCTGCCTTCGTGGAGAGGAGGCAGGAGAGCACATGGCGCCGGTTTGCTGTCCTTTCTCCAGCCTCGAGGGCAGAATGCAAATGCCTCCCATCCGTTTTATCCTCCAGAGAAACCTCATCTCCAGGTCCTCTGTCAGAGGGGATGGGGGCAGGTGACAGGGGCACAGGTGATGGCCCAGGTGACAGAGCTCAGCATGAGGTGACAGGACACCAAGGGGCTTCATGGGCCCCTTGCCCCCCCAGGGTCATCCCCAGAATGTTACTGAAACCCCAGAAAACAGGCGGGCAGTTCTCACACCCAGCGAAAGGCTCTAGTCAGGTGGCAGTGGTTTTAACAGGAATGCTCAGGAAGGGGCGCTGGGCGGGGCTGCTCGGGCCCCTGAAAAGCAGCCTGTTTCATTCTCCTCATCTGCAGATCCGGGGGTGGGGGCGGGGCGGGGTCCCGGGCCGGCCACATCCTGAGCAGGCACCTGGTGAGGGGCGGGGCGCTGAGGACCTGCAGGGACAGGCTGCAGAAGTGACAGACCATCTGCCTCCCACCCCCAGAGCCGAAATAATGGCCCATTGTGATTTGGGGCAAATTCCTCTATATTTAAGACATTTATAGTTAACTCGCGTTTCTGTTCCTTGAAGCTGAAATTATTCCTAAGTAATTCAAGAGGACGGAGGCATTCAATAGAAGCGTAAAACCATTCGCAAGTGTGGAAGTACAGAACAGCTTTTATAAACATGGTAACACTTGAAAGAGCCTCATAAGGAAAGTCAGTAAATTTGACTGAAAATTGTACAGCAAGGACACTTTTCCCCAACAGAGTAAAACGGTTTATGGTGGCGGACACCGCCACTGGCACCACCCCAGCCCGGTTCCCTACTCTGCAGGCTCCGGGGCCTGGCCACACCGCAGGCCCGGCTGCTCTGCCAGGCCCCGTCGAGTTATTCGCACAGAGTCACGGCGAGGAGCTGGCGCCAGGCCCGACCGGGGAACAGCCTGTGCGGCCGCTGCACCGGCCCAGGCACCTCCTCTGAAGCCTCTTTCCTGGGGCTCCTGGCCTGAGGTCAGCCCCGCAGAGACCACCTTGCCGAGGCCAGAAGACCCTCCGCAGCTCTGACTAGGGATCCAACAGGGGTCCGTTCCCGGTGTCCCCTCCCCCTCCTGGGCAGTGCGACCCGCTCCACACCTGTGCCGGCCTCACCTGGTCCCATTCGGGTGGCGGGGAAGGGGGGGGGGAGCCCCGCCCTCTCCCCTCACAGCAAAGGACAAAGCCCAGCTGTCCCCCGGCTGACATGGGGGCTTTGCTGGGAGGCTTCAGGGGGGTTTCACACGAGCCTCTGTGACAAAGAGGTGGCAGGTCTCTGCCTCTGGAAATGGCTGTGTCTGAGCCTGTGGCCAGGATGTGAGAAGAGCCGATGGGGGTGACAGGGGCAAGAACATGCAGAGACCTGACCTGACGAGGGAGGCACCAACCCTGCGGCTGCGTTCCTTTTAGGGTTTTAATGCCAAGTGATGACGCGATGCCACGGCCACAGGCTGTTCTCGGACTCCCGACCGCCCACGTAAACCAACTAAAGTCACCCAAAGGAGGACAGGCCGGGAAGCCTAGGAACCAGACAGTGCCAGGTCAGCCTAGGCCACCTCTGCAAGCAACACTGAGGACGACTCGTCCTCTTCCTACTGATGAGTTGAATGCTGTCGCCCAAAGAGGTAAGTGGAAGTTGACCTCAGGCACCTGGGAATGGGACCTTATTAGGAAATAGGGTCCTGGCTGATGTTATGGTGAAAACAGGTCACTGGGGTGGGTCCTAGTCCACGTGACTGGTGTCCTTGAGGAGAAGGACACACAGGGCAGAGGCCACCAGGCGATGGGGGCGGATTGGATGGCGCAGCTGAGGCCAAGAGCGCAGAGGCCACCAGGCGATGGGGGCGGATTGGATGGCGCAGCTGAGGCCAAGAGCGCCGAGGAGGCTGCGGCCTCCACAGAGGCCTGAGGAGCAAGGAGGGGCCCCTGACCCTGAGAAGGACCCCTGACCCCTGACCCCCGACCTCCAGACTGAAGAGAACGCATCTCTGTTGTCTCAAGGCCCAGAGCGAGTGGGCCTTGGTCACAGAAGCAAATGACGGAGGGGTGGGGGTGGGGGCGACAGGAGAGGCTGGAAGAGGGTTGATAAAACACCCAGAATATCCCGAAGGGCTCTTGGTTGAAACAAGGAGATCGAGGGCCTTGGGGCCAGGTGTCCGTGGGGAGAAGGCTCGTGCTGTCCTCGAGCTCGCGGGCCCGTCCGAGGGTCTGGACTTGGAGACTCCGCGTCAGAGGAGCCGGAGACCCCAGCTCAGCTGCGTCGGGTGGAGACGAGGACTCTCGAGCGATGACCTCGGGCCTTAGGAGATTTCCGAGAGGAGGTGGAAGTTGCCGTGCGGTTTCCTCTTGCCCTTCAGAGGAGGACGGGAGAGGAGAGGAGAAAACAGAGCATGCGTCCCCCAACCCGCCGGCAGAGGCGATGGGGGGCCGGGGTCGCTGCCCCGGGGCGCCGGCGTCACCCAGCAGGGGTTCCAGTGGCCCTTGGAAGCTAGTACCCCGATGGCCACAGAAACGCACAGTTAGGAAAATATGGCATCTCTTTAAAGCAGTTCAATCCCTAATTTGATTTGTATCATTTTGTAAACAATATGCAAACAACCTGCACCTGCACACTCCCCTCTGCGGGCTCAGGAGGAGCCCGCGGGCAGCCTCGCGGCTCTCAGTGGGTCTCCGGTCCTTCAGGTCAGGGGTGCGAGAGTCACGTTTCTAGAGTGGATCAGTCTGTGCAGGGTGGTAGCGTTGGAAGCCGGAGCGACCCTGCAGGGAGAAGAGTTTGGGGATAGCTCTCTCGAAACGTTTACGGCATTTGACTCAGTAATTACACTTTTAGGGTATGTCCCAGAAATAATCAGATGAAAATAAAGAATAAAAGTGTAATAACAGAAGAAGTTGAATATAAGATCAATATTAAAAAACCCAGTTTTATTGTAATGAACCAGTTACAAAATGTTAAAAATATCACTTAACAACAGCAAAATGAAAATATTTGTTTTCATTTTAGTTATGGAAACAAATTGAAAACCTTACTGAAAAGCACTAAAGAAAACCTCAATAAAGGAAGCACCGCATCACTCTCACGCAAAGGAAAACGGCCTCAATAAAGTGTCTGCGCGGGTGTGTGTACTCAGCCACCAGCTCTGAAACGTCCTTAGCGAACCTGAGAGAGAAGGGAGTTTGTGTCGCTGAAGCAGCTCGCAGCTCACGCCTCCTCGGGAGGTACGTTTGCGGGAGCTGCTAGTGGAGATCATAGCGGAGCAGGTGAGTTATCAAATCCCAGGAGGAAGAAATAAAACATGAATTTGCATTTTGCACCATCTGTTAAAATCGACCTGGATAAATATTTAAATGTAGGTGTAACCATTAACCTTTTAGAAATGACCATGAGCGAGTGTTTCGGGTTTTAGGTCGGAGAAGATACATTTTACTGCTTCGGGAGCACTGCGGATCAGGCGTTCCTCTCATGGCGCAGTGGAAACGAATCCGACTAGGAGCCATGAGGCTGCGGGTTCAATCCCTGGCCTCGCTCAGTGGTAAAGGATCCGGCGTTGCTGTGGTGTAAGCCAGTGGCTACAGCTCCGATTGGACCGCAGGTGCAGCCCAAAAAAGACGAAAAGAAAAGAAAGAAACTCTGGCGATTGTAAGGGCAGCATCACGTTCAACGACGTTCAAGTTCACAAAGCCCACAAAGAAAAGAAAATAGAAGCTGCAATGCATGAGAAGCTGTAGCGTACAGGGACTGGTGTGGAGAAAGGGTGGGACAGAGGGCAGACGACCACGGGAACAAGCGACAGCAGGCCTTCCACACGAGAGCGAAGAGGTGGCCAAGAAACCTGAGAAAAGATGCGTCAGTGGGTGGTTTGTCGGAGCCAATGAAACCGAGACGCCCCTGAGGCGTCCCTG
The DNA here is from genome assembly GCF_016906955.1 of Phacochoerus africanus. Classification (NCBI taxonomy): domain Eukaryota; kingdom Metazoa; phylum Chordata; class Mammalia; order Artiodactyla; family Suidae; genus Phacochoerus; species Phacochoerus africanus. The sequence goes on along the minus strand of NC_062548.1, from coordinate 137,140,905 downwards.
ATGGACCCTCAGCTGGGCACAGTCCCCCAGACCCTGGCGGAAGGTCCCTGAAGCCCCTCGGGCAGTAGAGCGGGGGGCCCTGGGCAGGTGCGGCGTGGTCCCCTGAGCTGCGCTCGCACAGTCCCTCTCGCTTCCAGCCCCGGGTCTTTGCCCAGGGAAATCCTGGCGATTTCCAAAGACAAATTTCAAAAACACAGGCCTTTAGCAGAAATGATTTAAACCCATCAGAAAGTACTAGCTCATCTCAGAGAAGATGTGGTTAAGACATAGCGAAAAGATAGAGTTGCACAAAGTGAAGCGGCTCCACGACGTGACATCGCCCGTCAGTGAGAGAGGATGGACCGTGAGGTGGAGGAAATTGGAACACTGAGGGAAAAATTGGCTCGTGATACTCCGTGTGGCGTAGTGTGTTTGAAAAGCTAAAAAACAGGACATTAAACAAGACAAGTGATTTGCAAAAAGTGAACGATGTCCCCTAGGTGAGGAGGGTGGGCTCAGAGGGGGGCACGGGGCGCTTCTCCGCTGCTGGGGGGTTTCTGGTCCTCTCAGTCAGGGGTGCACCAGGCAGGTTCCTCACACACACACACGTTCACACCCACCACAGTGCAACGAGCAGGGTCCAGAAAGGTCAGTCGTGAAACGCGGGGTCCTCCTGCAGCACCGTTAGTGGAAACTTTGCTTTCTGAGGTCTGTACTCCCAGGACAAAACTCAAAAAGAAATACAAACTATCTTTTCCCAGCATATGAAAATAGCAGAAACTCATTCATTACTTATGCTAACTTTCGCAGATATAATAGCTCTTCTATGTATACTTAGCAAACCTTTACAAAAAGAAAATTCATAATAAACTATTATTTTAGTTGCTTCTAAACCACTACAAAGCAATATATTTTGCTTTTTAAATTCGTTATGTTTGTTGGTGGCATGGATTTCACTTAAAAATGCCACTTAAGAAATCTGTATTGGAGTTCCCGTTGTGGCTCAGCGGTAATGAATCCCACCAGTATTCATCAGGACGAAGGTTCAATCCCCAGCCCTGCTCCGTAGGTTAAGGATTTGGCGTTGCCATACACTGCAGTGTAGGTCACAGTCTTGGCTTGGATCTGGCATTGCTGTGGCTGTGGTGTAGGCCGGCAGCCACAGCTCTGATTTGACCACTAGCCTAGGAACTTCCATTCCATATGTCGCAGGTACAACCCTAAAAAGACACACACACACAAAATCGATATTGCTTCTGCTATTATTTTTACTGACGTACAGTCGATGTACAATGTTGTGTTAACTTCTGCCGTACAGCAAAGCGATGCAGCTACACACACACACACACACACACACACACACACACACATATATTACATGCTTTTTTTTTTCTTTTTTGGTCTCCCTGTAGCATGTGGAGTTCCGGGGCCGGGGCTCAGATCTAAGCTGCAGTTGCAATCGAGGCTGAAGCTGTGGCAATGCTGGATCCTTAACCCACTGTTCAGGGCCAGGGATCGAACCTGCCTCCAGAGGCGCTGTACACATTCTTTTTAATATTCTTTTCCATTACAGTTCATCGTAGAATAGTGAACATTGTTCTCTGTGCTACACAGTAGAACCTTATTGCTCAAATTATCAGAGTCCTTCTCAAAGGTGAACCCGCTTCTCAAACTTCAGAATCTCCCCAGACTCTTGCCAAAATGAAGAGTCCAGTTCTGGGGCCCTGGCTGGGGCCTGAGACTCTGCATTTCCAACGCGCTCCCAGGCAGAGCCATCCCAACACACGTGAGCAGAAGCCCACAGCCTCGGTGCCCTGCATCTGAGAGGAGGGCCCTTCCAGAAGAGAGAGAAACCGGACCCTCCTCCCTCAGCAGACGGGGACAGACTTGGACGTAAGCTCTGCGCAGAAACGTGGCCTGTGACCCGGAAGACAGAAGCAGGAGGGGCACCTAGCAGGGTCAGTTGTACTCAAGTAACTTGTGCGGTGACCATTTACACGCAGACAAAGCAAGGCCACTTCCAGGGAGTGAGCTGGACGCAGCGCGCCGTGTAGCAGCAGAGCAAACAGAGGAAAAGACTGGAAACCAGGCCAGAGGGCTGTCGACAGGGGCCTGGCTGAGAGACACGACGCGGCCCTTTTCTACAGGGAAGTCGTGTGCGGTTGAAAAGTGAAGGGGGGAGAGCCGTCTCCAGTGCCTGAGGGAAAAAGCAGGAAGAAGGGTGCTTACTTGCTCTTCCTGGGGAAGTGAAGAGGCGCGTCATGGGTTGCTCTCCCTGGGACCCATCACCCAGGTTTTTCATAGTCTTGTGTCATCTGTCTTGCCCTCCTTCCTAATTTTTTTGAACAAAAATGTCAGAGTCATATTAGCTTCCCCGGGCTGCCGTGAGAAGTCGCCCCAACTGGACGGCCTAAAGCAGCAGCAACGCCTCCCTCCCCAGGCCTGGAGCCCGTGGCTGGTCCAGGGCTGGCGGGGCTCCTGCATCTGCCCAGCCCCCGCTCCCACCTCGCACCGCGTCTCCTGCCTCGGCTACGTCCCCTCCCGGTGTGCCTCCTCTCATGGGACACGGTCATGGGCCTGGGACGCTCGGCTGCAGGGAGACCTCGTCTTAGCTGACCCCCCCTGCAGAGGGGCTTTTCCCGTTGCCACACCAGGCGCGTTTCCAGGTCCCGAGGATCCGGATTTCACCTGCTTTTAAGGGGCACGACTCCAAGCACCGAATCGTTCCCTCTGTAGTTTTTAATACATTTTAAAGTCCTTCTAACAAACGTTTAAGAAAGAGGGGAAAAGGAAACGACTGATTATAATCAGAGTATGATAACATATCACAGTAAATTAGGAGATAGACATTCTGTTTTGTTTCATTTTATTTATTTATTTATTTATTTATTTTTTGTCTTTTGTCTTTTGTTGTTGCTGTTGTTGTTCTTGCTGTTTCTTGGGCCGCTCCCGCGGCATATGGAGGTTCCCAGGCTAGGGGTCGAATCGGAACTGTAGCCACCGGCCTACGCCAGAGCCACAGCAACATGGGATCCGAGCCGCGTCTGCAACCTACACCACAGCTCACGGCAACGCCGGATCGTTAACCCACTGAGCAAGGGCAGGGACCGAACCTGCAACCTCTTGGTTCCTAGTCGGATTCGTTAACCACTGTGCCACGACGGGAACTCCTGTTTTATTTTTTTATGTTTGCCGTATGGCCGTTCCTGACCCAGGAAGTGCATCTGAGCCATAGCTCAGCACCACTGTGGCCATGCCAGGTCCTTTAACCTGCTGTGAGGAGCTGGGGGTCGAACCCAAACCTCTGCAGTGACCAGAGCCACTGCAGGCAGATTCTCAGCCCACTGCAGCAACTTCCTTCAGATCATCTTAATGAGATGCCTGCAATTTAATTTTGCTTTAAGGGAACACGCCCTTCCAGCGCCATCCATGGTTGTGTGTGTGTGTGTGTGTGTGTGTGTGTGTGTGTGCTCATGTGTGCACAAGTGTGCCACGTGTATGTACATGAGTGTGCATGGCTCTGCAGCCACACAGGCCTCCTCCTTCACTGCATCTTCGTTCCTCCTTCTCCAGGGGCCTCAGGGCTGGGCACCGCTGTTCCCCGTGCGGGCGGGTGCCTCCCTGTGCGGCGGGTCCCGGCCCTTGAGTGTCTGGCCCCCAGGCACCAGCTGGTCGCACGCCTCTCCTCTGTGCTGTGAACACGGAAAATGGTTATTTTAAAGCAGCAATAACTAACGCTTGAAAAGGGATAAAAGTCAATGTTGAAGATACTGTTCAGACTCGCCAAGGGTTTCACTGCATGACTGAAATCGGCAATTTCCAAACCAAAACATTATGCCTCTAAGTTCACACTGTCCTATCGTTTTAAATTTTTCTTTTCACCACTTAAAATTTTAAACACAAAACCAAGTTCCATATTATTTTTGTGTTTATAATCTCTGTTACAACGTTTACTCTGGGTCCACTGTTTAAAAGCAGGGCTGGGAGTTCCCACTGTGGCTCAGTGGTAATGAGCCTGACTAGGATCCACGAGGATGCGGGTTCGATCCCTGGCCTGGCTCAGTGGATTAAGGATCTGGCGTTGCCATGAGCTGTGGTGTAGGTCGCAGACACCACTAAGATCCTGCGTTGCTGTGGCTGTGGTGTAGGCCAGCAGCCGTAGCTCCGATTTGACCCCTGGCCTAGAAACCTCCATATGTGGCGGGTGCGGCCCAGCAAAGACCAAAAAATAAAAAACAAGTGGGAACAGGGCTGCATCATCCCCAGCAGTGAGCCCTGGGTGCTGCTGTTGAGGGGGTGTGTACCCATGTTTGCACGGGGCTGTGAGCTCACAGAATCAGCGTTCCCATGGAATACAATTTTATGAAAGAATGCGCAATAAGATACGCCAATTCGAAGTTTACATATATTATTAAAACTCAGTAGGAACCTCAGCAATTATTTAGAGCTTAGATGAACATAAAGCTGTCTCGGAGAGGGTGTTTTATCCTCGACAGGCCCGTGCCCGGTGAGGAGACGGAGCAGCTGCTCTGGTTGGTTTGATTATCCTTGTAAATTATCTACAGAGAGAGGGCTGACTGCTCGCACCCCCGGATCACGAATCACAGGGTATTGACAGGGTGTGTAAGGGAACCTGGACCCACACGTCATTTGCTCATTTCCTTATGTCGGTTCCCAGGGGTGGGGACAGTGGGTCGAAGGGTGCAGACGTGCCGTGTAAGGTGACACAACGGCTGGACTGCTGTCCGGAGCTAATTCTGCTCTGCAGCCGCTGCTAACACGGCTTCACCAGCAGCGCACGATGGTTTGTTTTATTAAGATCTGTGCCTTGTTCCAAACGTCCCCCTGCATAGATCCACTGCGAGCCTGTCCCCTGAGCCCGAGAGGCTCGGAGCAGATGCCGCGCTCCAGCGAGAGGGCGACGGAAAGCTGCGTCGCAGCCCAGGGCCCACAGCTCGCTTCTCAACGCCTCCGCCTCAGCTGTCCCTGCACAAACCTCCCCGCGTCACTTACAGCGTTTCTCAATCAGTGATTCATTTCAGTGGGAAAATGCGTCTGCTAATGTGTCTCCTCTGGACATTGATGTGATTTCTGCTTCCCATTGTTCCTTCAGACCACTTAATATTTCATATTGGTAATTAGCAAATTCTTGTTATTTAGTGCTAATTTTAAACATCCCAGCTATTTTTGTAAGTCCCTTTTCCGTAAAAGTAACTGTAACGTCTCGATACTCACTCTATCCATCCGTTTATGGTTGGGAGTCTGCTCTACACCTGGACCCACGTGGGTGGGATGCCCTGGCTTTTCTTCTCCGGGGGGCTCTGCCCACGGACCCACTGGACGCATTTTACTGAGTACCTACTACGTGCGTGGCACATAGTGGGTGGGTCCAGACCAAGGTTAGAGGGCGAGAAGGGAGGCATTTATTCCGAGCCTGCTGTGTGTCAGGTGGTTTTTTCGTGAATGACTCTGCAGGGAATCCGTTTTGCACATGAGGAAACAGAGGCCCAGAGAACAAGGAGGTGGCTGGGTCCAGCGTGCCTCCTGCAGGCACAGATCAGAAGTTCCACTCCCACAAAGGCTCGGGGGTGCCCTCTGTGGTTCTGGGCTGGTGGTGATCTTGTCCCAGGGACGTGGCGCGAGGTCTGGGTGGCCGGAGCCCTGCGGTGTGACGCCCCAGGACCCAGAACGCAGCCACCGTGTGGAGGAGGAAAAGCGTTACGCTTCCTGCCGTTCTCCACCCGCAGAGGCAGAGGCTGTCGACCGCTGGGGTGAGTCCTTCCGACCTGCCTGTCCCCTCTCTTTACCCTGGGTTTGACCTGGATTCTCTCTCCGAATATTCTTCTAGCTAAAAATCCGACCGCGCTCTGAGTACAGGTCCGCAAGCACCTCCTCCTCCTACCGCAGAGCGTAGCCTTTGCCATCCTGCTCTGCGATCCTTGCCGGGCTGCTCTCGGCTCGCGGTCCTGTCGGATGGACGTTCGCAGGAGCCCCTTTGGAGGGAACGGGGTCAGCTCCCTTTTTCAGTTTCCCAGGTGGATCTGGAGGTTCACGTGACCACGTGGGGAGGTGGGGTCCCAGAGGGCTTGTCCTCGTGCAGCCTCCTGTCCTTTTGCCAGCAGGGCAAGCGCCCGGCTTCCTGTCCCACTTCGCACATCCCTGCCATGCTGGGACGGCATCAACTCCTTGCTTTGCGAAGCAACGAAACAAGGAAAAGCTGCCCTTCTTAACTGCTTCTTCTGTGGACTGTGTCTTCACACTGTGCTCTGTTTTATTGGATTTAATGTCCCTCCTTATTGGTGGCAGGGACTCCTGTGTAGCTGTGGCATGTCCTTGGCCTGTCGCTGATGCCGTGTCTTCTGTCTGTCTGCTCACAGCATCTCTGTGGCGTGTTCCTTGTGTCTGAGAATTCAGCCGGGCTCGCCGTCATTGCGTCCCTGTCCCCAAATAAATGAGTCACAGGTGTGAGATGTGCAGCATGGGGAAAAAGGTCAGTAACTTCAGAGTGTCTTTATGGTGACAGGTGGTAACTGGATCATCCTGCAGACGTTGTGACGTGTGCAGAACTGTCACTGTGCAATAAGACATCTCTGCGCAACAGGCACTAACATGGTGTCGGAGGTCAAGGTCAAGGATACTTGGAAAACAGACCAGCAAACTTATAGAAAAAGAGACCCGATTTGCGGTTACCAGAGGTGAGGGTGGAGCAAGGAGTCAAAACCCACAAATGCTCAATTATAAGATACATAACAACTAGGGACATAAGCCCAACGTGGCAAATATAATGAACACCGCGGCATGTTACACATGAACGTTGCTAAGAGACTCAACCCTGAGCGTGCTCATCACAAACACGTCTTCTGCGCCTTTACTTTTGTGTTCATATGAGATGATGGACGTTCCCTAAACTCACTGCCGGAACCGCTTCATGAGGCGTGTGAGTCAAACCATTACGCCGTTCACCTTAAACGCATGCAGGGCGGTATGTCGATCCCGCCTCAATAACCCAGAAGGAAGGAAACCCCCAAACTGGCAAAAACGACTTCCTTCGAGACCGTAACCCTCCAGGACCTTTGGTCGAGACCCCCCACGGATCAAAGGAGGGGAACGCAGGGCAGGAGAGTAGACACTTGGGCCATCTGCTGAGGTGTTTGCAGCAGTGCCCTCGGCCTGCCGGAGGCATCTCCGCAAAACCCTGCCCTCTGCAAACTCTCGCTCCAGCAAGAGCGGGGGAGCGGAGTTTCTGCGGACCACTCGAACCCGCGCGACTCTGCAGCCAGGCACTGGGAAACTGCGGGCTGGGTCCCGAGTTTCCCGCCTGCCCCGCAGATCTCAGCTCGGCGGCCTTCACGACTGTGGAGCCAGCTTCTCAGGGCAAACCCCTGTATGTACGCGGAGGCTTCTTCTGCGGCTCCCGCCTGGTACTAAGGGGCCACACAGCTGGCCTGCACGCTTGGGCTTACCCTGCCTGTGGTGACAGGTTTTCTGATGGCCGGTGAGGGCTGTTTGACCGAACCAACCTTCTGAGACACTCTCTCCACTGGGGGTGCCGGGTCTGCCCTCGGGCAGGTTAGGGGAGCAGGTGGCCCCGAGCAGGGGTCAGAAAGCACCGCGTTCTCAGAAGACGCGCCCTGGTCAGCAGCCCGAGGCCAACGGCGGCCGCAGCCTCTGGAGCCTGGAGCTCGTGGGAAGCGGGGCAGTGCGGGGTCCCAGGATCCCCGCCCTGGACCGTCCACAGCACAGGTCACCCGCCGTCTCCTGCAGCCCCTGTGAGGGCCGCCCTCACCTCTGGCCGTCACGAGTGTTCAGTTGTCATGTCGGCTCCAAGCTCTGGGGCAGCGTGACCGTCTTGGAGCAGGGACGCCCCCAGTTTCTTAGACCTTTCCAGGGTCATCCTGGCTTTCCCCAGCCGCCACCAGTTTCTTCAGGAAAAGCTCCAGGCATTTGACGAGCGCGACTTCAACCGCCCTGTAGGTTTCGATGTGGCTGTCTCCTCTCTCCAAGGACACCGGGGACGGGGCTAGTTCCGAACTGTTAGGTGTCCTTCAACTTGAATTCACCACTGGGGACTGAGAGTTAGGTCCTGAAGAGCCTTCGCCACCTGCAGTTTGGGTCGGGGGAGCGCGCTGCCCCTAGAGTGTGGAAGGGCTTTAAAGACGGCAAGTGGGCCGTCCAGGGAGATGCGGGTGTGCCCTCCGAGTCCCACTGCCTGTGGGGAGGCTCAGAGGCTTAAACCCGCTTCCCCTGCCTCTCCCCATCTCAGGCAAGTCTGCCTCCGCATTCCCCCCCCCCCCCCCGCCACAGATCTTAATCTGCAGGGTGCTGCCCTGGTGCTCAAGGCCGTTTTCACATGCAGGAGCAGCGATCAGCTCCCCAAAAGCCCCCAGGGCCGTGCTCCTTCACGGTGGACCTTCGGCTCAGCCTTCTTGCCCTCGGAAGCTGCTCCCCCAGGTTCCCCCGCCAACTGCAGTCGCAGAAGCCTGGGCACCGTTTGACAGGGGGTCTCTGATCTGACACCCGGGGAGACCCTGAGACATCCACCTTGACTGGGGGCTTCCTCTGTCTTGCCTTGAGGGCTCCCGGCCCATGAGCTGGAGGCTGGGGGCACCCCTGAAGGTCCCCAGCTCGGCCCAGCGAGAGGGCTCGCCTCCCGGCGGGGCCCTTCTGTCCTCAGGGCTCCTTCACGGCTCCTCTGGAAAGCCTCCCTCACCTCCCTCCACTCACAGCATTGCCTTCTGGCCGCCACAAAGGGCGGCCCCCACGCCGGCAAGTGGGCCCCAGCCGGATGGAGCTGGGAGGGAAGCCCAGAGCCACGGAACGAGGTCAGCCTCCCACAGGAGCCCCAGAGACTCGGAGCGGGTTAGAGAAGCCCGGAGAGGGGCACCTACACCGCTGCCGGCTGGAGGGTCCCCGCGCCCGGTCAGCACAAGTCCTGAGGGACAGTCCCCCGTGGCCCTTAGTCCTGGCGACGGCCTCTCGGTCCTCGTGGCCCGGCCCGAGAGCCGCTAGGTCATCTTCAGTGCAAGAGACTTATGTTCAAGCCCTCGTCTTTTGACCTTTATAAAAGAGGAAGCCAATTTCCCAAGACGCTCCCAAGACACAGAAATCCGCCGAGGCCACGTGGAGGCACTTAGGAAACTGTCCATTATTTTACGCTTTTCACGTACCTCCTTCTGTCTGCTTGTACAGTCAGGCTTCGCACTTACAATAAACTTAATGGAGACGGGCTTCTGTGATTCAGTGTTAAAACCCCAGGATAAACCATTTCCGGTCGCTCTGAGAGCTCAGGCGTTTCCCATTAGCCCTTCCGCAGCTGCTGCTGGAATTCTAGGAACTCTTCGGGAGAACGTCCGTCCACTGAGGCACCGAGAGTGGAGCTGCGGTAACAGATCATTACCTGCGAAGTAGCTGTAAAGCCCCAAGCGCACGACGCTCTTTTTCTACATCCGAGCTTGGACTTCAGGCTCCTCTGAAGCCAGCGGCCAGCGAGGGCAGCGGGAGGACGGGGCTCCGGTCCCTGCGGCCTCCTCCAGCCCATCCATGCCCTCGGGGCTCAGGGCTCCCGGGCATCTCTGCTCAGAGAAGAGAGGCGCCCTTGTTCTGCTGTCAGAGTGAAGCGCAACGATGACTCCTTTCAAAGGATGATGATAATTAGCCTCTGTCTAGCCCCCCGTGCTCCAGCTTCCATGTAAAATGTCCTGTGTTCCTTCGGATCGGGGACCGGGCTCATTGCAAGCACTTAGGGAGGAGGTTCCTTCTGGCTGAGAAGGAGCGGACGCACAGAGTCCCAGGAACTTGGTCCAAGTCCCCTTTGTAACAGAGCCAGGGCTTGGGCGCCAGGCCTGAGAGTTAGGAGGCCTGGGCTGCGGCCTCGCATCCAGGGGGCTTCCCTGCTGGCGACCGCTCACCGCCCTCCATGCTGCCTGGTCCTCGGGCAGCAGGAGGGAAGCCAAGTCCCACCTGCAGCACCGGCCACGAGCACCCCCCTGAGGCGCCGTCAGTCCTCGGGCGCTGCAGTCTCAGGGCAGTCAGGTCTGCACCTGCTGCGGACAGCCGTGCCTCCCACGCCCGGGAGAGGGTGGCTCGGACTCCAGGAGGGAAGAGGAAATGCAGAACCGAGGCCAAAACCACACTTTCTTCCACTCCCGAGGGTCCTGACATTGCCGGAGGGGTGGCACGGACTCGGGGGGCCTTCTCCGGGCGAACTCAACCCAGGTCCTGTCACTCGTTCTGTGACTGTAAGGTGTTTACTTACCCAGCAGGGCCTGCACACTTCCCTCAGCCCTGCCCTGCACCTGCTTCCCCCAGGACCTCAGTGGGCACCCCTCCTCCTCCAGGCAGCCTGCCCTGGGGGTCTTACCCAGCTGCAGTCGGCTCAAGGGAGCAAGGCTGCTGTGTCCTTGTCTTCTGGCCTCTGGGGTGAGGGGCTCCCAGACCACCGCCCTGGGCTAGGAGGGACCTCAGGGCATAGGCTGCTGCACCCTGCCCTTGGCAGCGGTGGTCTGGGACTCAGGAATCTTGGGAAGCAGGTTCAGTTTGCCAAGGCAGATGGTGCAGCCGAGATGGTCCAGGCGCTGAGACCAGGAAGGACGGGGTCAGGCGAGGGAGGCTCTCAGGAGGGGCCACTCTTGTCTCCATCAGATGCAGTCCCTCTGCTTGAAGAGTGGTGTTTCCAAAGAAAGAAGTTTGGTTTGTTGGTGGACATAAATTTTTAAATTTAATTTTGCCTTGGACACAATCCATGACAATGGGGGGGGGGGGCATTCTTTGGAAGAAGATGCACATAAAGACGTGGTTTTATGGGGCTTGTGTAGGGACTCGATTCTGACGCAGACAGCAGCCCCACGCGCCCCGAGGTCCGCAGGGCGCAGCACTGGGAGAGAGCGTGGGCGACGGGACGGAGGGCCAGGGCAGCTTTCTGTTTCAGCTGGTGATTAAAGATGGGCTTGTCGCCGTGGGTCTTCCTGCAGCTGTGCTATAGGCTGTTGCCCCGAATAGCACTCTTGCTGTGTTGACAAACCAGCAGCAATCCTGTCTCGTGGTCAACGGAGTTAATAAAAGGCGGATGCCATTTCCCCTGCTCCATAAGGCAGGGTCTTCCTGGAGGACGGAGCGAGAGGTCCCGATCACCCGCTTCCTCCCAGCCCACAGGGCCCGCGAGCCGCCACACAATCGGCCTTTACCGCGCGGCTTCCTGTGGGCAGGATGGCGGGGAGGACCACGTTACTCTCACAAAACAACACCCCGGGGGAAGCAGAGCGTCTTGAGCAGTCAGCGCACAGCACGTGGCAATCGCTGGACTTACCCCAAAGCAACTGAATTATTCCCATATCGCAGGGCTTGGAAATACACTAAGTACACAGCCCCCATCAGGAGGGCATAATAAATACGACGCAAATCCAGTGACTGTATCTATGGGCAGTTTTATGAGACGTTCCAGGAATCTCCAGAACCTGGAGCGATGCCTCCCGGAGAGGCCAGAGCACAGAGCCTGCTCCAGGAAAGACGCCAAACAAGCACGGCACGAGAGCAGGGGGACTGCGAGCTCCTCTCTCGTTCCAACAGTGCAGGGACGGAGTCATCAAGAGAGAAACGAATCAGATGCTGATTTCCATTTAAGTATAACGTTTTATAGAATCATTATCCACAGTGCTTTTTCATCAGTTTTGTTTAATTTTAAGGCCAATGTGGAAAACATGACATTGGAATTAAAAAGATAAAAAATGTAAAAAGTAGCAGATTAATTTTTTATCAGCTTGACAGCCCAGGGTCGCTTGCTAAAGACTGTTAAAAAATGAATTTTAGAACAGACCCTGGAGAGGGAGCAAATGTGAAGACTGGGCACAGGGGGACACCAGCCCAAGGGGCCGGCCTGCTGCTCACGTGCGTCTGACCTCCGACCAGCCCCCTGCCCTCGAGGTGAGGCGCGGGCGACCCCGCAGAGGGAGGCTCGGCAGGAGCAGATGGACGTCCTGAGGCTTCTGTGAGGATGGGAGGAGAGGGGCCCACACTAGCGGGAGGCCGGGGCTTTCCTGGAAGCAAACGCACAGCGATGAACCATGGTATTTCCATGGTTCGTGAAAAGGCACAATGAATCACAGCCTCTCCATGCGCTGCTGTCTGTGGGTCAGCCCAGGCCCTTCTTGGCCGGAGCGAGAGCCTGGTCACTCACTTCGCAAGCCAGGCTGTCCCCACGTCCTTCTCCCTGCGGCCCCACCCCCCCCCCCAGGCTCCCTCCGGCTAACCTCGTAGACCAGTGTAGACCGCGTCCTTGCAGGCCCGCCGTGGAGCCCTGCAGTCACAGGGCGAGGCGGAGGCAGAGACGTGGCGCGAAAAGCCACGGGATTTTGTTGGGTTCTGCACCCCACTCGTCACCCCTTGGCCTCTGCTGTCAGAGCCCCCTCCCCTGGGGCACTACCAGGCTGAGGGCAGGTGGCGCCAGCTTAGCTTTGCCTCTGATTTGGGAAGTCCCGTCATGCTGCAGCGTTTGAGATTCCGACTATCTGCCCGAGGACATGAGGAAATTCCACTAAGGCTGGGATGCCCACTTCCCGGCCGCAGGAATGCCGAGGAGGCAGAGCACATGGCCCATCGGCCTTTCTGGGGGCGGGAAGAGTGGTAGTGCCTTGCAAGGTAGCAGGCACCTGCTTTACCCAACGCTCCGTTCCTGGATCTCGACTGAAGGGAAGACGCGTGTCTACCGAAGGCCTGGCGGGAACGTTCACGGGGACTCGCTTGTTAGCCAAACACCCGAGTCCGCAGGGACCCATCAAAAAGAGAACAGACGAGAACCAACGAACGCCTGGAGATGACGCTCGCACAAGGGAAGACTATTCCGTCATTAAAGGGAGCAAACCGCGGACACGTCCGGCTTTGCGGGTGATTCCCACTGACACAGCCCCGAACAAAGGACGCCAGGCCCGAGAGATCTCACGTGGCACGAGGCCGTTTACATGCAGGTTATGAAGAGGGGCACATGTGATCTAAGGTGTAGTGGTTGCCTCTGAGGTGGGGGTGCCTGGAAAAAGGGCACAGCGCCTTTTGGGGGTGAGGAATCTCATTGGGGAGGTGGTTGCCTGGGTGTACACAGGGGCCAAAGCTCATCTTTCACCTTTGTCTTTAAAATGTGTGTCCTTCAGGGAGTTCCCATCATGGCTCAGCGGTTAACAAACCCGACAAATATCCATGAGAACGCAGGTTCGATCCCTGGCCTCGCTCAGTGGATTAAGGATCTGGTGTGGCCCTGAGCTGTGGTGTAGGTGGAAGACGAGGCTCAGATCCCGGGTTGCTGCGGCTATGGTGTAGGCTGGCAGGTGCAGCTCCAGTTCAACCCCTAACCTGGGAACTTCCATATGACTCCAGTGTGGCCCTAAAAAGATTAAAAAAAAAAAGAAGAAGAAGAAAGAAAAAAATATGTGTGTACTTCATAGGATGTAATTTAACCTACAAAGTAGAACCTCTTTTTCTTGGCTCTTAATAGCCTTCTCATCACTCCTCTATTGCAGGGGAAATTTCCTTCTTACCTGTACATTCCGGACAAAAACAGTTTCGCTGCATTGTCAGAAACGAAGGATGCTCACGACGTGCCTCTGATGAGAAAAAGAGAGACCTTCCCCCCCACGGACTTGAAAGACTAGACGAAGGCCTGAGAGCAGGTCTCCACTCGTCCTCAGAAGAGGTGACAGCCGTCGTGTCGTCTGCTTCCCATTTTTCCTTTGCTTCGTCTGTCTGTCGGTGTCCAGCTGTATGACTGCTCCCTGTCTGTGTCTTATCTTTACCTTCTGAAGGCGGATGGATTTAGCCTTGAAACCCAGACGTTCCCCTCACGCATGTCCTAGTTCTGGCCTGATGCCAAGCTCTTCCTTTTGTTCGGCTTTCTTGAGGTGTGATCTGCAGGTAAAATCATGATACCGTTAAAGTGCACAAAATAATGATTTGAAACACATACACGTTGTAAAAGGGCTGTCCCGTAAATTAAAACACATCATCAGCTCACCTCACATACCTACCTTTTTTTTTGGTGAGAACAAGCCAATTCTTGACTATTGTAATTCAAGGTATTCATGCGTTTGCAGGAGCACCTGACTTCTGCTCGTTTTCATATTTCTGACTGTGATATAGACAAAGGAACAATGGCAAAAAGAAAATACAGAGTTTTTTTAAAAGTTGAGTTTGAATTTACAGGTCTCTTGTAGGGACCTGGAAGGTGTTTGTGGGTCATCGTAGCAAGCACCCCCATCTCAGCAGGGGTCCCTGCAGACCAGGTTCCCAGGAGGAGGAGAACAGGTCACACCTGGGAGACAGAGGGGTGGAGGTGGAGGCGGGGGTAGGAAAGCGAGAGATAAGGTGCGGCAGCTCCCTCCCGGGTGGTTCCCAGTGTAGAGAAAAAAGGCTGCGACTCAAACAGGGCTCAACCCTCAGCCCCGCTGGGCAAGCAGCTCCCTGCACTTGACCCATAATATCGGGGAAGAACGGGGAGGGACCGTCGGAGAAGCTGAGAGCTGCCCCCTTGGGAGGTGACGTCACCCCCCCAGAAGGCAGGTTGGGAGACGGCCCCCCCCTTGGGACATGACGTCACTGCCTGTAAGACCCAGGAGCGCTGCTGACGGTAAAGCTCTCGGCTGATTCCGCCTGAAGTTCGCTGTGGCGAGCGCGGCGCAGGAAGAGGGCGTGTTGGGAAACAGCACGGTTTTGGGGGGTGTAATTATCACCACAGACTCGAAAGGCCCCGGAGAACGCGCGCTCCCCAGCTCGGAGGCAGGACGTGCGGACCGGTCTGGTCCGGTCCGGTCGGCTGCTCCATCATCAGTAATTGCCGCCTGCCCACCCCCGGAATCCCAGATGTGCGGGGGCGTTTCCTTCTCACCCGAGGGGCAGCTTTAACGTGTTGTTGCTCTACTGAACCAGGCGTGAAGGCTGCATTTGCACCGGGCATTTTATTGATGTGCAGCAGGTGTTTGGACCGCTTAGATGTAAAGTGGAAGGGATACCAGGATAGTGGACTCCAGGTTAAGGAGAGAACCTTTCTTCCTGTTTAGCCAACTTTTCAAATAAAGGGTTAGGCCTACTCTCTGGCTTTAGGATATGGATTTTAGCATTGAACATCATATAACCAGCTTTTGGACTTTACCGTATTGGTCCTCACCCAGCTGACTCCACGTTGATATAAACGTTTATGTTCTACTCCTTCTCCATTTTTCCGGTGGGTCTTACTTGAAAGCCCACGTTTGGCATGATTTTCAGAGGGAAATATCCCATTTGGGGGTAAATGGTCCCCACTAGATGTTGATCCAGTGTAATCGTGTGTGTGCTTTTAGATTCACATGCTGAGTTTCCACGTAGCCAGCGTCCACTGCACTGGGCTGAGTAGAGATGGCGGTGGGTTCAGGCTGCGCGCAAGCAGGGGTCTCACCCATAGACCTGTCAGCTTGCAGCTGGACGTCTCAGCTCACGACCTACCGGCCACATGGTCTGCTACAGACACAAAAGACCTGCTCTTCTGGATGACTGTGACTCCCGACAGGAAGGAGGACCGACCAGCAAAGACCCAGCCATGCCATGGGGTGTGGGTGTCAGACGCGTCCTCTGCTGCACCTGGGGTCCTGACAAGGAAGACGCTCCTGTTTCCGTCTTCCCACGGCAGACCCCCCCCCCCCCCAGAGCTAGAAGCAGAGCCACAACGTTGCCCCTGACCCCCACTGTGAGCTGCTCTATGGGGGTCCATCAGCCTGAGGAGCGGGGGCCTCTCCAGGCTGCCCGGGGGCCCCTCCTCCCAGCCTGGCTCCCCTTGGGGACAGGCTGGCCCTTCGCTCGCCTGCCTGGGGGCTGGGCTCGTGTTCAGCACTCGGGAAACACTTGTTCAGTGAATGATCAAAGCAGGCTAAAGGCTCAACTTTGAGGGCTGTGCTGCCTTCCGCTGGAGAACTCAAGACTCAGCTCAGACGAGCTTGCTCCTGGGATCTCAGCGCTCTTGGCGTTGTCCTGAGGCTGGCCTGCACTGTGCGCAAAGCCCTTTCAGACGTCCGCTCCCTCTCACCTCTTCCAGAAAGTCCACAGAGGGGCCCAGGAGAGAGTGAGCCGCAGTCCATGATGCTACGGGGTCTGGTCCAGGGGTCCTGCTAAGGCCAGGTTTCCAGGGGTGTCCCTCGGATGCTCACCTTCAACGCCACAGATGCCGGGGGCCTGAGGGTACAGGATGGGAAGGTGAGGAAACCGGACTCTCTACATCGGCTTTTCCTGAATAGAATTATTTTTGTTAGGATCCATATACAAAATGCAGTGGTTTTTTTTATCCTTGGCATTCATGGGTTTTGTATATTTTCTTTAAGGGTGATGAGAGTTTAAAAACCAGGCAGTGCTAGAAATTATAGATTATTGTTACCTTAAGTGTTCCTTGAAGGATGAAATAGAAAAAAGATATAATGTAAATATTTTCAGTTATTTTATGGTGAAAATATTTGTTATATTTACTTGCACTGCTTCTGTGCACTTAAATCTACTCTATTTTCAATCATTTCAAATGCCTGATTTCTCCTCATTTCTAAATACAACTAAATAGTGCGGAAATAATTCAATAAGGCTCATAGGAGACAGGTTGCAGGGCCTTCTAGCTGGACCAGCCGTCTGGCTCATGAATTCCCCGTCACCTTTGCACATGCTGGGAGGGAGGGCAGGACTGGCCCTTTCTGGGTCAGACATCCACCCAAGGCCCCATCATCAGGGCACCGGAGCGACAGGTGGAGTGTCACAACCTGGGTGCCGTGACTCTCCTCGGCAGGGCACGTGAGAGATGGCCGGGCCCTGGCCAGGGGCGTGAGTAAGCGCGTGTGTACCCTCGGACGGGGGTTTGTCACATGGAGCCGAGGAGCTGAGGCTGCGGGGTGGGCAATGCGGTGCTGGGGCCGGACGAGGCAGCAGAGAGGGTGGGCGGCACAGGTTCCAGCCAGGCCAGCAAGGGCAGCAGGCCCTCGGGCGCCTGTCTACTGCGTCTTGGTCGGTCTTGGCCCTCGGTCCCCGCAGAGCTCAGAGGCGCCTTGGCGTCTCCTCCATCGCCTCCTCCTCCTCGGCCTCCTGGGTGGGGATGTGGTGGCCGCCACTGACCCCCATGCTAGTTCAGGCTTTGATCTCATCAAATTTCGTGTTTGGTGGGGCCTCGCGTTAACTGAATGGGTCTATCAAATCGGTCCGAATAAGTGAGGGTCTGTGCGCGCCCCGCCTGTGTACCTTGCTTACTTGCAGTCCAGCCTCTCATAACGATTTCTGCTTTTAATCAGTGCCCTGTGGCTCTCTGCTTTTGTGGAATATTTGCTGTTACAGTTATTGATTATAAATTGATATTTTGTTTTATAATTTGTAGAAAATAAAATGATACCGACAAAGGCAACTGGTTTCTTATTAACCCGAGGTCACTCATTTTTATTATCTTGGCACATGTTTTTGTATCTCTTTCTACAATCCGTATCTGTACATGGCTATTGCACTTTGACAAAATTAAATTTATACTACGCATTAGCGTTTGAACATATCGAGATGAACGGTTTTATGCACCTAGAAATGTAAACATGAAGGAATGTAAAACTGCAGCAAAAGCATCGTTCTGAGCGTTGACTTAGTTTGATAAATGGGTCAGGGCTGTAGAACAAAGGTTCATCAAATGTTTTGACCCCTGCTCTAAGGAGAACCCTCCAGAAATCCCACGTGGGAGAGACGCAGGCGTGCAGGCAGAAGACCGGCCTCCAAGGGAGATGAAGGAGCAGCGGACGTGTGCCACCAGCTGGTGACATGAGAGCGGCACCTGAGGAGCCGCACGGCCAGAGCTTTTAGGGTTGAGAAGACATAGCTTGAGCTTGGGGGTGGAAGGACTTAGTGTGGCTGCAGAGGAAACTGGGTATGACTGGGCAAATGCCCAGAGTCTAACAGCAGAGCTGAGGGCAGAGGGAAGAGGCGGCCAGAACAGGGGACGTCCGCAGAGCTGACTTTGGGGGGGCGCCACAAGCTCTGTGCTCTGCCTTGGGGACGCCGTCCAGCAGGACCCCTTGGGGACACAGCACGGCGTCACGCAGAAAGAGCTTTGGATGGAAAATGATACGGCTGCCACCAGAGAGTCTGCACTTGCAGCAGAACTGCCTCCACTTGTGTGTCTAACCTTTGGGAGCAGCTGGTGGGTTCGCATGTATATTCATTTGATCCTAACATTAGGCAGAACGGGCTGCCTTAGGGTAGATATTTATTTTTAATTTCCATCCAATAGATCAATGGTGCCAAACACATTTGATTGCAGACTCCAATTATTTTTAAATGTATTAATTTTGGAGTGGTTTCCAATATCATTTTCATTATAAAACACTCACGAAGGAAAATTCTGTAAAGGATGAAATGAAGAATTAGTTCAAAACATCATTCGTAATCTTTCCTCTTTGCAGCGCTTTTGGGAGACGGCTGGTACTGGTGCCAGCTCTGGTCCCCTGCGGACAAGGCACCCAGAGGCTGGACCCCTGGCTCCTGCCCTCCAGGCTGTAATCACTTTAGACATGCGACCTCGGTCACTTGTGTTTCATCTGTAATTTCCCGTCGATGATACACAGAAACGGAGCTGAGGACGGCCAGGGTCACGGTGCTTCCTGAACATCGCGGGCTAAACGAATGTCCGCTGGGACAGGTGCAGTGACAATGAGCTGCAGAGGAAGACTGATTTCTCTCAGAGTTTCTTAACCTGAGGTGGCAGAGGCCGGGGGACGTCAGACGTGGCCTGCAGGGGTGTGCAGAAGGGAAGCTAAGTATCTTCCATGCCACCTGCAGATCTAGCTTAGTGGCTTTTCACTGTGACAGAATTTATTCAATCTGCAGTCCTTCAGGACATGCTGCGTTGAAGGCTGTGCGTTTTGGATGCCGTGGCGGCCAGAACTCTTTCCTGGGTCTCCTGACGCTCGTGGTTTAGTAACTGTCTCAACAGCCTTGCGCTTAGATGCCTTGGCCCTCTTAGCACCTCGGTTGCCTTACGGGCAGCTCCGTGGCACTCTCGTGGCTGACTCCGGACGAGGGTGGTGCAAAGAGCCAGTTCGTCCTCATCGGACGGCGAGGTGCCGGCCGCAGCCGGAGCGGCTGTCGGGGCGCGGGCGGGCGGGCGGGCGGGTCAGAGCCAGCTCAGCAGGGGGTCGGGGCGGACGGGGTGCGGCCCCCCTGCCAACAGGAGCTGCGACCCCAGCAAAGCCATGTGTAGAGTCTGAGTTTCGTTCGCTATCTGAACGCGGGTGAGCTCACGCCCGCCCGGTCCAACTCCAGGTTGACATGAGGAGGTAAACCCGTTTCAAAGCTCACGTGTTCAGGACAAAAATGTGAGTATCATTCAGCTCTTCGTTTATACGCCACGGCCCCAAGTGACGGAGGCATAAATGGGGAACTCGAAGTGACCATCAACTCTTGCGGGAGGAAAGGCTCAAAACCAGTCCCGCGTCGCAGAAACTAAGGGTTTGGTGTAGATCTTAATCCTCACCGCAAACTGTGACATGCGTTCTAGCGTCCTTCCTCATAAATAAGGAAATTAAAGAGGTTTTAAGGAAATCAAGGAAGTTAAGACCTTGTCCTGCTTTATGATTAGAACTAAGAGTAAGATAAACCTGACACCAAAATTTTCTATGTCATTCTAACTAATCCCACCTAAGAGGTAAGAGGAGTTTTATATCATAGCAACTATTCAGTCATTCCCGAGAGACTTTGGAAAATCAGGTCTTATGAAATATGACAAGGAGCCATAATTGCCTGTGTACATTGGAGGGATCTGTTAAAGTCAGTATATTCAAAAGCACTGAGCTCAGAAATAACATGCTCAGGAGGACTTCGGCGGAGGAGAATTATTTTACCCTCATGGTAGTGAAATAGGTGTTTGGCTGAAAATGTTCTTTGCCTCTAGAAATCACCTGTGAGCCCTGGGCCCTTCCAGCAGCATCCCGCCAAGACCACATGTCCCTGACGTCTGGGAGAAGAGCCGTGCGGGTCCTGCCGCCCTGGGGCTGCAGACAGCTCTGTCCTGCATGCACGGCTACCCAAGTTGGGTTTTGTAGCGGAAAGAGAGCTCTGTGTAGCTCTGGATTAACATGTAATCGCCATCCGGGCGACCCTGAGCTCCAGATGCGAAGAGCGCAGTATAATTAACAGGCACCACCAAGGCGCGTCTCTTCCCAGTCGGTCGTTTTTATTAGGTTTCCCAAGGGCCTCGCCCTGTGTGCCGAGCTCTGCGTCCTCAGGCCACGTGTCTCTGCTGCTGCTTCTCACTCCGCCCTATTTCCCAAGCTGTGTGGCCTTTAAGAGTAACCGGCTCTTCTCCAGCAGCTCTGTGACCGTATGACTTCAGGGTCTGCTCTCATGTCCGCTGTGTTTTGTGCTAAGGATGCGTCCGGGGTGGCGAGACCTGGGGAGTATTTGCTGTCCCCTGCACTTGCTGTAACCTTTGCACTGGGGCAGCCGTGGGCATGGCCAGGGTGATGCCATGCAGCTCGCTGCCCAGTGCCCCGAGCCAGTGCTGCCCAGGCCCCACTTCCCGGGAGAATCCTCCGGAGAGAGGCCAGCCGCCACCTCGGAGGAGAGACATCCCCATCTGTGAATTCAACTCTGAGGCTGGGGTTCTCCTATTTGGCAGCTACAAGGGGTCAAGGTGTTCCTGGAGTGGCTGCAGCTGCAGATGACAAGGACACGGGGTTGGGAAGAGGCAGGAGAAGCAGATACAAGGTAGAGAAGTGGAGGTTTGCATTAATATCCTGGAATAATGGTGGGTTTTTTAGGGCCGCACCCACCGCATATGGAGGTTCCCAGGCAAGGGGTCAAATCAGAGCTGTAGCCGCCGGCCTCCACCACAGCCTTGGCAACACAGGATCTGAGCAGCATCTGTGACGTACACCACAGCTCACGGCAACACAACGCCGATCCTTAGCCCACTGAGCGAGGCCAGGGATAGAACCCGCATCCTCATGGATACCAGTTGACTTTGTTACCACTGAGCCACAATGGGCCCCCCTCTTTTTTTTTTTGAATAATGTTTTCAGAGGAGTTTATTTTGGAGATTAGATCCAGAAAACTGAAAATGTTTGCCAGGTACTGCATTGTCTTCTACTCTGCTTCTTAATGGCAGCCTTTGTTGAATAGTTTTTAATATTACATGCCTGATGTTTTATTTCTGGGGTGTAGCATCATCAGTGCATCACTGAAAACCCATTAATTTGATTTGAATGTCTTTGAATTTCGAGAACACAGAACAATTACAAGTTTAAAGAACAAAGTTTAATTGATGGTTTATATACATATATATATAACATAGAGAGAGAGAGAGACTCATATGAATTTAAACCAGCCACTGGATGTCTGAAATGTACTATTGTCATATTTCCAATCAGTGCCCGAATCACTGTCCGGGGACACTCAAGTGACAAGACAGATAACGTCTCGTGTGAGCGCTTGAGCAATTCCCTCAAGCCTCGTGGACCTCACTGCTCTTCTCGGGTGTGGAATCGGCTGGGTGGCTGTGCCTGCCGGGGGACCTGTGTGAACACGTCCATCGTCCTGGGGTTCTTGAAGCAGCCACCTGCTGTTACTGCAGCAGCAGGGAAGCACCCCGTCGCCTCCGGAGCTCTCGCTGCCGACGCGTTCCCCCCCAGCCCCTGAGGGAGCCCAGAGGTGGGGGGGGGGGAAGCACAGGAGGGAGAAACACACCAGCGAAGCCGACGTACCGGCCAGAACCCGCCCAGGAAATGCAGGCTTCTGCCGCTGACGCGGGGTCAGGGCCAAACGTGGCGTTTATCGTCTTTGAGAAGTGACTCCAAGAACTCCGTGTGCGGATCTTCCTCCGTGAATGTGTGCTTAGAATCCGGGGGGACACGTCCCACAAGGCCCGGGCGAGTCCGGGCCGAGTCCTCCCCGGTCACTGAAAACCGCAGGAACACGGCGCCCCCTGAGAAGCTCAGCTGACGGGACTGGGGGACGTTCCCATCCGCCGTCCGCGGGTGTCACCTGAGGGCACTGTGGCCACGGTGCAATCCCGGCTGAAACAGGGGTTGCCCAAACTGACCTCGCTTCCGGAGGGCGGAGGGCCTGCTGCCTGCTCTGCAGAACGGAGGCCCGGGCTGCGCTGCCCGCCACCACCGGTGACCCCAGCACCTGCGTCCCAGGGCGGGAGCTGGGGGAGGAAGCGAGCGCTGAGGGACAAAGTGGCTGATGCGGGCGCTTGCCCATGTCGCTATAGGAACCGCAGGTGCTTGGAGCTGGCAAAGGCCCCTGCCTGGGCACCAGACCGCGCCGGAACCCACGCCTGTGCGCGGGAATCCAGGGCTGAGACTTGGTGAGAAGATGGGCATCGCCTGAGCTCCACTGTCCCACCCAGAGCCCCCCGCCCCAAACACTGGAGTCAGGAAGCCCTAAGCAGAAAGGACCAAAAGGAAAAAAGCAAAAAACCCAAAGGAAAGTCGCACGAAACACTAAGGACAAATGCAGATGTACCTGAGAAGAAAAACCACGCTGAATTGCTTGATGAAGTTCTTAAAACGCCCCTCATTCAAGACACTTTTGCAGAGGTGAGGAGTGTGCATAGTTTTGAGGAAAACTAAACAGGTGAAAAGGGAAATGACAACGAAATCAATTTCACTAGAAGAAAAAACAATAACTACGGAGGGGAAGGGAATCCGCTGGCCTAATCCGTGCTCCGGAGGAGCGGGCGGAGGGCGAGGCGACACGAGGGCTGGCTGACTCTCGTCCTTTTGACAAACCAGGCAAAGGAAACCACAGCCCCTTCGCTCCTCCGCCCCGGAGAAGCCCCGCTCACACCCCGCTCCCTCCCCCATCAGTCCATCCTTTGAAAGGAGGAGCAGTGGAACAGAGTGGTCTCCGATCTGAAGAGCTTGATGGAGCGCGAAAGACGCCTTCTTGGGAAAACCACTTAATTTATTTTTTTTTTTATTTTTTTTTGTCTTTTGTTGTTGTTGTTGCTATTTCTTGGGCCGCTCCCGCGGCATATGGAGGTTCCCAGGCTAGGGGTTGAATCGGAGCTGTAGCCCCAGGCCTACGCCAGAGCCACAGCAACGCGGGATCCGAGCCACGTCTGCAACCTACACCACAGCTCACGGCAATGCCGGATCGTTAACTCACTGAGCAAGGGCAGGGACCGAACCTGCAACCTCATGGTTTTTTTAAAATTTATTTATTTATTTTTATTTTCCTTTGTCTTTTGTTGTTGTTGTTGTTGCTATGGAAAAACCACTTAAAATCAAGGAAACCAACACAAAAGTCCGAGTAGACGGCCGGGAGCTGCAGGTCTCAGCGCCCGTGGCGATCCTGGCCGGTAACCAGGTGCCCGGGCCGCAGAGCGGGAGGGAGCAGCTAACGCGACCCCGGGGACGTGGAGCGGAAATGTAGTGAGGCGCGTCGTGTGCCAGCTCTGGCATTCGTTTATCCAAACAGAATTGGGGTATAAATTTAAAAGCTCATAAACTCAATTTTAGAGAAAAGTGCATTATGTAAATTTGAAAGGCAACATTTAAAGATGTTAATATACAAAATCGGAAACCCTGGGGAAGAGAAGCTTTGAGATCAGTGTCAGTTTAATCTTCAGAATTTGAAAGTTAAAAGTCACTGAGGACCCTGCAAACAAGAGCTAGAGGCTCGGCAGACACTGCAAGTGCCGTCTCTGGGCCGGGCGTGTCAGGCGGGTTCAGGAGGAATGGGTGGTTGTCACCCTCACAGCCCCGGACGGTGACCTCAGGAGGAGCGGGCAGGTGCCTGAGGCCTGGGGGACAGCGTGGGCTTGGCCTGCAGGACAGAGGCGCTGATCTATGGTCTTTGGGATGAGGGTTTTCCTTCCTGTCACAAGGCAAAGAGAACCTTCTCATAATCAAGAAAGCGCCATTCTTCTTCACATCAAGCCAAAGCTTGTGATTCACTAATTTTAGCCTCTTGAATATCTGTATGTGCCAAACGGAAGAAAAATTTCCATTTACTAGCAGTCACCGTTGGCATTAAAACTCACGACTCTGTTTATCTGTCGTAACTGGAGTTTGTGACACTGGCGGTGACAGCTCTCCTACGGCGCTCTGTCGCCACCCCCGACGACCAGTGGCCCGGGAAGATTTGCATCCTGGGGCGGGCAGGGGCTCGGGCAGCCGTCGCTGCTGTGGGCACCCAGGAGCCCCCCGCTCCCCCCCTGCGCCTGCCTCTGCCAAACTCTTCCCACTCTGAATTCTGGTAGGTTTGATGTATTTTATTTCCAATGTTTCCTCCTAACCTAAGATTAAAGTATCAATAAAAACTTAGTCAGAATTCTTCAAAAGCCCAAGTAAGAGACGCGTCTCAGAGTAATTGTCATGAGGCTCCTCCGTCCTCAGGATTCCTCTCCTGCGCCCTGCCTGGGAGCTCCCTGTCCCAGAAGTCTTGGGTCTTAGACCCCAGGATCTGCGCTTTAACAACCAGCCACGGTTCCTCGGGGGATGGTGGTCCAGGGACCACGTGCTGAGAATTACTTTTTTAAGGCTTATAATCTTAATATTTTTGTCTTGATTTTTCAAATTTCCTCCCTTCTGCTTCAGGAATGGGGGCCCTTCCCAGGGCCCGAGCGCGGGCCCTTGTCCACCCTCAGAAATGAACTGTCCAAGGAGACACACGTGCTGACGGAGCAAGAGGCTTTATTGGGAAGGGGCCCCGGGCGGAGGGCCGTGGGTGAGGGACCCCGAGAGACCTGCCCCGCCACGCAGCTCACAGGCTCCGGTCTTGCGGGAATGGGGGAGTTTGCAGGCTGTCTCTGGCCAGTGTCTTGCTTGTCCCATACTTGGTCTGGCTCGAGGTCCTTCCTGGAGACACGCACGTCTCTCTGCCGAGACGGGTTCTGGCGCCAAGGATGCTGGGAGGCTGTGGCCTCCTCCCTCTTCGGGCCCTTCCCAGGTCCTGCTGCTCAGGGTGCAGGGAAGCCCCTCGTTCCGTCTCAGGGCCTCCTGCCAAAGCTCCTTGCAGACAGCTCATGCGCGTGGCGATAGCAGAGCCTGGCCAAGGTGGGAGTTTCAGTCAGTGGTCCTCTAACCTTTGATTTCCTATTATAGCTATGAAAGCTGCAACTCACAAACAAATATCTTAGTTTTACTTCTTTTTCATTTTATTTTATTTTTGTCTTTTGTCTTTTTTTATCGGGTTGCACCTGCGGCATACGGAGGTTCCCAGGCTAGGGGTCTCATCGGAGCCGTAGCCTCCGGCCTGCACCACAGCCACAGCAATGCGGGATCTGAGCCGCGTCTGCCACCTACACCACAGCTCACGGCAACGCCGGATCCTTAACCCACGGAGCAAGGCCAGGGATCGAACCTGCAACCTCATGGTTCCTAGTCGGACTCGTTTCCGCTGCGCCACAACGGAAACGCCTGGTTTTACTTGTTTTTTAAACAAAACGTGTGTAAATTGAATCGTACATTCTACATCCTTCGTCTGGCGTCTCTCACTCGAGTCTCTGTGGAAAACAGCCACGCCTTCCCAAACCCTTCCTTGCTCCCAACTTTTCAGCCCAAAGTCCTTCTCAGAAGCAGTGAAGGGAGATGCCGTATGTTTAACAATAGCGATTTCTTGAGTTGCTTGAGGTTTTCGTACTAAAGATGGGTTTGGGTTACCTAGGTTCATAGATGTTTCAAACTGAGGTAAGCAAAAC
The DNA here is from genome assembly GCF_016906955.1 of Phacochoerus africanus. Classification (NCBI taxonomy): domain Eukaryota; kingdom Metazoa; phylum Chordata; class Mammalia; order Artiodactyla; family Suidae; genus Phacochoerus; species Phacochoerus africanus. The sequence continues at coordinate 137,115,260 of NC_062548.1, read as the reverse complement.
TGCCAAGCTCGGCTGGTTGATCTACCTCTAATTAGCTAATGTGGTGTTTTTAAATTATTTATCCTCCAGTAGAGGCTGGCAACAATTCCAGTTATTTGAGGTACTTATTTATTTAGTACTGGTTTATTGAAATGTTCTTATAAGATCAATTTTAGCAGAAATTTTAACAATGTTTCATAACAGTTAGACAGTTATGAGCGCTGTATGCAATCTCTGTTCATATCTATCTGTACTTTCTAATTTATTTGCACTTTGTTACAATGAACTGAGTGGAATCATATCAATTTTACAGATATCTGGTGCTCTGCATGCATTTTCATGGTATTTATTAAGCTCCCTTCCTTTTCTGTCTCAGTTAGTTGTCCTCCCTTCCAGCCGAGTCGAGCGTTAATAAACCCGGCATTTACTGCGGGGGAAAGTCAGCCCCTCGACACTGGACGTAGGAGCTGTTTTGGCAAACGCAGCACATCATTACCCAGAATTTTCCAGGTGCTCAGAAAAATATGTCCCTTTAGGGACTGGCAGGGAATTGAAAAATCAGTTTTCTTTCAAATGGCTTCACGCGTTTTCTTTAATGTTTAATGTAACACACTCATTGTTTTTTAGCTTGATGGGGAAAAAAAGGTGTTTTCATGTTAACATTTTAATAAATGAGTGATTCTTTTTACAAAACTGAAATTTCAGTACCCAAAGTTGTTTCCCCAAATGCGTTCAGACCGCTTCTAAAAGTTGTAAAGGCAATATGAAAAACTCCCCGGTTTATGGTCGCAAAGAAAGGGCCATGCAGTTTGTTTATAAACGACTGAATTAAAATGAGAAAGCGTTTCCTCATGTAAATTACATGAGCTCCTAGCTCACAGCTGTTCCAGGGATGGGGGCAGCGGTTTTGTGAGGTCTGGATGACTTTGCTGGGGAATCTGTCTTGCTGTTCCTCTTCTTGTTTAAAATCCTCCTTTAAGCCTTGGGAACAGGTCTTTGAGGAAATATAAGACAGGGTTCAATGAAATGAAAACGTATATCAACCTTTACTCGTCTACCTCTCTAAATGTGTGCAATACAATTCCCAAGTCTAATATAATTCCCCATTCTTGAAACTTACCCTCAATAAAATTACATTCATCATTTGACAGGATAATGAAAATTTCTCTTAGGCAGGTAAAAATCACTGGAACATCAGGTATCATTATACAAACTCCTGGAAAGTCACAAGCTTCCCGTCGTGCAGAACAGACTGGATGCAGCGAGGTCAGGGCACCGGGGAGACCAGGGCCTCCAGATCCGGCAGCTGGGTTTCTTTCCAGCGAGCGCTTCCCTGCGGGGGCCAGCCTTACTCAGTACACCTCTGAGTGAGATTATAAACTCACGTGTGCATGGAGCCAGTCATTTGCATTTTTTTCTTCTTGGCACATATTTTTCTAACTTTGCATGAAAAACACTGCATCACAAAGGGCTCATCTGCTCCTCCCAAGGCCCCGTGTCCACCTCGGTGGGCTCGTCCCACACGCAGGGCTCCCGCCACCTCCCGCTCTGATCTACCAAGCTCCGTGTCGTCAGGAAGCAAACCTGGGCCTCGCAGCCAGCACTCTGGGGGCCCACGGCCTCCTTCATCTCCATCAGGAAAAGGAGGGCTCCCCAGAGCTGCTGCAGGGGCCCCCGGAGGAAGGAGACACCCGGCTCCGCGGGGGCCCCCCACCCCCACAGTCTCATCGCGTGGGGCGCATGCGGCACCTGCGTCGTCATGTCCAAGTGAGCTGCTTGCTACCAGCTCCATAAAAGGGTTAAATTCATTCTATCTGGTGGCAAACACTGTTCAGACCCATGGTTCCTAAAAAGATGCTGTTCGGATAACACACACTAGAGTGGAAACTTCGCTGAAATTATGTCACTGTTTCTCTGTATAAACATTGGAATTGGCTTTGCAGACTCTGCTTAGTATTTCCATGTGCAAAGCCTGGACTACGCTTATCTTTCTAAGCCATCTGTGTGTTCACCAGAGAACTGGATCTTTCCCATAACAATGTTGACACTTCGAGCAGAAACGGGCTCATCATTAGGAAATTCGAGTTCCCTGGCTTGTAGGTCCTGACCCAGTTCAGAATCCACTTAGCCACCTGCTTAGTGTCAAGCTTTTTTATGGAAGATTATTTCAGGAAGAGTGTAGCTTTAAAATTTGTTTGAAATAAAGAAAACAGCACTTGTGTTATATAATGAAAGGTGTTCTGACTTAGTATTTTCCACAAATGAACTTTCTATTTTAAATGCATGTCCGGCCCTGTGCAGGGCACTGGCCACAGAGTCCCTGTCCCCAGGATGGAGGGAACATCTTAATCCTGAAATGTCCCTGTTTTACAAATCTGCTGTAATCACTCACACAAGGTAGGAGACAGGTGAACACCTGCGCTCTGGTCCAGGTTGAAAATAGCACAAGTAAGCAGCGTCTGTGTGGGCGGGCAAGGTTTCCAGACTCTGCTTTTTCAGGAGGCGCCAAGGTCCCTCCAGAGGAGAGCGTTAGTCCAGCTGCTGTGTCCAGGAGGAACCTGACGTGTTGTCTCATGCGAGGCCAGAGCAGAGTGGCCTCCAGCCCCGGAGGGCCACCTGCATGCTCTCTTCTCACAGGCATCTTCTGCTGCAAAGTGGCAGGTCACCTGCGGTGCCCTTTGCCCCAAGTCTGCCAAGCCTCCCCTGTCAGAGGGGCCCTGGAAGGTTCCCGCCGCTCTGGAAGGTTCGTGGTGCTGCTGCTTCTCTTCATTCATTTTCATTGTTGCACAATTACTTCATCCTGTGACTGTCTCACAACCATTTTTCTATTCTTCTGGGGATGGAATTTCAATTTTCCACAGGTTACTGGATCCCTAACTCACACCATAAAGCATCTAAATTTCGACCGAGGATTTTATTTTCAGAGATTAGAAGGGAACTCAGTAATGACACAAAGGACAGACACCGATTCAGCGGGGTCACAACTGCCAGCTCTGTGTGCACCTGGAGCCTCAGGCCAGTGCCACCTGGGGGCCCACGGCCACCTCACTTCACCCAGGTGGGAAGCCACGGGACAGGTTTAAGCATCCCCTGTGGGTGTGGACGAGCCTGGACCTAACTGGGCCACCTCCCTACCCGCCCCCACCAGACGGAAGGTTCTCAACAGGCCAGAGCCACTCATGGGAGCAGCTCAGCTTTCTTTTCCTCTTGGGATGGCCGGCCCTCGGGCTCTTCCTGCTTAGGCGAGAGGGGGTGACCAGTCCTGCCTCAGCCAGGGACTGAGCAGGGCTGCTGTGCCCTCCCCACTGGGAGCTGGGGCAGGGGGGCGCTGGCTTCCCAGGTCAGGTCAGGGTCCCCCGCGGGCAGGCCCTGCATATTCTGTGGCCACCGGCCTGCCTGCCCAGCGGGGGGGGGGGAGTGGCCTTCATGAAGGAGCACTGACTGGTGTGAATACAAGTAACTGGTTTTCTCTAAAATGCTTAGTGGTGAAGTGTCATTTCCACGAGGAATCCAGTCTAGAGAGTTGAAACATCCGCCTGTACAGAGTGGACCCTATACAGTTTCCAAACCATGTAAGTTTGGCAACGGCCAGAATAAATACTCCCTGAAAGGCTTTGCTCGATCATTTATACGTTCACAAAGCAAACACTTCACGGGAAAGTCGAACATGAATCTGGCCTAGAGGCGCTCAGAGCCCGTGTCCTCGCAGAGGGTGGAACGGAAGGACGAGGGTCCCGGCCACTCCTCTCGTCCTCGCCGCAGACGCACAGGCTTCCTCAGGAGCTGAGTGTCTCGGAGGAAACCGAGTCCGGGGAGTGCTTTGTGCTCAGCTCCCAGGGCTGTGAGCTACGCGCCTCGCTCCAACCCTGTCTGACCACAGCCACCTGGATGGGGTGAGCAGGTGGGGAAAGGCTGCACAGACAGAGTCAGAAGTGGCTAGGGCTCAGGAGAGGGAAGGGGGTGAGGGGCCCTCCCTGGGCCTGGGGCAATGGAGCCCCACAACCCACAGCGGGGCACCCTCCTGGTGGCTGGTGCCTGGTAGAGACACCCACACAGGAAATAGGTGTCATCCTGGGCCCTCCCTCTCACCTGGGACCGCCCCGCCCATGACAGGTGCAGACCCCCCAGGAAGCAGGAACCCGACCCTGCGCCCCTCCCTCAGGGCTCCAGGATCAGAAGCGGGAACTACAGGGCGAGCGCCTGTGTCCCCAACCTCAGCCTCAGCGACCACGTGTCCTGGGCTTGCTATGCAGTGAACAGGCAGGTCGCTGATATGCCGACCGGGAAACTACAGTAATAGGTAATTTATACAACTGACGAACATCCTTCTGCTGATGCCAGGAATAACTGAAGATTTTCAGAAAGAAAACAGGAATATTTCCTGGTGTAAATAATAGAGAAAGAATGGAGAAGAATAAACGAACACAATCCGGCAGGAGTCCCCTTGGGGACCATAAAACCCAAATGTCCAATTTGCGCAGCGAGGCCCATTAGCAGGAAGGGAGGGAGCCAGACGGGCCTGTGGCCCTGAGGGGGCCTCGTGCAGGCTCGATGCTTCATGTCAAACCTGCGGAAGGAAGGAAGACCCACGTTCCGCACAAGCACAGCGTGAGCGGCTCAATGGCCGCTGCTTCCGCCGGGTTCTGCACGGACGGCGTGGGCAGCGCCACGTGGTCAGTGGCCAGGGCGGCCCCGTGCCTGTGGCCACCCCGTGTGTGCCGGTCAGTGGGCCCAGCACACAGGCAGCTGGGCTGCGCGGCGAGTGGGCTCAGCCCCGCAGGCTTTGTCTGTTCTCATTTGGTAGCTTTTCTGTTGAGATGATTCTTTTATTGAGAGAAGCTTTTTTTTTTTTTTTAAAGGCTAGGATAGATTTTTTTTAATTAAAATTTTAAACCATGTCGGTGGTGTAAACCTCATACATGTCTATTTTCTACAAGAAGAAGGTCAGGAGTTCAAACTTTTATTTCGAGTGCCCTGGGCCTTGTAACGGCTCTGGCCCTGCATCAGCAACGGCAAAGCACTGATTTCGGGTGCGGTAACTGTCCGTCTCCGTGCATACACGTGGGAGTCCCTCTGATTTCCAGAAGCTGCTCTAGGTATTGAAGGCAGAGCTCAGGTGAGATTTTGTCTCATTTTTCCTACAACGACTACGCGTTTTCCCTGGTGCTTTGCGTAAAGTCCACGGAGGCGCTGGGAGAGGATGCATTGCTGAGAAAAGTCTGCGAACCAGGTGGGTTGCATCTCAGCCCAGAGGAGAGCTGCTGCCACACTCAGCCCGGCCCGTGCCTCTAAAAGCCCTCACGTTTCCTGCCCACTGTGCATCTGGGCTGGCTGAACGTTTGCGGGAAGCCGGCCAGGATAGACATGGTTGTCATGTTTTTTTTGGTCTCAAATCATTATCAATGTGCTTTATTTTATAGTGATTTTTGTGACTATCTTTCCAAATTTCAAAAAGGAGGCACATAGGACTTCCCATCAGGGTGCAGCAGAAACGAATCTGACTAGGATCCATGAGGTGGCGGGTTCGATCCCTGGCCTCGCTCAGTGGGTTAAGGATCCAGTGTTGCCTTGAGCTGTGGTGCAGGTGGAAGATGCGGCTTGGATCTGGTCTTGCTGTGGCTCTGGTGGAGGCCGGCAGCTGTAGTTCTGATTCAGCCCCTAGCCTGGGATCCTCCATATGCCGTGGATGCGCACACACACACACACACACACACACACACACACACACGAAACATGTGAATAAGGCTTGAGCTTCTTGCCTCAAATTTACCTCCTCCTTTTCTTTCTCGAAGCCAGCAATGTACTTCGATATTTTCCTCTCATGGTTTCCTTCAAAGAATGTCTTTGGTAGAAAAGACACATGAGGAGCTCCTGTCGTGGCGCAGTGGTTAACGAATCCGACTGGGAACCATGAGGTTGCGGGATCAATCCCTGGCTTCGCTCAGTGAGTTAAGGATCTGATGCTGCGTGAGCTGTGGTGTAGGTCGCAGACGTGGCTTGGATCCTGCGTTGCTGTGGCTGTGGTGTAGGCCGGCGGCTACAGCTCCAGTTCGACCCCTAGCCTGGGAACCTCCATATGCCACCGAGCGGCCCTAGAAATTACAAAAAAGACAAAAAAAGAAAAGATACATAAAATTACAGTAAACATCTCTAAATAATATATTTCGATTATGAAATAACACAAAACTAGTGTGTGTTGGGGCATCTGTGTGTGTGTGTGTGTGTTAAGGAGACAGTATTATGTCATTCTATTCCCGCAGCTTGGGAACAGTATTGAAAGGACCCTGATACTGGACAAATAAGACACACCCGTTGTCCTATAACTATGACTGTGTCCTCTGCGTTCCAGAGGTAGGATTGGATTACGACCAGCCTTTGTCAATTAAATTTATGATTAACTTGGAAGAAAGGGTTCATGGAGCAAACGACTTACTGACCACATCCACCTGCCTCTTGCCTCTGATCTTAAACGGACGCCAGAAAAAATCAAAACTAGAATAAGTTATTTCCAGGAAAATGCTAGGAGGCAAGCCATTACCATACCAAAAACTTGAGAAAAGTCCCAAATCAGGAAAGTAGACAGGTCATATCCTTAGAGAGAGAAATTCTAAGGAAACTCCCATCTCAGCACCAAGCGCAGGAGAGACTGACCCTGAGCCCAGAGCCCGTGGTCGGGGAGGCTCAAGAGGGAGCAGCCGAATGGACGAAAAGGATGGGGACGGCCCCTCCCTGCAGAAACGGGCAGCACCCACAGTGCGCAGCCAGGCCACTCGCCTTCCCCAAATTGTGCTGAAGAGGGGGCACCTGCAGAGTTCTCCCAGAGGCTACAGTAGAAAATGCAGTTGATTTAGCCACTAGCCAGGAAAGTGGGATCAAAACACACGAAGGCCTGGCTGTGAGCTCACCCGACTCCAAGGGCACAAGTTCGGCTCCCTCTCCATGGTCAAGAAAGATGAGCCCCTGTGCTCAGAACGTGCTTTTGCACGTGGCCATCAGAGAACACAAACACAGAGCGGGCACTGGAGAAGACTGACACTCAGAAGAGATACACCAGGACTTTCTTCTCCTCTGAGATGGAGGAGTTTCGTTCCTCCTGGGTCCTCCCCTTACAACTGAAACCTTAGACACAACACAACGACGGGGAAGAGGGGAGAAGAAGGCAGGGCTTAGGCCCCCAGGAACAACACACAGAGGAATGTCCCTGCTCCCCTGTAGCCCCATCCGCCCTGGACAGGTGAGTCCCCTGGAGTCCCTGTAGCTCCCACGCATTCTGGATGGGTGCTTCATAACCTCCAACCGGAACAACCGAAGGGCATAGCAAAAGCTTCAAGGAACACCTGCTTCCTCAGCCAAAGATCTGAGCCATGGTGTTCTAGCCCCAGAAACCAGAAATGACATTTGCCTTATTCCAGAAAACACCAGTGCCCTCACCAGGGTTTTAATGAGAAGAAATGGAAGCTCATCTTCCATCCCTGCCAGGGCAGAGGCAGGAAGTGCCTTGCGCCCCTGACCCCGGGAGTGTCAGCGGGGTCCAACCTTGCCTGGCACAATGAGATTTAACCATGTTAGGTACAAGGTGGGGCTGTTCAGCACAGGGGAGGGCACACGTGTGTTAACCCATGGGGGGAAGGAAGGTGAAATCTCAAACGAAATGAAAATAAATGAAAATTAAAAGACAACATATTAAACTATGGGATGCAGATAAGCCAGTGTTGAAAGGAAAATTTACAGCACTAGATGTTTACGTTAGAGAAGAGAGAGTTTCAACAGTTCCAAACCAACAATCCAAGCTCTTACCTCGAGAAACTAGAAAAAGAACCAAGTAAACTCAAAGCAAACAGTAGTTAGGAGATAGAGGAGAGGATGGAGCCCTACGCAACTGAATTCAGGGAAAACTAGCAAAGTCAGTACAGTGAACGGCTAGGGGGAAATGCCAAAAAAGGAAAAACCTCAGGATGAGAAAGGAGATGGAAGTGAAGTGGGAACAAGATACGGGAAGCAGGGAAACGGACGGAGGCCTGCGGTCGAAGCACATCCCCCAGTAAACCTTTGGGGAGCTGAGAGCACCGTGGGCTGCAGGGGCAACGAGTCTGCGAGTCTGCGGACGGCGCCTCCGGGTAGCTGCATGGCATCGCCTGGAATTGTCAAACACGCCCATTCTCGGCCCCTCAAGCTCTGAATCAGAGCCTCCTGCATGGAGAGCCCCGGGCTTTGCATGATTCTGCTGCTGTGTGAGGGGGTAGAATCCCAGAGCCCTTCCCGCCCACACGAGCTGGACAGAACCTGCCTCCCTCAGCAGAGGTCCCCTGGACAGAGGGTCCTGGAGACCCTGTTTCTAGAGAGAAGCTCCTGCAACTCTGATGTGCATCCAGATTCCTGCGAAACAGATGGAGACGATGTGTGTTTAATAAGCTCCCTGGAGACGGGACCACTCCGAGTGTCAAGGATCAGAGCGGTGCTTCCCATCTCGGCTGCACGGATCCCCGAGCCTGCGACCGGCCCCGGAGGCGCCTTTAATTGGTGCGTGTGTGGTCTGAGCATGCTGGCCTCCGCCTCCATCCTGCCAGAGACCTGAGGCAGGGACCCTCCGACAGCTGAATTAGCGTCCCAGCGCCAAGTGGAGAGAAAGCGGATGTCACATCCTGGAAGGTGGAGCCCCAGCCTCCCTCCCTGCGGCTCAGCTTCCGGACAGGGGTTTGTATGGTTATTTGTGGGGAAACTTTGCCTCGAATGAAGAGAGAGTATGCAGGCTGACCTGCAAGGTGGTGAAGTAAAGAAACGAGCAGGCAGTTAATGTTCGGTTTGAAATTGTAAAGGCTAAAAAGAGCCTTTTCTGCAGCATCCCCGCAGAGAATCTGGAAATCAGCTTGAAAGGAGTTGTGGGAGGTTTGTAACCGTCTAATTCCTATAAAGAACATAGATGTCTAACCTAACGAAGAGACAGCCTCATTGAGAATTCGCCATTTAAAGCTGACAATTCTCCCCAATTCGTCTAATAAATCAACTCAATTAAAATATCAAATTATTTCAGTGAAAAACATTGTATCTCCAATAGGATTGTTGGTGACACTTGAAAAACCAATTCTAAAATTGATCTACAATATGCACAAGTTTGACCAATCCTGTCCCCAGGTTAAGAGTGTGTTCACTGGAAACAGAGATGCTCGCTGTTTGTGAGTAATTTACTGTTAAGTTTTGATACAAAACGCGTGCTATCTTGGTCTTTTCTTGATTAATGGGGCCCGTGGTGAGTCATTTTTGCTGATTCTCAGTTTCAACTACAACCGTGCAGTGAGAAGCCGACCTCGTCAAGAATGAAGGACTCAGCGTCCGCTACAAGCGGGCAAAGGGCTCTGCTCTCGGCCAGAGGACCCTGCGACTGCTCGGAGCAGCCCCTCTGAAACCGGAGCACCAGTTTTTCTAGCATAAATTTTATTCTTTGAAAAGATTTGAGTTACACGAACCTCTAGCACCATTAATTGGGAAAAACCAGAGCGGATCCGCTTGTGCCTGTTACATGTTAATAGTAAATTATGCGTTTATAATAATTTAATATGAAAATGTAGACATAACAATTTTCTAGAGAAATTTTTCTCACCAAAACTGATTCGAGAGGAAATAGAAAACGTATATCCACTAACAAAATGGAATCACTTAATAGTACAGATCTACTTAGAGAGAGAGGGAGGGAGAGAAGCCCAGTCAGTGAGGCGCTTTCATCAGGCTCCCGGACAAAAGGTAACTGCTGACTTTTACTCTAACGACTATCTTTTAGAGCAGATTCGGGTTCCCCGCAAAGTTAAGGGGGATGCGGGGAGTTCTCATTCCCTCTGCCCTCTACATGGTCACAGCCCCAGGCGGCACCTGGGCTACAGCTCACGCACCCACAGGTTCACATTCCCCCGGAGTCCGCGGTTACCCTAGGGCACTGTCGGTGTTCACCCGCGGGTCTGGGCAAGTGCTTAGTATCACCCCGCGTTTTCTCTGTCCCCAAATCCTCTGTGGTTTACACATCATCCAGTTTTGAAACTTATTTTAACTGCGAATGGATCGTGAAGCATGACAAGTGGCAGGGACAGAGCTGAGACCCCAGACCAGGCCGCCGAGTTCGGCAGAAGGGATTCGGCCCAGGGAGATGGGCAGGGGACCCTCACGTCCAGCAGGATGCTGCAGAGCTGCGCAGACCTGGGGCGCGGGCGGGGTTGTCCCTGGAGCAGGTGGCTGGGCTGGGCTGTCTGAGGACCACGCGGAAAGAGAGGGCGGAGGGCCGTCTCCTCCTGGACTCGGACTCCTGCCCCCGCGCAGCTCTCACCGAGGAGCCAGCAGCTGCGGCCGCCTGAGCCCAGCGCTCCTCCCGGCTGGGGGTGGACGTGCAGCCGGAGTGCCCGTGTCCGCTGCGTGGGTCCCTCTCGTCCCCCAGGACTCTGATACCCTCGCCCGCCTTACTCACACGCTCCCCTTGGGAAGTTTGAAGCCCTGCCCTTTTATTTTATTTATTTATTTCTTGGCCGCCGGCGGCCGCGGCAGGAGGAGTTCCCTGGCCAGGGATCAGATCCGAGCTGCACCTGCGACCTACACCGCTGCTGCTGCAAGGCCAGATCCTTAACCCACTACTGCGCCCGGAATTGAAACTTCGGGGGTTTTTTTCCCCTTGCTCTTCTTACTTTTCCCATTTCTGCTAAGTTATTTGTTCTTCTTTTTGGTTTATTTTGTTCACTTTTGCCTGGCGAGCACATGAAGAGTGAGGTGGGGAAGCTGGGGCCCTAGCAGCTTCTCAGGCAGACTGGCTGTGGCCATGCAGGCCCAGCTCTTCCCGGGGTCGCCAGCTCCAGTGTCTCTGGGGCAGCGGCTCCCTCTGGACCCACTGCTCTGCTGCTGGGGCAGGGCTGCCAAAGGCTGCCACTCCCTCGATGCAGAGGCTAGGCCCAGGCACTCAGGACTTGGCATGGCCTGGCCTCCCCTCACCTTGTACCCCGTGCGCCTCAGTTCTCAGCTGGCCTGGTACTTGCTGGTCAGAGCCCCCCTGCTGGACCCTCCTCAGAAGGCTTTCTGACCTCCTCTGCTGGACATGGGGGTGTCACGTTGCCCTGGGAGACAGGGTCAGCCTGCCTCCCACCTGATCTGACCTTTGATTTCAAAGGCGCCTGCTGTTTCCAACCTTACGGTTCTCGGTTCTGCGGTTTGGGTAGATAAACACCACCGACCAGGTTTATTCCTCATGTACCATTTGACTTACAAATATTATGAATCAAAAAGTATTAAAACTGCTAAGAGAAGAAAAACTACGAACCTGAGAAAGTGGCATAATTCAATTGAACAGTTAGAAAATATATTTTTTTAAAAAAAAAACCCTAAAATGTATTGTTTGACACTAATTCCAAATGAAGCAAGGTGTAGCCAACCTGGCAATCCTGATATAGGGCTAACTGGATCAAGTCCAATTTTCAGACGGTCTTCATAACCCATTTACCTTCCCGCCACATACAAGCTGTGGGGCGTTGGATCGTAAAGCAGTCATTATTTAAGGCTGAGAAAAAACATCATGGTACAATGACAAATGACCCAGAAGGTAGCGGTGGCCCCCGGTCACTGACTCTCACCACTGGACACTCATTCTGTCTAAATCAAATAGCGCACAGACGAGCACCGCCATGTGGCTCCAAGGTTCCCGCGGTCTTTGAGGAGAAAATGAATGTTTCTCCATATAGAATTGCTTATTGGAGGGAAGAGCCTTACTCATGATGGGATTCTTATTAGCTGGGCTCTCATGGAAGCCCGCACCAGAGCCTCCCCAGATCCACGTCACAGGCCGTGGACGCATGGAGTCCCACCCACAGGACCAGCGCACCACCCCCACCTTTTCCATTTTTACGAGGTCCCGGGGCCAGATCAGCAGTCTCACTCCTCCCGCCGGGGGGTAAAGATGCCACAGGTCACCTTAAAGGTCCTGGGGAGAGGGGACGCTGCTCCTGAATGAGGTGATGAGCTGGGTAGTGACCAGCCCTCTGCCAGGAACGGGGCTCCGGTCTGCGTCACGAAACCCAAACGGACCCCCCACCGGGACGTGCTCTGCACGGGCAAGAGCGCACATCCCCCAGGTTCGTGTGGCCTGACTGTTTTCACACGAGTCACCGGCTCTCGTGTGTTATCAGGAAGATGCACGGGATTTTCAGGAACGAGACTGAAGGTCCCGCGCAAGCGCCCGCAGACCCTGCCCTCGGTGCGACGGAGAGACGAGGGGTCTAGGGCAGACCTCGCAGGGGGTGAGGAGGCATCTCCGAAGGTTCCCAGGAGCCTGAGGAGCAGGGAGGGGAGCGAGCCGAGTGGTGCGAGGGGCTGGCAACGCGGGGCCCAGAGGGGGGGCCTGCACCCCGACCTGCAGGGTCACCCAGCCGGCGGCCTGGATGCCACAGACCCGTGTCCAGAAATCCACAGGCCCTTTGCGCCTTCGAGTACTTGTTCCATGTTTACAGCAAGAACTTGAATGTAAACATAAGGTGTTGAGTCCAGGGTTCCAGGGACCTGGGGAGGGGCTGAGCTCCGTCCTGCTACATGCCTGTCAGCAACCCTTCTAGAACCAAATCCGCGACCCAGAACCTGCCCTTTCGGAGAAATGGAAGAACGTTGCCAATCTCTCTTCTCTCATTATCCCCAGAGCTCCAAGTTCATCAAAATGGTTCAACAAACACAGCTGCAAGTTCTCCACGTGGGGCCAGGCCAGAGCGGGATGCAGTTCTGGGCCGAGGTTCAAGCCTGGGGAGCAGCCGGACCTCGGCCCCTCCATCCTCAGCGCGCAGAACGTGGCCTCATGCTTCTGCCCCAGCAAGTCCCTCCTCAGTGATCCGCTCACGTTTATGGGATGTCTGACGGGCAGGCGTCACCCCAGGTGCTAAGCAAACCCAGTCACCTTGCAGCTCCGCTCCCTGTGGGAGAGAAGCTCCCTGTGGGAGGAGGCAGTTGGGGGGGAAGGGGGGGATGGGGGGCGGGGCGGGGGCTCTTTGGTGGATCGAAGGTTTGATCACCCTCCAGCTAAGCCCCAGCTGCACCAAGCAGGCCTCCCTCGATCACGCATTGGGTGAGTTACCAGGCTCTTCATTCTGGTCCGAAGCCCTCTCTCCGCCTGGCCCACCTGCGCCCATCACAGCCCTCAGCGGGCCCTTCTCCACCAGTCCTTTCAAAATCACCTCGAATTCCTGCACTCTCTCCTGTTTTCCTTGCAGTTGTTAGGAATCTTACTTACGTTGTTAGGGTTTTTTTTGCTCTCCGAGTAATATTCCAGCGGGTGACACTGGCTTCGTGTTGTTCCATGAGCCGATGCTACTGTTACTTGCTTTGAGTTGTGCAGCAGCTAAGCTGGTCAGAAGGAACCAGCATCTGTTGAAACAACCCTAGACCTTCAGCAGAGGTTCAGTCAACGTTTGCTGAATGAACATGGACTGATCGTCTGCCAAATGCCTGAAACGGAGCCGAGGCTCTGCAGGTATAAAAGAACGAATCCCACCTGCTCACCCCGATCAGGAAGGGGCTGGGGCCCGAGCGAAGTCCGTGGCTTTGCAGGCATGTTCCCTGAGCCCTTGCTCACTCTGGCTCTCCTCCATCCACCCCTGAAATGCACATTCTATGTGAACAGATGATTTTTTTTATGCCAACTTGAGCAAGTAGCTCATTTTCCTAAAGACTGATTTTCTCTTCTAACAGCATAAAGCCCATGCAAGTCCCGTTAGGGTCGTTCTTTATGTTTTGTCTTAAAACACCTTTCAGTCAGGGTCACACCATCTTATTAGCTCCCAAATACCCCTTGGGGCTCTTGCTCGAGGGTCTCTGGCTGGAGAGACTCTGACCCCTTTATGCTGTGTCTCCACGCCTGTCCTCTCGCTCAGCTCCTTCCTGACCCGAGTTCTGGCCCAAGGCTGTCACTTCCCCACTGGGGCCTCAGGGCCCTGCGCCCTGACCCAGCCCCGCCTGAAGGCCGCACCACTTTCCCGGTCCAGCTACTCCATGGCTGTGCCCCCTGAGCCCTTCCCCGTCTACCCACAACCGTCAGAGGCGGCCAGACCCTCTCTTAGCCCCAGGGCGCCGCCAAGACCATCCCTCGCTCTCTCCAGGGTCAGTGTCAGGTGCCAGGCTCCCGCCAGGGCTCAGGGATCAGCAGCAGACCCTGGACTCCACACTAAACTCCCCTCTGCAGGCTCCCAGGGCTTCACCTGGAACTCAGCCGGGCCTCAACCCTCACTGGAAACGGCCAACAGTCCCCTTCGCCTGGGACCGGCCTGAGCTCCGGGGCGGCCGGACTTTCCTGGGGGCTCCCCTGTCCAGCCCACGCCCGGACTTGATTTCCCTGGATTATTCGGGCTGCGGAAGGGCCTTCCTCCTCCTAATGTTTCAGTTCCTGCGCCTTCGATGATGCTGCACCGTCCCCCGGAGTGCCTCTCATTCCCTCCTGTTTCCTGCAACCCGGGCACCTCCCGGTCACACTCAGGGCTTTGCAGGCTGCTAGGCTGCGTCATCCCGGCGCCCCGAGTTCCCATCGCGTGGGCCGCATCTCTGTGCTTGTTCTGTTAGAACCATCTGCTTGTGTGTCCTTCTTCCCAACTAGGCCACGTCACCTCTGGGTCCCAGGGGAAGGGTCATGGACTATCTGCCATTCCTGTCATGAAGTGTTTAAAGCAAACACCGGCTGATGGGGAGACCTGGCTTGAAATAGTGTCTACGTCACAGGATATTTAGGAGGATAGAATGAGGTAATGGTTGTAAACGTGATTCGAGAACTTACATCACTTAACAAACGTGAGCGATCCGGCTCGTGTGGCATTGACGGTGATGGCGCGGCAGGGACGGTGGTCGTGGCCCGTGCGGCAGAGTCTGAGCTGGGAATGAACAGTATTCCTTGCCCCGAGTGGAGGCAGGCGGGGCGGTTACAGCGGGTAAAGCGCAGAGAAAACAGTGACTCCCCTGCAAAGAGGCGGCGAAGGAGCAGCCCGAGGGGCAGAAGCCGATTCAGGGTTAGAGGAGGGTCTTCCGGGGCGGGGGTGGGGGTGGGGGAGTGAAACCCAAAGATGCGTCCCATCCAGGAAGGAACAGCAGCGGGAACGTCTACGGAGAGCTGGAGGCAGAAGCGGGATGTTTGCCATTTGAATTTTGCAGTTAAGACCCCACCGTTGGCCTGAATGACAAGCATATTCTTTCTTTGGACCAAATTTGCAATGCCTGGAAATTCATAGATAGTTACTCTAGGAAAGTATGCTACTCTCCGAGGGCAGGACACGCGTCTGGCTTATACCCCCTTCCGATGGCAAGTGTGTGGCCTGTACTAGGCCTTTAATTCATGGGCTGATTTTTTTTTTTGCCTTTTTGCCATTTCTTGGGCCGCTCCCGCGGCATATGGAGGTTCCCAGGCTAGGGGTCCAATCGGAGCTGCAGCCACCGGCCTACAACAGAGCCACAGCAACACAGGATCCGAGCCGCGTCTGCAACCTACACCACAGGTCACAGCAACGCCGGATCCTTAACCCACTGAGCAAGGGCAGGGATCGAACCCGCAACCTCATGGTTCCTAGTCGGATTCGTTAACCACTGAGCCACGCCGGGAACTCCATGGGCTGATTTTTAAGGAAAGAAACTTCATGGGCCATGCAGGGTGACTTTCCAGGTGCCTTAAGGTGAGCTCTCTACGCCTGCGTAGCATCCAGTGTGGTGTCGTGCGATTTCCTCTGGAACATCAAGTGGGTAAAACTTTGTTTCTGAAAAGTAAATATATCTCGAGGTCAAGGAACACGTCATGACCATTGATCCTTGACAGCAGCGGTGTTTTCAATTCCCCGATGCGTGAAGCCCTCCGTGGTTTTGGTGAGAAGAACCGCCCTGGGCTCTTCCTGTCCCTCCCACCCCTTCCCTTCCAGTCCCTTCTCCTCCCCCCTCCCTCCTCCTCCCTCTTTCTCAGAGCAGGGGAGTTTTTATCTCGGTTAGTGGAATTGAAAACGCTGGTATTTCACTCCTGGGCCTCAAGAAACCCTAGAGCAAAGATCCTGTTTTAGATAAATGAAACGTAGCAAATGCTAAAATTGGTGAAACGGAGAACATGAGTGCTGTCACGCAGAAAATCAAGGGCCAAGCGCGCCGCCCGCCCGTGAAAGAGCTCGGATGTTACAGCGTCGAACAGACCCAACGGAACGTTAGAAAAGCCATCCGTGAACGTGGTCCGAGGCGGACCTCAGAGGAAGGGGCAGAACGTCCACGTCGAGTAGGAAGACGGGGTGAGGGATAAAGTGGAGGAGCGCCTGTGATGAAGGGCCCCCGCCCCACGGCGCCCGAGGACCCGCGGTGCTGCCTTGGGGTCATCCACCCCCCGTGTGTGCGCCACCCCCCACCTTCGCTCCTCTCTGCAAACCAGCAACTCTCCCCACCGACCCTGCTCCCTCCTCACGGGAGAGCAAGAGCCCCACCGATGTCCCACCCCGACGGCCCCCTTCTGGTGTCCCGGGGCGTTGTCATCCCTGCCCAGACCCCTCACAGGTGCATCAGTCCTCGTTTTCCAGCTGCTGGAGGGTGCCACGCCAACAGGCGCCCCTCTGTCTCCTGAAACACCGTTTTTCCTCGTTATGGGATAATTTGCATCAATAAATTCAAAGTAACTTTCCCCAAATCTTAAAAGCTTACGGATTACATATACCCTTGCGGCCACCCCGCCGTCTTTCTGCTCTTCTTTCTGGCGGAAGCATCCCAGAGGCTGGGTCCCAGAGGGAGGCTGAGTCCTGGGGGGAGGCTGGCGAGTCCTGCCCTCGGCCCCTCTCTTCCTCCCCACCCCCCGCTTGCGGTAAGGCTCCGACCCCAGCGCTTCCTGGCGGCTCTCTCCCCTTGAGAGGAGGATCCACGGTCCAAACCCTCCCCTCACTGCACACATGGCTGCTTGGGGCCCAGGGCACCAGCCTGCTGCCTGGACACGGTGGGTCACTTGCCTTCAGGGCCACCGTCCCAGACCAGCCCCATCCTCCCCGCGGCTTGGTCCCAGCCTCATGCCTCCGGCTCCCGTGCGGTCCTGGCAGGCCTGCAGACACTGTCTCTTCGTCCCCTCTCCCAGCAGCTCCCTGACCCCGGTCTTCCCTGCACCTGCCGAGGGCTCCGCGGTGCCCCCTCTCAGAACCCAGGCACGACCTTCACACCCACGTGACCCCACAGCCGTCTTTCACGCAGGGTTTCTAAAATCACGTCCTGACCCCGTCGCCTCCCTGGTCTTTCCGTCCTCATGGATCCGCCTGAAACTGCCCCCTGAGCTGCATGATCTGTTCCCTTTGCGATTGACAGTTGCTGGCACAACCTCGCTAGTTACCGTTCACAGGTTTTGCTAACTTATCACATTTTTTGTTCGACTTCTTCACGATGCGCTGGGTCACTGTGGGCAGGGAATTTGGGTTTTGTTCACGTGGGTATTTCCAGGCCTTAGAACAGTGCCCGGTACTGAATACTTACGAGTAGGTCTTTCCGGGGTGAAGGCTGAGTGGAAATGACGGCTAAGTCGCTGTTGAGGAGAGACGGGCTCGGCTCGGAGCCAGAAGGGGACAGAGCAGGTGGGCAGCAGGAGAGGCTTTCCACAGACATCTGAAGTAATTATCTTTTCTCTAGCCTTAGTGAGGTATTTTCCCTCTCTGGCTGCTGTCAAGGTTTTCTCTTTGTCTTTAGTTTTCTGAAGTTTAAACATGATGTACTGGGTGTAGACGTTTTGGTGTTTATCTTAATCAGCGTTCTCTGTGTTTTCTGGACCTGCAGTTTGGTGGGACAAGTCCATGAGTTGACTTTTTGGTTTTGGTCGGAATCACAGCACGCAGAAGTTCCTGGACCAGGGATCGAACCGGCAACACAGTGGTGACAACATTGGCTCCTTAACCCGCTGAGCCACCGGGGAGCTCCAACTTTTTAACCTTTAGTAGAGAGAAGAACGCAGACAAGTGCCTTTTTTAAGGTGGGGAGTCTCATTTTCAGAAGTGTTAGCACAGTGACACCCACCGCTTCCTGGCCCCAGACGCAGCCTGTTTCAGTGAGCGTGTGATGCAGGGAGACTCCCTTCGGGGTGCTACTGGGGCTTTGTCTCTATTTAAAGTCATTAGCTCTGCTTATGAAACGCAGTATCTTCCTGGAGTAACTATCTTTTCATCGGTTCTTCATCCTCCGTTTTCAGAGGCTCCTCGTATTTCTCGGCGGACCTCAGCTGTCCTCCAGTTCTGCTGGCGTTTCCTGCATCAGCGGTTCTGACAATGAGCTTCAGGCCTTTGGCCGAGGACGCAAAGTAAGCAAAGATTTGCAGGAAAAGTTCCAACTCAAAGCCACCACATTAGTCATGAATTAAGAGCAACAAGATTAGACGTTCGGGCCTGGGTTTTCATGCGGTGGGTCCCTCACTGCTTCAGCTTCAGCCTCATCCCGCGGGCACACGGCTGCTTTAAAAATGCTGACAAGCTTGCTGAGAAACGGCTTATCGTTTTCTTTGACAAGGCTGGACATTCCTGCGAGAAGCTTCTCTTTTTTCCCTTGGAAACAGAAACATAGGCATCTGGGGACCACATGCTCCAGGGCTGCAGCTGGGGCCCCGGGCGGCTGCTCCGAGAAGGCCAAGGCCGCCGCCCATTTGTTGGGAAAGGCTCCACTGCCACCCAGCTGCGTGGTGACCCCGGCCCAGGAAGAATCAGGCCTGCTGGTGGGGTCCTGGGGCCCGGGGGGTGCTCCTCCTGCTGGAGCCTGGAACCAAGGGCCCGGAGCCTGGATTCTGGAGCCAGGAGCCCAGAGCCCAGAGTCCGGAGCCCGGAGCCCGGAGCCCGGAGCCCGGAGCCCACAGCCAGCCTCTGTGCTCACACTTTCCAGTCCCTGAGGCTGACCCCCGCCCTCCGGCTGCTCTGGGCAGTTAACACAATTTGGTTACAGTGAGTTTTCTAACAGAACATACTATGCCTGGCAATTGGAAGTTGTCAGAGTAAGAGAAAAACGCAGTCCCCCACTTCCCCCCGGCCCTGCCCCCGCGGGGAGAGGCATCAAGACCAAGTGTAGACTCCCTGACACTGGCGAATCCCTCAGCCTTTAAGAGCCTTTGCTTCTTTCAGCGGAGACGCTCATCCCTACCACAGGACTTTGGGAAGGAGCCTGTGGGCACACATGCACACACATGTGCACATGCCAGCAACACACCGTCCACACCCGTCCGCAGTCTCGTGCATGCACACACGCACACGCTTGCACACACATGTACCATGGGCAAACATCAGGCCCATTTCCGTCCTCGTCTCTTGAACGCGTAGCAGGAAAGTTACATCGCGATCAATGAGCTGGAGGTGGCGCCGCGGCAGCGTCACCAACGGCTGATCTCCGCACACCCTACCGGGATGGCTGCTGCTGGCCCCGCACCAGCTCCTCCAGAACCGTGCCAGGGGCGGGAGCCACGGGGGGGACTTGCTGAGCAAGCATCTCAGCCTGACACCTGCCCCCAGCCTGACAAGGCGGCCAGACGCCTCCCAGGGTCATCGTGCCAGCAGGGCAGCAGGCGCTGAAGCTGCTCCAACGACAGGAGGCGGCCAGGGCCGGGGGTCTTCCCTCCACGTGCTCTTCAAGCGAGTGATTCCAGGACCCAGCCCAGCTCTGAGTGTGTAGGTGTCTGTGTAGGTGGACGTCTACGTGTGTGTTTCTGTGTATCTGCATGTATATCCGTGAGTGTGTGTCCATGTGTCCATGTGTCCACATTGTGTGTGTGTGTCCGTGTATGTCCGTGTGTGCATGTGTCCATGTGTGCACATGTGTGTGTGCACGTGTGTCCATGTGCACGCTGACTCACTGTGTGAGTGCAGCACTAACCCCAGAGAAAGGGTTCGAGGTCTGGGGGCACCTGGGGCTTCACCAGCATCCCGAGTCACAGCTCTGAGGACAACCAGCCTGGCTCCTCCTCCAGCCAGGTCACCCAGTCCTCATTTGCAAAAAACATAAAATGTATTCTTCTCTGTTTGGGATGTGTATTCAAAAAAATTGTAAGGAAAGTGACGTGTCAGTATTTAAAATAGTATAAATAGCCAATTAGCTTTCAAGTAATTTCCATTGGTTAGACTTAAGTTGTTCCATCTGTCAGAGTGTTCCGTTTACTACACTTGTGACAGAAAATGAGTTGAACAAAAAATAACAAAAGTTAAAACCAGATGTTTGGATATCTACAATCATGCCCAGTTCAGAGAGGGGAACATATGCTAAGAGACAGGCTTTGTTTTGTTTGTGTTTCTACTTCGTCTTCTAGTGATGGGACCAATCGTCGAGGCCTCACTGGTCAGGGTTGCTCTGCGGACTGGTTTCTCCTGTGTTACTTCCAGCTCCACACGTGTCTTCCTGGGCTGGATCTTGGTGAGGAGAGCCCGACGACACACACAGAGCAGAAAGCGGGACAGCGGAGGTGGGAACAGCAGCCACAGGCCCCCCTGAGGTGCAGCTCCGCGGAAACTCGGCAGAGACCCCTCCGGCTGTCCCTGTGCAGGAAACAGAGCAGGAGGCATGGGTCGTTCGCAGCGACTGGGCTAAACTTCAGTTTCGACAGGACCAAGGCCACTGGAATCATACCTGATTCCTGCAAAGGCCACTTGCACACTGGGGAGAGTTTGGCTGACTCTCTAGTTGCATCCTTAACTCAGTGACAGTCTGGTCTTCCCGGCAAAGATTGTCAATTACTGCACATCCTCCTCGGCGTCTTTGTCCCAGACGGCATCTCCGCCCACGGACAGCGTCCTCATCCACAGACAGGCCGTGCTTCCAGGCAGCGGTGGAAGCGTTCAGACCGCCTGCGGGTGCTCCCTGCCAGGCTGGGTGATATGACTTCCTCGTGCCGGGGCCTGTGGGCAGTGGTCCCCGCGGAGAAGGGACGACTGTTTCCTGGCACAGAGGTGAAGAGGTTGTTGAATTACAGGCACGCTTGCTGGGCCGTGACCTCATCTAGTCTCTGGCTGACCACACGAGAAAGGCTCACTGTTGTCCATTTTCCCCGTAGCTGAGGCCTCAAGAACCTGCCAGGATCCAGTAGCTCCTGAAAGCTCTGGGGTCAAGGTCGATACCTGAGCACCGGGTCACCTGCCAGTTGTGCAGACACAGCTTGGCCCGGGTGCCTTATTTGCTGCCTTGAAAAGCCAGAACAGGACTCAAGCATCAGAGCCGGTGGCTGTCGTGAGCCTCAGGGCCATCACCAAATAAACCAACAATCAAACAAAACCAAAATGTGAAAGAAACCTGACAGCCCACAGGGGCTTCCCAACCGCCACCAGGGACGAAATCTGGGAGTTTTGGAAGATCACGTGTTACAACATCCAGAGAGGCCACCTGGTCGGCACATCACACACACGGTTGCTGCGGAAGTGCCCTGCCCGTTCTCACTCATTAAAGCATGTTTCGTATTTTTCTGTAACTTGTCCCAGAGGCTTTACCTTATGTGTGTTACACGTTTTTCCTGCCACCGTCCACTCCTTTCAGAGCAAGCTGATTGACTCCACTTGAGGACAGGACAGAACGACCTTCATCGCCGTCCCCAAAGCCCTCGGCCCTCCCCAGCCCCCGCCCCTCTGAGCATTTAAGTACCTTTTTGAGGCCGTTTGGCATCTGTGATGAGACGTGAGGGCCGCACAGGGCTTTGCTGACGTGCCAACTGTCCGTGACACTAATAATTTGCGTTACAAACTCAGCCGGGAGGTTCATTTCTGCCTTCGCTGAGTATTCAGCTCACCGCCCTGTGGGGTCTGCAGGAAGGTGGGAGCCCAGCCAGCCAGGCGGGGTTCCCCGCACCCTCACCCCTGTCCTGCCCACAACCCTCGGGTTAACATGCCCTCGCCTGTGGCCGAGGCGCTTCAGTTAGGGTTTCCGCTCAGAATGCCTCCCTCGTCCACCTTCCTGGGTCTCTGCATCTCTCAGAAATACTCTGTTTCTTTTCTCTCTTTTCTTTTTATGGCTGAACTTGTAGCATATGGAGGTTCCCAGGCTAGGAGCCAAGTTGGAGCTGCATCTGCTTGCCTGCACCACAGCCACAGCAACGCGGGATCCTTAACCCACCGAGCAAGGCCAGGAACTGAACCTGTGTCCTCACGGTTACAAGTTGGGTTCTTAACCCACTGCACCACAATGGGAACTCCTGTGTTTCTTTTCTGACAGAAGCTGTTTTCATCCTTTGTTCCAAAGGAGACGGTCCTGTGTAGAAAACTCTTGCCTTTATGGGGAAAAGATCTGGCCTTATAATTACTAAGTGACTCTAGCAAGTCTCAACTTTCTAAGTCAATGTCTTCTATTAAATATTTGCAAAAACTCCTACCTCCAAGAATTCTTATAAAGATCCAATATAAAAACACACAGACTATTACCCCAGTCAAGTTATACTCCTATCACAATTATTCTACTCACTTCTGCAGTGTAAGTCCTGACAGCGGCTTTTCCCTCCATGGTGATGCAAGTGCCTGGTCACCAGGCAGAGAGCTGCGATCCTGGGGTCCCCGTGGCCTCATGATCCTGGGGTCCGCGTGGTCCTGTTGCTGTGGCTACAAGAGAAGGTGGGTCTGGAGGCTACTGGTGCCTTTCTTCAGGTTTAATCTGAAAAGCCCTCTCCGGTGCGTGAGTCCAGGCTCTTTCTTTGGGACGCCGGGCCCCAGGCTCATTTGCGTTGTGGGACGTGATCTCCCCGGCATGTGCTCAAGAAGCTCATGAGTGGTTTGCAAGAATGGAGGGTGTGCTGCGGAAGAGTCACTGTGGCTCAAGCTCGTCTTTCCTTCACTTTGGGGGCTCCCTGCGTGGTCTTAAGAGACCCCAGCCCAGATTTTCCTCATCCCTAGGCAGAGACTATGTGTCCTCATCTGCAGTCGGCTCAGAGTAGAAGATGAAGCAGCTTGGAGCCTCTTGTGGGTGCATTTGGGCTTTATGCTCTTAAAAGCACTTTTTGAAGTTTATAAAATTAAAAAGAGTAGTAGTGCAACGCAGAGCGGGTGATGGTGTGTCTGAGCTCCATCTGTCATCTCAACAAGTGAAGAGGCCAGATTTATAATTTAGTTTCTAAAGTCTAATAATCTCCAAATGTTCAACCAGACCCCCTTGGCTGGTCCCCTACTGCAGAGACAGCGAGTGTAATTCACCAGATAAAGATGGCGGTTTGCACGCTGTCGTAAAAATCATACCTCTCCAGAAAGATCACACAATTCCCTTTTCCCCAAGATCCTGAGCCTGCATCAAACACACACATTTGCAGACCTACATGCAAACACAGTCACTTTAACACACAGATACACACAAATGCACGGCGAGTATTGATAGAAAGATGCTGGAAATAAGCTACTTCTCTTGGATATGCTCTCATTTTAGTATTGTCTGGGATGGCAATTGCTTGGTGGATAAATCTGACATGGATTAGTCTAGAGGACAGTAGGGAAGTCCTTTATTTGTTGCCATATTCGTTTTTGAAAATTAACAGTCTTTATTTTTTAGAGCACTTTTATGCTTACAGAAAAATTGAACACAAAGTGATAAGAACACCCAGTATATCCCCTCGCGCCCCGACCCACTGTCTCCCTGTTGTTAATATCTGGCATTAGTGAGACATTTGTTTCAGCGGATGACTCTTTACCGACACTGCTTTATCCACTGAAGTCCACAGTTTGTATTATGATTCACTCTTTGTGTTGCACAGTTTTCTGAGTTTTGGCATACACACGGTGGCACATATCCATCATTACAGGATCGTGCAGAATAGTCCCCTTACCTCAGAAATTCCCTCCACTATTCCTTCTCAAACAGTCTTCCTTTCTTTTTGTAGGTCTGAGTTTCAGGCCTATACAATTTTCCTCCTCTGCAGAACTTTTAATATTTCTCACAGGGCAGATGTATTGGCTACAAATCAGTTTTTGTTTGAGGAAATCTTTATTTTTCCTTCATTTTTGAAGAATAATTTTGCTGGTTACAGAATTCTAGCATCAAAGTATTTCCATTCAACACTTTATTATAAGCGACTCACTTCTTGCTTGTGTGGTTTGTGCACAGACATCTGAAGTAATTATCTTTTCTCTAGCCTTAGTGAAAAGAATTTTTTTCTCTAGCCTTAGTGAAAAGAATTTTGCTTGTGTGGTTTGTGCACAGACATCTGAAGTAATTATCTTTTCTCTAGCCTTAGTGAAAAGAATTTTTTTCTCTAGCCTTAGTGGAAAGAATTTTCCCTCTCTGGCTGCTGTCAAGGTTTTCTCTTTGTCTTTAGTTTTCTGAAGTTTAAACATGATGTACTGGGTGTAGACGTTTTGGTGTTTATCTTAATCAGCGTTCTCTGTGTTTTCTGGACCTGCAGTTTGGTGTCTGTCATTAATGGTGGAAAATCATCAGCCATCAGTCTCCAAATTGCTTTTTCTTTCTTCTCCTTCTAGTATTTCCACTACACATGCAGCACACCATTTGTAATTATGTGACAGTTCTTAGATAGTCTGTCTTTTTCTCTCTCTTTTTTTCTCTGTCTTTTTAGGGCCACACCCACTGCATATGGAGGTTCCCAGGCTAGGGGTTGAGTTGGAGCCATAGCTGCTGGCCTACACCACAGCCCCAGAAACACCAGCTCTTAGCTGTATCTGCAACCTACTCCACAGCTCACGGCAATGCCTGATTCTTAACCCACTGAGCAAGGTCAGGGATTGAACCTGCATCCTCATGGATGATAGCTGGATTCATTTCCACTGAGCCACGATGGGAACTCCCTCTTTTTTGGTTTCTCTTCATATTTTAGTTTGACAAGTTTCTATTGATATATCTTCAAGCTCACTCATTCTTTCATTGTCTATGTCCAGCCCACTGATGAACCCATCAAAGACACTTTCTTTCTGTTGTAGTTTTTTGTTTTATTTCCAGCATTTCATTTTGATTCTTTCTCAGAGTTTCCTTTTCTCTGCTTACATTACCTTCTTTTTGTACATATTGTCTATTTTTTCCATTTGAGTTCTTGGCATAGTAATTGTAATTGTTTTATACTTATGGCCTGACAATTCCGTAATCTGTGTCATATCTGAGCCTGGTTCTTGTTTTGTTTCTTCAGACTGTGTTTATTGCCTTGTAGTATGTATTGAAATTTTTGGTTGAAAGCCAAACCCGAGGTACTGGATTAAATAACTGAGGTAAGGAGACCTGTGCTATTAGATTTTGTGTTTATCTGGCTAGAAGTTAGGCTGTGGTTACTGTTCACTGTAGCGTGACATTGGAGGTTCGTATTTCCTTGCATTTGTCTCTCCTTTTGTCTTTCAGTGTCTCAAATATGAAGGTCTTCCAGTTGTAAACCCTGTTGTCACACAAGGGTTTGTTGATGGGGTTGACAGGTGTTGGGGAGGGGCAGCACTCTATCCTATGATCAGGTCCCAGTGTTGCAGTTAGACTTGCCATGGGTTTTGACCTTAACAAGTGCTTCTTGTTCCACTCCTTCCTCAAAGAGGCACAGGAAGGCTAAAGCCACTGGAGTTGGGTATTTTCCTTTCTCCAGGGGCCTAGACTCTGATAAACCCCCAAAGGGTTAGGCTCTGGTAGGACAGTTTCCCTTGAAGGCAGGCCTTGTAAGGAGGACAGAGTACTCTGGGCACATTTCAAAATGGCTATTTCCCCCTCCCCCTGCCAAAAATATGATGGGAATTTTCTCTGCTCTTCCCTCTGAGAAGCTAGAGGAGTTCCTGGAGGCCAAGCTCACAAAAGTTGGGGACTTGCAGTGTCTTGGCCCAAGGGAAGGTCTATTAATCTCTCACGTTGGCCCACATCCCATCTCCAGCAGTGAGTCTTCCTACCCTCTGGTGGCCCCGGTGGCTTCGGTTTAAGCCGCGATTCTCTGTGTTCACCTCTGCGTCTCTTCTGTTTCCAGGTTGGCACTTTACCCTGCGGCCTCACTTTCCCAGTGAAACCAAGACGTTGTTGATTTTCAGTTTATTCGGCTATTTTCTTATAGCGAGGATGGGAATGGGACTAGCCAAGCTCGTTTCATGCTGGACAAGATACCAGGAGTACATGGCTCTTTCTCTTTTCTCTAGAGCCAGCATTTCAAAATTTAAATTTTAAAGTATTTCTTAGTATCACTCTATCCACTTCCCAATTTATTTATTTATTTTTTTGTCTTTTTGCCTTTTCCAGGGCCACTCCCTCAGCATATGGAGGTTCCCAGTCTAGGGGTTTAATCGGAATTGTAGCTGCCAGCCTATGCCAGAGCCACAGCAACTTGGGATCCGAGCCATGTCTGCAACCTACACCACAGTTCATGGCAACGCCGGATCCTTAACCCATTGAGCAAGGCCAGGGATCAAACCTGCAACCTCATGGTTCCTAGTCGGATTCATTAACCTCTGCGCCATGATGGGAACTCCCCACTTCCCAATTTTGAAAATATATACTTTAAATGGTTTGGTCCATCATCGACTTTTGCTTTGCAGTAAATAATGTGTTTGTATATAATTTTATAAATACTTGCATTATCCTAAAGATCAAAACACTTTTCAGGTATATTTGCAAAGTTTTAGTTTTTGTCCCTAATTATTAATCTTAATATTGCCAAACATATAGAAGCATTTATTTTTCTTTTAGGGCTGCACCTGTGGCATATGGAGGTTCCCAGGCTAGGGATTGAATCAGAGCTGCAGCTGCTGGCCTACAGCACAGCCCATGGCAACACCAGTTCCTTGATCACTAAGTGAGGCCAGGGATTGAACCCACATCCTCACAGAAACAGCACTGTGTTCTTAACCCCCTGAGCCACAACAGGAACTCTGAAGCATTGTAAAATAGTTACCTGATTCTTGAGTCTAATGATGATGAAGAGGGTGAAGCCTGGGTGGACCCAATGTCCCCCTCAGCAGGTCTCCCCACGTCGCCTCGAGCCAGATTAGCCCTTTCAAATGCACTTCTTCCTGATCCTCCGGGAGACAGTCACGACGGAGGACAAAAATATGTACCTTCTATGAAAATAATGACATTTAGTTTGTATTTAGTAAGAACTAGGTATCTGTTTAGAAATTCTTAAATATATAAAGTGCTTCAAGAGCCAAGGAGGACGTAGTATTCGACATGCAGTACAAATGCAATAAGGGTGTGTTTTGAGCCAGGATCTGTGTAAGTGCTGGGCAGGGAATGGAGAGTAGACTCTGTCTATGCCCTCATGGAGTGATGTGGGCCCATCTTCTCAAGTCAGTGCTGAGGCTCCGGTTCTCCAACCCTGGTCAATCAAGGCCACGCTGGGAGGAAAAGACCTTCCATGCTGGGAGAGTCCAGTTCCAGGAGGGTTATTAGAGAGACAGCAAACTGAGACAGTAAAGGTTTAAGGGACCTCAGGAGCTATCCTGCTACCTCCGCAGCTGGCCTGGGAACGACGAGCAGCTCTGGGACAGCCAGGAGAGTCAGGGGCAGGCTGACGGTGGTTCCCTCCCCAGCCCACTGTCCCTGCCCTGGAAGGATGCCCGCGGCGGGGGGGCTGGGCGGGGGCAGAGTAACCCAGTTCTGCCTCTGGAGCTGGGCTCCACTTCCTGCTGCACAGCTGATTTTGGCTCTGCTGAAGGCAGGCTGAGGCAGGCAGGGGACAAGATGCGGGTGACCGAGCTGAGTGGGGCAGCCTTGGAAAATGGCAGGAAATGATTCGTTATCAATTTGGGCTAAAAGTACTGACGTACATGGCAATTGCGATCGTTGGTTTTTATGTGTCAGCTTGACTGGGCTCCAGGGCACCAAGCTGCTTGGTCAAATGTTATTCCGGGTGTGTCGGTGAGGCTTCTAGGTACTCTGAGTGAAGAAGGCTGCCCTCCATGGTGTGGGTGGGTGTCGTGTGGTGCCTTGGAGGCTGGCACAAGGGGGTAAGAGAGAACTCCCTCTCCGCTGATGACCATGGCTTCCAGTTGGACATGCTCTCCTGCCAACAAGACTGGACTGGAGCCCAGGCCATCGACTGTCCTGGTTCTCAGACTTCGGACCTTGGGACTCAGAGCCGCCACGTCACAGGCGCCAAGGCTCACGCACACTTACGTAGCTGCTGACACACACCGCACACGGGTGTTTATTTACTCACACACTCTTTTGTTTCTGTTTCTCTGCAGAACCTGATACTAATAACACGATCCCCAGTTTTGTGTCAATTGGATACTTCGCTAATGGTTCATAGACGGAATATTCAGAAATTGCTACGCTGAGTTCTCTGTAAGACGTAGATGATTTTCATCTATGCTTATTCTACGGCTGACAGGTTCACTGACTGGCAATCTTCTTATTTAGAAAAGGAATCCGACCACAAAGAGACACGAACAGTTTAAGGTAGACGATGTGAATTCTAGTCCTTCCCTGACTCCTCTTTTTTTAACTTTTAAAAACGTCCTCGTATGCTTCTACATAAAGACGGCATGTATTTAAGGCACACGACACGGCGACGTGACGCACACGGTGCAAGGTGAACACGGGCGTCTGCTCGCGCTCTGAACGCGGTCGGCGCGGGTCCCCCCGAGGCTCACTCTCTCCACTTGTCTGCTTCCAACCTCGGCTTTTTAAAAATTCGAACGTCCTTTTTTTTATATATGAAGTATGAATAGATTCAAAGAACTTTCAAGAAGGTAAAAAATAAAGCAGTAATTCATCTTTCAGGATTTCAGTGTCTGCTAAAAGCTAAGCTTCCGTTTCTAGCATTTGGCTTGTTAGTGAGCAGACAGTGAAATTCTAGTTATGGTATAAAATGTCTCCAAACTGCAAAACATGACTACTTCACAGTTTTCCTAAATTTCCCCAGGCTATTTTCTCAGCGAGTGATCTCACCGTCATTGAGAGACACTCAGCGCAGCGTGCTTTCCCGCCGGTGGCGCGGGGCCCGGAGCACCTGCCGCGTCTGCCGGGCGCGTGCCGGCCCGTCGCCCGGAGCGTGGAGCCTCAGCTCAGCTCCATCCCAAGTTCTAAATCCAGGCCTGACCAGCTGGGACTTCCTGCGTCAAACCGTGTTGTTTAACGTTGTTTTGCTTCTGCTCCGCCTTCTTAATCAAGTGGACGCCGGGTGTATTTTGGGTTATGTGGGCATGTGGCTTGTGAATAGATGCAAACTCTTCCAGGTTTCAGAGATTTTTGTGCTTCTTTGTGAAAATGCATGACCGTCACCAAGCGCATTTGAAAGGAATGACTTGTCCTGTGGGCAGGGAGGGCTTTGCTCTCAATAGACCAGGCCCGCCGGCCTCCGCCTTCCGAGAACGCTCACCCCAGGACGGCAGGCCCCGGGTCCAGCCTCGGCCGCGCCTAAGGTGTTGCTGGTGAGCAAAGTCTTCGCGTGGTTGCCATCCTCCTCTCTGAGTAGAACCAACTTCTTGTACCGAGCGCTTCTTTAATAAATCACCTTAAATTACTGGATTTCTTTTCTTACTTTAGGAAAAAGACAGTTTTGATCAAAATGGAGATGTTTCTGTGTAACTTTGGTGTTATTTCAATCACTGACCATAACCCTGGGATGTGTCCCGCAGGGGAGGGCTCGGCCTGGCTGCTGCCCCGGTCCCACTGGGGTTTCTGTTCCCCTGCTGCTGCTGCCGTTGGCCTACTCCTGGACCGGAGGCTGGTCCTCCTTCTCCTCCTGCTAACATCCACTGCCGTTTAGGACGAAGGGAAACAACACTTGTCATTGGGCTTTGTTGCTACTAAGTCCTGCCTCATCAGAGTAGCACCTCTATTTTTTAAACCAACTTTAAAACTTTGGTCCACAAAACTGGCGTTGCTCAAATTGAGGTTACCCAAGGAAACGAAGGGTATTTTCAACGAGATACACCCGGAAGGCAAGATGCCAGACTAAAAGTCCCAAGACCCCCTGGTTGGCCGCACACAGACAGCGCACAGAATGAAGGGCTGGCGCGGGAACAAGCAGGGCGTGGGCGGAGCCCCAGTGGGAACATAGGGCCCGGTGCTGGAGCGCCACTCTGTTTCTTGGTTTAAATGCAGTCTTTCCTCGTTTCCTTGGTCAGGTTTGCTCTCTGCTGTGCACAGGTGAATAAAACGGACTCTCTCTGTGGAGCTCCCAGGACACTTGGAAACAGCTGGGTAGCTTTTCACTGAACCAGGATGGTGAGTCTTGGATGTTATGACGACAAAAGCGATGCAGGCCTGAGTGTCGGGCACCCCCTGAAGCCCTGGGAAGTCCCACCAAGAACCTATACTTCATCCTCCGGGGAGGCTGAGCAAAGCTGCATGTGGTCCCCACATGCTCGGGGAGCCTGGCCGTCTCCAGAAAGACAAACAGGGAAAACGGAGTTTCCAGTGTCGCCCCCAATTGGAAGCTACACTGCTGGACTGTCAAACTCTTCACTTGCAGGATTCTAGGGTCTTGAGACAGAACCGAGTCCGAACGCTGGAGCCCAAGGTTCTCAGCCCCTGCAGCCTATCAACATTTTGAGGACACGCACAAACCTACGAGATGCCTGAGTGTCCCTTCCTTGACGACTGTACGATTGATTATAGATTCCTATCCAGTCGGTCCCACTGGCTTCATGGTCCCTTTCCGAGCTCATCTGTTCTTTCCCAACTCTGATTTCTCTTTGCTTTTTCATTTTCTATCTCAGATGCCATTTTTTCCCCAGGAAGCAGCCCCTTCTCCCCCTTTCCCCAGCAAAAGCATCTTGGTGGATGCGCCTTTATTCATCGGAAGCATGTGGTTTGCGCAGCTTAAGTGATTTTTGCACAAATGTTATGACTAAAATGACATAAAATCATCATAAAACAGTTGACAGACTGCAGACATCCCTCGCTTTGTGTCTACCTTCTACTTTACAGAATATGCTGAAATTAAAAGAGTGCTCTGGGATTCCCGAGTGGACCTCCTGGCTAAGGGTACAGAAGTGAAAATTCAGTTGTGATTTGCATTCTTCTGCTTTGCCCCAGTAATAGCAGAGCCCGTCAGGGTGCTATTTAAACTCAGCCTGAAGGACCCACAGCTTTTTTGAGGCCGCGTGCGTCTCAGTCCTGGCTGATCTCCTTATCTCCTGGTTGAGAAAGAGATGCCAGCCCCACATGGTCTGCAGTCGGTCGGGGGGGGGACCACCTTGGGGGGCGGGGGCGGGAGCTGGGCAGGTGTCAGTCCAAGGCCGAGTCACCGTTGTGTATTAACGTTAACTGTGTATGTGTATGTCGGTTTTAAATGCGCGCATATGTGTAACTAGATAGTGTCGCTGCATTAAGACCAAATATAATTTTGCAGCAGTGGATTTTTCCTGGTTGCAACCCTGGTGTCCTTCAGGTTATCAGCAGTGTCCTGTCACCATATGAAGTTTATGTGAAAGTTGTTCGTCAGACAACTTCATGCGTTTGACTCTAAATGGTTTGCTTCATTCTTTGCTGTTCTTTACAAAGCTCTTCCTCGGACCATTCGACAGCAGGAGTTATGCTTATGCACATGCATATCTTTAGAAATAACAAAATTCTTTAAAATTTTAATTTTCTGGCATTCATTCTGGGTGCAATAAATTAATGGGACGTTTCCTTTTTAGCATAGACTGTGGGCCCAGAATGATGTGTGGGGTGTCGCAGGAGGATGTGAAGGCACTGCTCTTTGATGGTTTTGTTCAGAACTAGTGACTTGGCAAATTTTGACTTTAAAAAAATTCGTTGTTGGGAGTTCCCATCGTGGCTCAGTGGAAACGAATCCAACTGGTATCCATGAGGACGAGCGTTCCATCCCTGGCTTCGCTCAGCGGGTTAGGGATCCAGTTCGCCCCCTAGCCTGGGAACGTCCATGTGCCGTGGCAGCGGCCCTGCTTCTGGTTTAAAATGTATTGTGTTTTCCTTGAAAAATGTGTATATCTAGTTTTAAATAAAGAGAGAGAATGGAACACAATTCAGCAGTAATCCCGGTCGTGAGAAAGTTACACGTAGTCATCTATTTCCTTCCTCTTTTGCACACACACACACACACACGCATCTTACTTTAGGAAAATGGAAAACGGGATGACACTGTAAGACTAGTGGCCGAGCGCTGCCGTAACAAAGCGCCGCAGATCAGGTGACTTGGAAACGACAGGCATCCATCTCTCACCGTCCTGGGGCTGGGCGTCCAAGGTCAAGGTGCCAGCCCGTTTGGCCCGGGTCAGAGCTGGGCAGCAGACGCCATCCTTTCACCCCGAGGAGGGCGCTATGGGGTTGGGCCCCCTCGGAGGGCACCCCCCCCACCCCCGTGATCTCCTTTCGCCGTTCTCATCCACCCAAGGCCCCTCTCACCCCACGCGTTCCCATCGGGGGTTTGGGCTCCGGCGTACGAGGTCGGGGACGGCAATGTGTCTGCACCGCTGCACAAGCTGTTTCATGACATTTCTTAGCACGATGCCGTGAATAATGCGCCCAGTCCCGAAAATCTCTTCCACGTACCGTGTTGAGTGCCTACTTGGGCTGCACTGTATGGACGATAACGTATTTACCTCATTATTTCCAGTACATTTGCGAATAAGCGCAATGTTCCAGAACATCTTTATAGCTAAAACTTTGTGTTGATCCTTAATTACTTTAAGGCATTACTATGTCAATGCTTTACCTTTATTATGTACGGTAGTGATGCAAAATGAGAACATTTTTAACATTTGTAATATAGACCGAAACTTTCAGCAGCGTCCGCAGGACCGCCTGCACCAACAGCCGCTGGCTGAGACCGATTTATGCATTTTCTAGTGACCTCAGATATGTAAAAAGTCTATCGTTGCTTTAATCTGATATCTGAAATCACTTATTTTGTTATGCAGTTTTTCATGTATTTGGTTATTTGTGTTTCTTCTTTGATGAAATGTCTGTTCATCTCTTTGACAATTTCTTACAATTAAAATACATTAAAAATTTTATTGCAATTTAAAAAGCAATATATCATGTTTATTCAAAAATATGTCACAATCCAAAATACCTGATGAATATACGTGCCCAAGGGCTCAATAAAAGCTGGAAAATCAAATCCAGCAACATATAAAAATAACAAAACCTCACGTCTAAGTGAGATTTATCCCAGGAATACAAGGTTGGTTTAATACCAAACCCAATCAGCATATACGCCTTAGGGACTAAACACGGTGCAGAAGACACACCTTCTTGTCAATGGATGCAGAAACAAAGCCCTTCCAGCTGCCTGCCGGAGTTCCCCTTCACGCTGCACCTGCAGAGTCTTACTGAGGCTCTGATGCAGGTGTGGCTGCCTGCCTTATGGACTGTGGTACCCGCATTCACAGACACTGGCACAGGACTGGAGACTCTCTTGAAGTAGCCTCAGGCCACATCTAGGGACTCAGGTTGAAGCTCCTTTCTTGGATAGAGGACGGGCAGTGATTGAAGCCGGGCTCAAGGGATCAACCCTCACACTTGGCCACTGGCTGCACGTCTCCACAGAACTGGGGACAGCTCAGAGCATCCAGGGGAAAGGCAGGTAACCTGTGCAGCGGGAGGGCCCATCAGGTGCTCTCCTCGGGGAAGAGCAGGTGCCGCCCACCTGCAAGATGCCATCCACACTAAAAGCAACACCCACTAGGGCCCGCCTGGAACTTCTGCTCTACCCCTGCCTCTGCCTCTGCCTCTGCCACCAACGGGGTGGGAGCCTCAGATCGGAGGGGAAATGCACATGGCATCCCCGGGGCACCGCAAATAGATTATTTCAAGCCTGATTTAAATCCAACTTCCTTAAGTCCCCCCAAAACAACCACTGCCAAGGAGGAGGCCCTGCTCATGAAGATGCTGAGCTCTGGAGGGAGAGCCTCGTACACGTGAGCTCGCTGGAGAGCGTGTCCCAGGGCACACTAGTCGCAGACAAGGAGGAAGGAAGGGGAAGGACGTGAAACCATGGATGCAGGAGGAGGAGGACAGAGGTCCACAAGCAACCCAGCGGAAAATCCAGAACTCAGACGTGCAGACGGCTAATAAACTCCCACAGAACAAACCTCAGATTACGGGGGTCTGACTGGCTTTTGCGCCCCTAAAACAGAATTTCATCAAATTTTTAAAAAGCCTATCCTTCCCATGAAGAAAATACAAAGACAGTTCACAGAGTGGAAGGAAATATTTTCAAAGTACATATCTGATAAGGGAATTGTATCCAGGATATGTGAATAACAGATGCAGATGACATGAAAAGACAACTCATTATTTTTTTTTAAAGTAGGCTGAGGATTTGAGTAGCTGTTGCTCCAGAGATGATGTACACATATTCAGCGAACATATGAAAAGCTACTCAACGCGCGGGGCCTCGGGGGAAGTGCGCCTCGAAGGCGCAGAACGCTGAGACCAAAAATGGACGAGGATGCCTGCGGGCGAGGATGTGAGACCCTGGAGCCGCCTGCGTGCTCCTGGGAAGGTGACGTGGTGCAGCCCCCTTCGGGGAGAGCTCAGCCTCGGCATTTGCCAAACGAGGCAAACCCCGAGTTACCACATGGGTCAGCCATTCCGCTCGTGGGTATACATTCAGGAGAATTAAAAACAATGTCCACAAAAACATATAAGCATCACTCATAACATCTGAAACAGGAAAACAGCCAATGTCCACAAAAGCATACGAGCATCACTCATAACATCTAGAAAGGGGGAACAACCCCAAGGATGAATGGACAAATAAAATGTGTTCTGTCCATGCAAGGGGATATTACTCCACAACCAAAAAGCAGGAAATACTTATGCCAGCTGCAGCCTGAACAAACCTGAAAAGCATGACGGTGAATGAAAGACGGCAAAGCCCCAAGAGCCCACGCCACCCTGGGAGCTGTTTATGTTACACGGTGGGGAGGTCTTGGCGGGGGCGGGGAGGGGGCGACGCTGGGGAATGAAAACGGGGAACGGGAGGGGGGACGCCGCTGGCGGGGGGCTCAGGATGGACAGCCCCCACGCTCAAGCCGTGCATCTTGAAAGGTCGGAGTTTGCGGTCCGCGGATTGTACCCAATACGGCTGTTTTTAAAAGGGGAAAGATACGAAAGGTTGCGAAGCTCATTCCTAACCTGAGAAATGCCACGGGAAGTCCACGCCGGTCCCTCCACCTGCGTAACTGGGCGAAGATGAGAACACACTGTTCCGCGGCCGAGCGGAACACGGTCTTGCGTGATCCGAGGGAGAGCTGCGACCACCGTTTGGCAGGGACGCTCGGCCACATCTCCCGGCACTGCAGGCGCTGGTGTTAGGACACAGCAGGCTCTCCCGGGAGCTCCCCCGAGATACAGCAACAGCATGACTACAAAGGCGCAGCCTTCCTGGCTGTCTCACTGCAATCGAAAAGTATTGACAGGCACCCGATTGTCCGGCTTGGGGCTGAAGAAACTGTGTCCTCGCAGTGGACACCTCGGCGTTTGTGACACAGAGAGGGCGGGTCACCAAGCGGGAGAAGGTACCGCGGGGCAAAGTGGGTGAAAAGGTAAGGAAATGAGAACGTGGACTCGAGTCTCCGCGTGACTCCGTGACACACGCACGGGGCGGAGGACACCCTTCGGGGGGCGGGGGGAAGCAGCACTGGGATCAGGGTGCCCCGGGGTCATGGGGCGGGGGGGGCGGGCAGGCACGTCCTTGAGAAGACATTTCGGCTCGTTTCTTAGCAAACACTCGTCCACGCCAATTCCCTCGCTGACGGCCTCGTTCCTGTTTTTCCCAAGCTCTACCTTCTCATACAGACTCCCTCATAGTTGCATTTCCTTATTTGAACAGTTTGAGTTAATTATTTGACATCCTATTTTCAGCCAATCACAGCGGTTCATTTTGACCACACCTCCACTGTGCTTTCACGCACTTGGGCCTCGGCTCACGTTGGTGTTTATGCTGATGTTTTAAAAGTGAAAACACGGGGGTGAAAATCGGACAGTGTGCCCCAGTGTGCTCTCTCTCCCACCCAGCGCAGTCTTGGCGAATTTGGGAGTAGACACACGCCTTCACACTGAGGTTACTCAGGTGTATCTCTCCCGGTCAAGTTCAAAGTTACCTCCTGAGCCTGCCCTGCTCCTGCAGCTGGAGTTGTGCGGCTCCTGAGGCCGGGAGCCCCCTGCTCTCTGCCCAGAGCAGGATTTACCCTGTAACTCGAGGCTCTCTGTGGGCACCCCCCCACCCCGTAGGACCCAGGCAGGCAGGAGACTTCGCCCACCAGGCCAGCACCTGCAGCAGCGGGTCACCCTTGGGGAGAGTTCATGAGTTTTTTTGAAAGCAGCTTCCTTGTTAATTCTTTAGCTTATGTTCCCAGGACCTACCAGCCTTCTTTATAATGAACAATTTTATTTTCTGCTAAAGTTTTTTTTCCTATCATTAAAAAATTGTCCCAGGGAGTTAATGTAATATTGTGAGTGTTTAGTGGAAAGAAGTAACAGGAAAGGCAGTGTTTACTACAAAGCAGAAAATGTTGAGAATTCGGATGAAAGGACGGGGTTGGCAAATTCGGGGTATTCCTTCCACTCACCTGCTTAGTTATCAAACTGGACAAAAAACCTGGCGATCCATAGGGGCCTCGTGCTACAGATCCACGCGGAGAGAGGGAAACTGGCTGTAAAGAGTCTTTGCCTTGGCTGCCAAGTCCTTAGGAAGAGTCAGCCACCCTCCCGAGAATCCAGTTAATCAAAGTACGCCTGCCCCTCTGGCCTCGGCGAGGAAATGGTTTCACTCCGGGCCACCAGTTTTCACCCAAGTGTGTCTCCTGCCACCCACACGCGGGTTCAGCAGCCAGACCAGTGTCTGGAGGAACAGGAGGCAA
The DNA here is from genome assembly GCF_016906955.1 of Phacochoerus africanus. Lineage (NCBI taxonomy): Eukaryota > Metazoa > Chordata > Mammalia > Artiodactyla > Suidae > Phacochoerus > Phacochoerus africanus. The sequence goes on along the minus strand of NC_062548.1, from coordinate 137,078,610 downwards.
TGAGGAGGCAGAAGCTTTCTGGTTTCCTCCTGGACATCTGTCCCGGCCCGCAGCCGGGCAGCCGCCAAACCAGATGCCATCCAGCCTGTTCTTACCTCACTGTCTGATAAAGGCCTTGGTCCCTGTGGCCGCTGACCAGTCCATGCCACATGGCAGCACAGCGGCTAATCCCCACACGGGTATCTGCACCACCGGGGCGGCTTATTTGAGCTCTGAGCAACCGCGTCCTCCTGTTAGAATAACGGCAGGCACACATCAACCAGCTGCTTTAAAGATGAAGCATCTGGATGTGCATATTCTCGGGGCCCGTCTCCCCCGTAAAGCCCATGACACGTGGAGGCAGACCCACCTCCCCTGGGCCATGTGGACGGGCATGCGCACCTGGGTGCCTTTCCCCTTCCTGAGCCAGTGTCACCCATCAGTGTCACAGTGTCACGACAGCCCCCGCCCCGGTCACACCCCTGTGAGGCCAGCGGGCCCAGGACCTGCAGGACCGGGACCACCCCCACCGCCCTTCTTGCCTCCCCAGTAAGGCCCTTACACACGTCCTGTTCCTCTTCTCCTGGGTTGCTTGTGAGAACGTGAGCCCTTTTACCGACAAAGCCCTTTTCACGCACCTCCTGGTTATTTAATAAGTACGCGCCGGGCGCAGTGGGACAGTGGGAATAGACGGTGCTAAAGGCAGAGCATCCCGACGTCAGCCAACAAGCAGGGCCTTGTCCTCACACAGAGGGAACCAGTGGCTCCTTCCAGCAGAGCACGTGTCCCAGCCCCTGCGAACGGGTCCACTGCGGCCACAGGGTCTTCAGGGTCTGGCTGGTGGAAAACGGGGTGCAAGATGCTTGGTGCTTCAGCTCTTCTGCCCCACAGAGACCCAAGCTGCCACCAAGAGTGGTCACCAAGGCAATGGCCTTAAGCATCCTCAGAAATAACCGGGTGATGGTCAGAGGGCGAGGTGAGCAGGGGGCGCGACATTTGCTGGAGCCGATGCCAATGCCCACGCCCTGCCTGCAACAGCAGGGTCCAGGGCAACACCAGCGCCAGAGCAGGCCGGCTCTGCCGTCTGATGGGCCTTGGTGGACGTTCTTTCTCTCTAGGCTGCTCATGTTCCAAAGTTTAAACTGTGCTTCTTTTGACAAGAAACCCTGTGTAGTCCCACCTTTTTTTTTTTTTTTCAAACTCCCACTCCAGGTGGCTGTAAGAGTGGGTGCTAATAAAACCCCCTGCTTTAGGTAAGCACAAATGTTTTTTTTTTTTTCTTTCCATGAATGCCTCACCCAAGATTCTTCCAGGCAGCGGAACATGCTGACCAGAGAACAAATGGCTTCTGCTCACGTCGGGAGCCTGTGAAACAAAAACGCACGATCTGTGTGGACCTCCGACAGTTCCTTAGACGCGAAGCTTCGGCAACCACCCCAAGAGCAGATTTTTTCCCCTAGTGTTTTGCACTGGCCCGAACTTAACTCTCGCAGAGGCTCACTTGCATGTAGCTCATGCAATCATGGCATTTTCAACGAGGGAACCACTTTAGATCCTTCATGTAGTTTACGTAGGTTATCAGGGCCCGTCCTGGTTTGCTCCACACAAGGACTGCACCCCAGTAACCCCACGGCGAAATTCAGAGCCTCTGGGTCATGTCCGTTCGAACCGCTGGGCTCTGGAACGGGTCTGTGTAAACAGTTTCATTTCACTTTCTTTGGTCATTGCTGTGTCTTCTGCATCACGTGCTGGAGCTGGTGACAGAGCTAGAAAACCGCTGCGATGCTGAGGGGGAAGGAGGTGCTACTTACGTAAAAGCCGTTCACCGCGTCCCGAAAAGCATTGGAAGCGGTCACTGCCTCAAAAATGTCTAACAAGCGTATACACACACGCAGGTAAAGGAAGAGAAACAATTTAAAAGAAATGAGAAGCTGGGAGTTCCCCTTGCGGCGCAGCAGAAACGAATCCCACTAGTATCCATGAGGACGAGGGTTCAATCCCTGGCCTTGCTCAGTGGGTTAAGGATCCAGCGTTGCTGTGGTTGTGGTGTAGGCCACCGGGTACAGCTCCAATTCGACTCCTAGCCTGGGAACCTCCATATGCCACGGGTGCGGCCCTAAAAAGAGAAAGAAAGAAAGAAAGAAAGAAAGAAAGAAAGAAAGAAAGAAAGAAAGAAAGCAAGCAAGCAAGCAAGAAAGCAAGCAAGCCCGAGAAAGGAGATTCTTACCCAGAAGACATGAACAGTGTGGCAAAGTGGTACAAGGCCTCTGAACCCTGGACATGGCCTTACTGGGGCTTTGTTCCCCTGTCCGGGTGGTCGCAGTACTCAGCTGAGTGTCCCTCTGACCTTAGCCTCTCTCCTTTCCAACCTCTAGGCCTCCGCGCTTTCTGGACGTGGATGCCGTCGGATTGTTTCTCCACGGACGCTCCCTGGGGCCCCAGACTCCCTGCAGGTGGGTTCCGATGCCCGAGCCCATCCAGCCCCTTCCAGCACTGGCCGTCCCCCTGCTTGCAGCGTGAGCCAACTTCTTCACTGTCTGCTCAAAGAGCTCAGCTGTTTGGGAGGGGTGGGGGGGGTTAATCAGAAGGTTTTTGTTGTTGTTGTTGTTTTTTGAGTGAGTCCCTTACCCAGAGACTTTCAGTAAGGCACTCGGGGCCTTGCTGCTTCCTGGCCTCTCCTCTCCCCACAGGCTCTGGGCTTCTCGAAGCCAGGGACCGCGGTCATTCCCAGGCAACCCCCATCCTGAGAGCCGCTAAAGCGGGTGCTCCGTGAACGTGTGGGTTAAGCCGACGGGCGGGCCCGGGGCAGGCAGGGAGACGGCAACAGAGAGGGCCGTCCTTCCTAAGTTTCCCGGGTCTGAGCCCTGGGGCGGATGCACCTAAGGCTCTGTACACAGAGCACACAGGCTCCCTCGGCAGCTGTGGGCAGATGTGCAAAGTCCTTTGGACGCTGCTCTGCAGTGTGGCCGACCCTCGCTCCAGACACACACACTGGCTGGCTATTCCGACAGCGTTTCCACAGGGAGCCAAAGTAAGGCCATCCAAAGAACGCCTCCTCCCGATGGTTTAAGTCCACAGCGGATTGAACACGAAGGAACCGGAGACAGGAATGATTAGCCTGTCCCGAAGGCCCCAGTCGCAAAGCACTGCCTGGGCTGCTCTCCTGGCAAAAGATGGATAGTGTCGCCTCGAGACCCATGGCCTCGCAAGGGCTTCAGGAACCATCCAGGCCTTGCTGGCTGAACGAGAGATGCCGTATGCTTTAGCCATCACAAGGCCAGCCTGACAACAGAGCTTTTACTGTGCGAAGGGGGAGCTGGCTACGTCCTTAAGTCGAGTATAAATCACGGCCTCATATGGATTTTGCTTCATAGATGGAATAACCGTTTCGAACTCTTTTTCATTCTAAATAATTTCTGGTGTTACCAGCACGTCGAGGGGGATGACCAAGTGGCTTTCCTCCCAGGGCATGACGGGTGCTGCGGTGTGACGTCCTGTCAAGTTGTGCCAAGTTGCGTGCTGCCCTGTGTGGCCGTGTGATGCGGTAGGCCTGCCCCCTCCTCTGTGCCCCCGGCCACGTGGGGACAGGAGCTGGTGCAGCTCCATCAGCAGTGTTGGGAGACAGGCATTTTCACTTGTTTAGTGATTCTCTTCTTGTTCCAAAAATGACCGAAGCAGAGAGTAGATGAAGTCAGATGCCCACGTGTTAGACACCACACGTCTTTAAGACACTTACGTCCAACCAAGCCAGTGTTTGAGAAGTAATTAAATAACGCGAAGCCCTTTGCTGTGGAAGCTCTGCAGGTTCTCCAGTTGGCTGTGATTCCTTCCTCAGCTGACCCTTGGCCTCTCAGGCCAGAGCGGCCGTGGGAGCCACAGCCAGGGTGAGGGGGCTTCTCTCAGGATGGGGTGGGCGTGGACACTGGCCCCCCCCCCCCGCCCCGGCAGGTCCCATGAGCTGGGAACCTTACTGACCAGACCCCGTCCTGACCTGACGTCTCAGCACATGGGAGCCACCAGCTTCCAGAGCTCTGGACGCTCCGACCCCCCACCCCCGCCCTTCTGGAACAATCCTTGCAAATTCCTTCCTTCTGGCAAACATGAGTCTAGAAGCTAATTTTAACAAAAAGGCAATATATGTGCATATATTTATATAATATATATGTAGAATGCACATATAATGTGTATATGTAATGTACATATATGTTACATAATTACATACAATGTGTATATATATTATGTATATAATATGTATATATAACATAAACGTATGTTACATAATTACATATAGTGTGCGTGTGTGTGTGTGTGTGTGTGTGTGTGTGTATATAATGCACGTATATATGAAATATCAACTCTTGGAAAAGAGCGCTATACTCTACTTTTGGAATGTCCTGAAGTACATACACCGGACGACCTTGTGGATTCAGCTGGTGCTCGCTGTGTGCAGACAGCCCTGCTTGCTGGCAGGGAAGACAGGACACAGGGGCCTGAGGTGCTGCCTAAGGGGAGTCCACCAGGCTGCCGCCAGGGCTCGGGGTCGGGGCTGCACTGCCTCTGGGCACATGCGTGACCTTCCCCGGGGCTCTGGGTCCGGGGTCCCGACTGCCTCTGTGGATGTGACTCTCCCTGGGGCTTGCGTCCTGGGCTCTGACTGCAGGCGTAGCCGGTGGAGGAGGTGACCTCACAACCTGTCTAGCTGTTTGCCTGCCTTACTCCCCAGTAAATCCCGAGGGTTTTGTTTAACGCTGGTGGGAGAAGGGCCCGCACCTGCCGCCGCCCGCACTCACCAGACTGCACACTCTGTCTGAAGAATCCCCAAAAGCAAAACGGACAAGGCACATGGATGTTTAATGCACATGGAACCAGAACATTGCATTAGTTTCTGCCTCACATGTTATGACATGTGCTGCTTTTCCGGGATAAAACTCGGATAAAATCCTCAGCATCCTATTTATAAACGTCAATGCTATTTAATTGCACACAAGAGAAACATTACTTGAAAGGATCATCCAGGGACGTATTTTGGTTGACGTAGATCGTATCCGGTGTCTCACAGACCCTCCGGGACAGCAACTCACGGGAAATACAGCCTCTTCATAACGCGCATGTGCCGCTTCCTCCAAAAACGGCCCGTCGCTCCATCGCTGTGTCCTCAGTACCTCTGAAGAGGGTGAATTATTTTCACAGGTGGTCGTTGGAAATGAAACACCCTTCAGAACCGAGACTTGGGATTGTAAATCTGCAGGGCAGGAGGGAGTCCTGTGCCCAGCCATCACAGGGTCACCTGGTCTGTGGCTCCAAACTCCGTGTGGACACTGCACGAGGCGGCCTCTGGGGTCCCTCTGCGCCTTCAGGAGCCCCCGCAGGTTCTAAGGTAACCAGCGCATAATCATTGTCTTCAGGATCGAGAGGGACAGCCATGTGGAATTAGTCTCATTTTAATTTGAAAAGTTTCCCCATGTTAATTTTATTACACGGGCTACTTTTTAGAAAAAAAGCTTTTAAACTGAAAAAAAAAAAAAAGTCAATTTATCTACCAAGCCCCCTCAAGCTTCCAAACTCCCCACCCAGAGAGGCAGCCCTGCTTCTGCTCACCCACCCAGAGCCTCTGCCCTCAGCCCCCTCGGTAGTGTTGCCAGATGATGCCAAAACCACGCTTGGCACAGGAGGGCCCACTTCTCCCTCCCTGGCACCTGCAGTGCCAGGCATGCTTGGCTCTGCTCCGTGGTCCCTCAGATGCGCTTCGGGAGCTTTCGGGGAGACAGGGATGGAGGAATGAGCTTGGGGCAGGGGGGTCCACAGGCCTCCAAGTGCTTGGCCTGGAGCTAAAACCTGGAGCCGCTGCCCCAGCCCCTGCAGAGGGTGCAGGGAGCCCAGCCCTCCCACCCGCCTCTTCGGTTGCTTAACCCCGCGTCTTTGGAACACAGAGCGGGGGACCCCCGTGGCTTGTGCAGCAGCGCTGTCTGAGTGGGGCTCCTGCAGCACCCCGACCCTGCGCTTCAACAGCAAGCCCAACGATCCATTAAAGAGGCAGCAGATCCCGCGTGGCCCCGCCACAAACCCTGCCAGGCCCCCAGCTCTCCCGGGACAAAGCTACCCCGTCCGCCCAGAGCCTGGGTGCCTGCACGTCTTGCCCACTGAGGCCACCGCCGTCCTGACTGGCTCCTTCCGCTTCGCCGAACCGTTCTGGCTGCTCATGACCAAGTGCCCACACACCCCAGAGGCCCTGCATCCGCGTTCCCCGTCCGTGCCTTTCCTGTCCCAGGCAGCCTCCTCGCCCGTCTTGACCCAGAGGCCACCTCCCCAGGCTGTCATCCAGACCTGCGGCCCCTCCCTGCTGCCCCTTTCTCCCTCACGGCAAATCCACACCTCGGCCACCCCGCCCCACCAGGCCCGGCAGGTTGTTGCCTCAGGCCCTTCTCTGCCCAGAGTGTGAGCTTCCCAGGACCACATGCTGTGGCCAGTTTTCTTCAATGATGAGTCTCAGATTGTTGGAAAACAGCTTATAGAGCAGAAAACAAAAACAACAATAAAAACAAAAAGGAGCTCAGCTCAGCAGATCCCAGACTCTTCAGACGCACCCCCTCTCCTCTCGGAGCTGAGTCCCTTTGACTCTGACTGGCGAGTTTGACGCCGTCTGCTCCTGCTCGAAAGGCCTTGAATTCGAAGAATCCGCAGCAGTTCTCCGTGGCTGCGGATACTCTCGGGAGCGGCGAGATTTAGGAAACCGAGACCAAAAGGCCCCTTCACCGTCTGCAAGGTGTTTGTCAGTCAAGTTTCCAGAAAGCGGCCCAACTGTCGGAAAACCTACAAAGAGCGGTTTCTGAAGACCAGACCTTCAGGCTCAGAGTCTCACAGCTCAGGGCCGCGTCTTCTTCCAAATCGGCCATTCACAGCCTCACTCACCCGTGCACACGCACCTGCGCACACAGGACACGCGTGCACACGTGCTCGCCAGGGACCCGTGAATCACACACACGGGATGGTGGTTCATTCGCCCGATGTCTATCTTCCCCTTTTGACTGTGTCGCGGGAGGCAGAAGCTTGGGACACCTTTGATTTTTCCTGTCGCGTGCCCACACCTAACGCAGTGACAGCTGAAAAGTGTTGGTGGCATGAGTGAGCAAATGCAACAAGCTAATAAATGAATCAGTGGGTCCTCGCTTTTAACCCAGCGTTCAGAGTGGATTTATGAGCAACACCAGGTTTTAACTGGGGCCTTAGTGGGCCGGTTGTGGACTTGAGGCCGCCTGTGCCAGCCAGGGGCCCATCGGGGACAAGAGGTCTTTGCTCCTTCAAGCCTGCTCAGGGCATGTTTTATGGGGCAGCCTGCAGGGTCTCTGAACGTCTGTGGATAGTTTGAATCAAGGTGACAATGTGTGTGTCTACAAGGTCGCTCACACGGGGCAGCCTTGACCATGTGAAACGTCCCCGTTGGTCCTAAGCCGTGAAGATGGCCACGCACCACGTTTAACGCCCAGCAGGGAGGGCATGAAGCTGAAGCATGTCTTACGGGCTCTCACAAGAGCCCAAAGGGCAAAGTAACAAGAACAACAGGAGAAGGGGAAAAAAACAGGCAAAACTCACACAGATTTTGCCAAAAATTTTATTTTAAAACTAACTGGTGAAAGAAGAGCCCTGCTGCAATTGTCCCCTGGCTCTTTCGTGCCATGGTTTTCTCGGAAGCTCACCGAGGCCAAGGCCGAGGCCGAGGAGCAGCCCGCAGTGGTTGAGAAGAAGGAAGGTGGTGACACAAGAGGAAGCCTGCGGCAGGTCCAGGCTCCGACATGGGCAGCGCCACCTTCCCCCTCTGCTCCAGGCTCCACCAACAAGGGCTTAAAAGAAAGCCCCGCTTTGTCGCCTCCCTCTGCTTTACTCTCCGAACTGTTGTGACTTAAAGCTTCCATCCCACAAGTTGTCTTCGATTCTATCTCCGAGAAGCTCCCTCGCCAATGGTGACATACAGCTCGCTGCAGCACCTCGGGTGTAGACGCAGAGTCACTAAAAACCACCCCGCAAAACTCTCCCGGATGCGGGAAGGTCAACGCACTTCTTTTTCCCTTTTGGTGGCCACGTAGCCACATATCCCACTGGCCGGAAATGTTCTGGAACGTGAGGGCGCGTTTGTCTGGACCCCAGGCCTTGCGGTGCTACTGGTTTGGTGACCGAGTGGCAGCAGTTGGGCTCCAGGAGGGTCAGTCGTCCACACAGCAAAACCAGTGCTCCAGGGCATTGTGGGAGCCCTGGATCAGGACCCGGGTCCCCTCTCAGCTGCCAGCGCTCATGCTCACGGGCGTCAGGCCCAGGCCGGCACGAGGCTGTGGCTCAGGAAACCATGGTTGGTTCTCCACGGAGGCCGTCTCTCCTGTGCGGGTGCAAAAGGAGGAGGGGCTGGCGCGCCAGCCTTTGCCGGCCGAGGCCCTCCCTCGACCGCAGCCCGGAGAACCGGGCCGGTCATTTGCCCATGGAGCGCTGGGTGGGTTGACTGACGTCCTGCACGGCTGAGCCCCCCACCCCCCCGCCCCAGAAAGGACGCCACGCCGTTGTCGCTGGAGAGCACTTGGCTGCAACTAAACGCAAACATCTTTTATTCTTCAAGGACGCAAGTGCACAGAGCCAGGTGGCCTGAGGTCGGGGGCCCGCGGGTCACTCCTGGACACTGTCCTGGGGCAGGCAGGTGGTCCAGGCACCCAGAGTCTGAGAGTCCTCTGTCCGAGCATCACCTGGGGAGGGACAAGCAGCACCTGTCGTCACTGGGGGTCCAGGGACACAACTGCTCAGAACATCTGGCAGAGACGATTCACTGCCCGCTCGTGGCACAAAATCCTGATTTGGTGTCTCCCCTCTCTCGGCCCCTCACTCAGCCCCTCTCCCACCTCCTCTCTCAACCCCTCACTCAGCTCTAGCCACCAGCTGGCAGACCCGACTCTCCAAAGGCGACCCCCAGCCACCCACTCTCTTCGTCCTCTCCGCAGCGACCCTGGCCTCGTCCACCATCCCCGAAAGCCCGGTGGGACCCCCACTCTGCTCCCCACACAGATGCTGCCGTGACCCCAAACGGGAGCTGAACCTCCCCGAACGCACCCCGAGGCCGCGCACGGGCTCTGGCCGCTCCTCCCCCGACGGTCCCCCCCAGGCGCTGCCTCAGAGCTCCTGATCTCTCCTCGGAACAGGGACGTTTCCTTGTCCCTTTAAACCCATAAAACGAGCAAGTGGCCGCGCTCTTCAGGCCGGGACACAGCACACACGTCACGTAGGGCAGGGCCTCCTCCTGCCCCTTCGCTGGAGGGCGGCGGCCGTGCAGGACGGGGACCGAAGCTGGGCTCAGGTCTGGAGGGTCCTGCTGGCCCCCACCTGTCCCTCCGCCCAGTAAAGTGCGTGATGTCCCCTAACCCTTCACCGCGACGGGAGAACACACCCTATTCACCGGAAAAGCAAGGTGAGGACAGAGAGACGTCCTACAAAGTTCCTTTGAGGTTCAAGTCACGGGTGGACCTGGATGCGCTGGAAGCCCCGGCCGGGGAAGAAAAACGCAGCAGCGACAGGAACACGTTGTCGCCTTTCTCTGCCGCGTTTACGCTGACGCCCCTTTCCCTGGACTTCCTCATGTTTGTGTCAGGACGTCGGGGGCAGGGGCGGCTCTCTGGAGACCATGGAGCCAGGACAGAATGGGACTGTGGCTCTTTAGGAGCTACTCTTTGTGAGAAGCGAGGAGAACTACCGGATTATAAAATGCTAATGGGTTTAAAAAGGCTGGAGTCAAGATCCTCCTCCTTCCACAAAGAGCGTTTTAATCAAGCAACTCCTGGCAGCCTGAGTCCAGGCCCGAGGAGGCCCTGTGGGTCCCGCCACCTCCGGAGGCGTCTTGTGGGGCTTCAGCTGGGTAAGGGTTGGTGCAATGAAGTCATGGTGAAGAGGGTCCAAACACAGCTCGCTTAGAGTCGTGCAAGGTCGTCCGTCAACGAGAAAACATAGAGGTGGGAAAGTGACGGAGAGGAAAATCAGTGTCACCTGGGCGATCGGAAGGAAGTGGTACGGTAAGGACTACAGGTGGAAATTAGAATTTCGAGTCAGAGGAGAATTAAGTGGGATAATTCATTATGTCCACACCGCTAGGCTTTAATGTGTTGATTAATATTCATTATTAGTTTCTAACAGAACAGAATATCTTCTTTTATCCTTTCTTTTTTTTCTTTCTTTTTTTTCTTTTTAGGGTCACACCTGTGGCCTATGGAGGTTCCCAGACTAGGGGTCGAATCGGAGCGGCAGCTGCGAACTACACCACAGCCACAGCCACAGCCACGTGGGATCCTTAACCTGCCCAGCAAGGCCAGGGATTGAACCTTCATCCTCATAAACACTAGTTGGGTTCTCAACCCACTAAGCCACAAGGGAACTTCCAAGACAGAACATTTTCATACTTTGGTTCCACCACTGGGCTTGTGACGAGCCACATGTCATGCTTTCCGTGTCCACTCCCTTGTCGGAGGATGTGGGCTGTTTCCGTGTCTTGAGTGTGAACACAGGAGTGGAGATGTAGCTTCCAGGCTCTGATCTCATTTCCTTTGGATGTAAACCCAGAATTGAGGTTGTGGATTCAGTGGCAGTTATATTTCAGTGCTTTGAGGAACCTCCACGCTGTTTCCACTGCGGCTGCGCCACTGACAGGCCCCCCCCCCCGGGAAAAGGAAGGGTGCCCTTTGCTCCACAGCCTCGCCTGGTTGTCTTGTCCTTGCGCTAATGGCCATCCTGACAGGGGTGAGATGAGACCTCATTGTGGGCTTTTTGGTTTTTGGCTTTGGGGGTTTTTTTGGCGGGGAGGGGTTCCTATGGCCTGTGGAGGTTCCTGGCCAGGCCGTGTCCTGTGTCACAGCTGTCACCAGAGCCACAGTAGTGACAATGCCAGCTCCACAGCCTGCTGCACCACCAGGGAGAAGCAGTTTCATCGTGCTTCTGCTTCGTGTTTCCCTGATGACTAGGGCTGCTGAGCACTTTTCCTGCTCCTTCTGTCCATGTGGATGTCTTCTTTGGAAAACTGTCTCTGTAGGTCCTTTGCCCATTTTTTTTTGTCTTTTGTTGTCTTTTGTTTTTGTTGTTGCTGCTATTTCTTGGGCCGCTCCCACGGCATATGGAGGTTCCCAGGCTAGGGGTCGAATCGGAGCTGTAGCCACCGGCCTACGCCAGAGCCACAGCAACGCGGGATCCGAGCCGCGTCTGCAACCTACACCACAGCTCACGGCAACGCCGGATCGTCAACCCACTGAGCAAGGGCAGGGACCGAACCCGCAACCTCATGGTTCCTAGTCGGATTCGTCAACCACTGCGCCACGACGGGAACTCCCCTTTGCCCATTTTTAAATCGGGTTGTTTGTTTTCCTGCTATTGAGTTGTAGGTGTTGCTTGTACATTTTGTAATGACACAGACCCCTTGCAAACAAACACCCTCAAATGGGCCGCATGCGCCTCAGGCCCACAGACGGCCGTGTCTCTCGCCTTGTCTGTGCACAGAGGTGTGCCGAGAACTCCCACTCCTTGTCACCAGCGACTTCGTCCCGAACTCCGACTTCCTTGACCAGGTGTGTGCTGACTCCCATCCTTGGAGGTGATTCTGAGTGTTTACCCTTTTCCTTAAGATCTAGACACGGGGCTGGCCATCGGTGCCAGCAGCCAGGTGCCCTTCCTGGGGCCAGTTGGTTTCATTTGGATCCCCAAGGAGGAGGAAGCCCCCAGACAGTCTCTTGGGACAGAAAGTCAGAGAGACGACAGAACCGTGCGACCCCCTCCTTCCCTCCGATTCCGCCCGAAGACTCGGGCAGCCGAGCTGCATCCGGGCTCCTCCCGGGTTCAACTACGTGCGTGACAGCCGATCATCACCGTTTCTGATTGATCACAGTAATCGCCACGTCAGTTGGAAAACTGCGCTGATTTAGTCAGTGCTCGACCTTCTCTCTCATGAAGCAGGTGTAACAGGGCGAGTGTTTGACGAGAAGCTCTTATTCAAAGAACCGTGGTTCCTCTGCCTGGAGCACGGAAGTGACGGGCTCGGAGTGTGAACGGAGTAGCCTCGCCTTCCCTTTCTCACCTCACTCGTCTCGCTCATTCTCTACACGGGAAGGAAGGCGGGGGGGGGGGGGTGGAAAGAGCACAACCCCCACCCCACCACTTACCGTCTCTCTTTTTGGAGAAATTCCCAAACACATAATTCTCCGTAAGCCAAACTGAATTTAGGATCCAGCTGAGCTGGAACCACAACCTCAGTCTATAAACCAGTTCTCAGCCGTGGGGGCTTCCAGAGCACAGGTGCACTCCTCAGAAAGTTCTTTCTGTGCCAAGAACATGTGATCAGGTTTTCCTCGAAGACACAGCAGCTAAGGGACGTGGAGTCTAATTTCAAAGGAGGTTTCATGATGTGACAGTCACCGCTGAGCCGGCTGGAGAGCGGGGCTTTGTGTCACAGGGGGAAATGGAGCCAGTGGACGTTAGGGTATTTCTACACGACGTCCCCTCCTGCCCCCACTGCCGCACTTTAGGCACCCAAGGTCAGGCCTGAAGGCCAAGCGGAGGCAAGGTCCAGAGCAGAGAAGAGCCAGTGCCAGGAGGGAGCTGATCCTGTAGGACCCTCAGCCTCGGCCTCTGATGCGTGGTGTTCCAGAGCCGGGAGGCTAGACAGGGCGGCCTGAGAGGGGGAGGGGAGCTGTCATGGGGGACATGCTGGTGTGAGCGGCAGGTGCCAGCTCAGCACAGGTGAGGGCAACAGGCAGAAGGCACCTGCCAGGTAACCAGGACACTTGCTGGAGACCACACGTGCATCCTGGCTGCTGTCTGTGCTGCTGTTACACGCTTAGATGCTTGTCTAAACCGTTGCACAGCCAGGTTTGTATACTCCATAGTTATTCTCAAAGCCCGATGGTCTGGTAGAATCATTGAGTCATGTAGTGCTTAATTAATTTATTTATCTTTGTCTTTTTAGGGCCGCATCCACAGCCTATGGAGGTTCCCAGGCTAGGGTAGAACCAAGAGCTGTAGCTGCTGGTCTATACCACAGCCACAGCCACAGCCACACCAGATTCAAGCCGCCTCTGTGACCTACGCCACAGCTCACGGCAATGCCAAGTCCTTAACCCCCTGAGCGGGGCCAGGAATCGGACCTGCGTCCTCACGGTACTAGCCAGATTGGTTTCCCCTGAGCCACGATGGGCACTCGAGTGTGGGGTTTGTTTTGGCGAAGGAGGTAGAGGGTTGCCCGGACACCAACGCTTGTGTTTGACTTTGTTCTTCGGAAACTGAGCTCTCTCGCCTTTGTGCTTATTTGCACTCACTCCTTGAGCACTAAGTAAACTCTGGGCACCGAGCGCCCGCACGTTTGGCTCCCAGAGGCTCCCGGTCCCATGCAGGGCGCGCGTCCTTTGTTCTCGGGTCCCGTCTAAGGTGCAGGAAGGGCACGGATGTCAAGGGGCTGCCTGCAGCCACTGCCGGGAAGTGGAACGTGGCCTGAAAAATAGGGTCTGTCAACCCCACAACCTCGGGACTGTAACCAAGACCGTTCCTAAAAGCCCTGAAGGTAACAGCTACTTAGAGAACAACGGTAAGGAAGGCTCCTGGCGCCGAGCAAGTGTCTGGTGAGGAGACGATCTATTTACGACGACCGTCCCGTCTAATCAGCCGTGGTCTACACAGAGGGCGTCTGTGGGTGTGAATGGCCTCGGGGTGTGAGGCAGGTGTGCCAGACACACGCCACTCTGCTCTCACAACGTGCAGGAGCAGTGGCTCGGACTGCTCCTGCCTCTAGTCAGCCTTCCCGAGCACCCAGCTCCCTCTGTCCCGGAGAGGCACCGAGGCACGGGCCAAACTGAAAAGACCAATGGAAAATCAAACCCAGTGTCAGAGGAAATCTATTCTAATGACTCCCAGTGCCACACTGCTCACTGAGTTTCCTACGAACTGTCACGGGAAGCGATTTCAGATGTGCGTAGCTGGGTCATTACAGACGGTGCCTCGGGACAACGGGGGACCCAGACTCCAGGAGGAATGCAGTGCTGGTGTTACTGACGCAGCCGCCAGGCCAGCGGGAGGGACGAGGCCCCCGCTGTCCCCAGGATGCCCTGTGAAGGGCGAGCCTGACCTTGAGTCCTTCTCGGAGGGAGGCTTGCTGAGGGGCGCCCTCTCTGTGAAGCGCGAGGAGGGTCCAGGGCTGGGCTTGGGGCCTCAGGGCGCTGCCAGCGGTTTAATCCATCTGTTCTAACAGGCGTCACGTGAGTTAAGACACCGGGTCCCTCAACAGGGCAGAGTCCACGGGAGTCGGAACAAACCTCCTCCTGGACGGCACAAGGTGGGAAGTGGCCCCTGTGACCAGATCCCCCACCCCAGAGGGAGGGGGGGCGCTCCCGCCAGGCAGGTGCCCCCGGTCCTCGGGGGCTGCTCCCTTCTCTGGCCTTTTCCCGTTTGTAAAATGAAGCAGCTCCCCCCCCCACCCCCGCGTGATAGACATGACTCTTGAAAAGTGTTTCACACAATGTCAAGTGTAGGAAAAGCTCAAGGAGTCACGGGCCACTGGCGGAGGGTCTGACCCTGACCGTGGACTCGAGCGTGACAGGGCTCCGTGAGTAGCAGTGAAGTGTCAGAAAAACCACAACACCTCGGACTGGGGCATGGAAGCCGTTTGGGTCTGTGTGCACCAGGCCAGCGAGGGGACGAGGGCACGGGGCCCGGGGGCACGAGGGAGGGGCTGGGGTCCGGGGGACAGAGGTTCCTCTGGGGACGGAAGGAAGGCTGGTGGCCGTGACCCAGATGCTGTTGACACTCGGGGGCCGGCCCCTGTCGGAGAGAAAGACCAGTTTCTCCAGCGAGGAGGGGGGGAGCCAGGTCCTCACCTGTCACCTCTGTCTGGGCAGCTGAGCCCGGCTCCTCCCTGGCTACGGGGACAGGGCTTCCGGCAGCGCCCGCGAAGTCTGGAACCAGGAACCACCCCGGCCAGCGGGCGGCCGAGGATGGCATCTGGCCCGTCAGGACCCGCTCCTGACAGTGGGAACTCATCTCCGAGATAAGAACCTTTCCTGGGAAACGTTTGGTTCTGAAGGGAGATGTCCTCTCAGCTCGGTTAGGAAACTATTTTATTTTTATATTTAGACGTATTCCTAAACCATTAAAAAGAGCCATCTCCCATCACTGAAGGGGTTTCCTCTCTGCAAGTTAAGTCACCCTGGTTTTGCTTTAGAAATCCTGCTGCTGAGTCTGTGACGATAACCATTTGCTCCAACAGCTCCAGTAAATGTTCACCGCGTGGGGGGAGGATCACCTTTCAGATCAGCGAAACACATGGGACCAAACACCTGGAATCGGTGGGGCGGGTGCTCCTGACGGGCGCCAGGCACAGGCGCCATCCTCCCCACGGGGTCGTCCTGGGGCAGGTCCACCCCCAGGCTCGGCTTCCTCTGCGAAGGGAGGGCGTCTTCCCTGCCATCCAGGAGGAGCGGCAGCTCCGCTTGGATGGGGGTTGAGCATGAGCTCAGGGCTCCTGCAAAGGAGCCAGAGCTTCAGTCGCTGGGCGAGCTCCCGTCCACGGGGCTCCCACTCATGACTGTGTCTCAGAGGCCACACACTTCAAAGGTTTTAGTCCTGTGGCTCAGCGAGAGTACACGCTCCAGGAGAAAAGGAGCAGCATATCACAAGGTGAATGGTATTTCCTAAAAAGGAATTTGAAAAATTTTGGTTTTTGGCCACACTCACAGGACGTGGAATTTTCCAGGCCAGGGACCAAACCTATGCCATAGCAATGACCGGAGCCATGGCAGTGACGATGCCAGATCCTTAACCGGGTGAGCCACACGGAAACTGCAAGGATTGTAGTTTAAAAGTGATGGGCTTTTGGCTTCGAAGAAGGATGCTGGGGGGAGTGAAAATGAGAAGGTCAAAGAGAACAGAAGCCTGTGGTGAAGGAGCAGGTGCCCACTTTCTAGAAATTCTTTCCTGGGGGGTCATGCCATTCAGTGCCCCGGGCAGGTTTTGCAGGGGTGTTGGGAGGCTGACATTTTAAGGAGAAATCGGAACGATTTTCCAGCTCAGGGCTTGTTTACCTCACTCTTGATGCCGATTGTTGAGGAGATCAGTCCCGAAGGCTGATGAACTTCGCACGGTTCACGGACACAGGATGAGCGCTTCCCGGAGGAGCCGGGGCCACGCAGACCTGGCTCACAGGTCCCTCTGCACTGGCCAGGGTGTTTGATGGGGAGAATCTCCCCAGACCGGGAAACCGTTTAACAGGGCATGCCCCATCGCCCGAGAGGGAAGGAGAACAAGCACAGGGCGTAAAGTGGACATCCTGGCCCGAAGGCAAGGAAAGGATCAAGTCCCTGGCGGCAGAAACGCACGGGTCAGCAGTTGTCCACGGCCACGAGGCAGCAGCAGAAACATCTGCTTTGATCTCGAAGCCGTCGTGAAGTCGGTTACACCTGAGGCATTTTGCTCAGTTTAGGGCGGCATGTTTTCAAAGGGAGCGCAAAACTGGATTGTGCCCTGAAGAAAACAAAGGGGTGGCAAGCCTTCTCGGACTCTTGTCCTCAGGGGACTGTTGAAGGAACCTGATTGACTTGCTTGGAAGTGAAAGACAAGAACCTTGAGGAGCAAAGTGAGGTCACGGTCGAATCAAGAGAGCTCTTAACAAATACACGAAGCCGGTAGAGGGTATTCATTTAGCTCTTTGCAATAAAGGACCCAAGGGCGAACGACGAGAAACGACCTCAGCTCAGAGCTGTTCAAAGGTGGCGTCTGCTGGCTTCGTGGCCCTGGGGACAGGCTGAGCCGTCACACGCACATTCTCCAAATTCCACACACCACGTGTGTGCATCCTGACCACCTAACTAGCGGTTCTAGTCTGCAAAAAAAGATGCCCCTTATGAATATGAACGTGGAAAGTAACGCCACAAAGAAAAACACACACGTTGAATTTTACACCAGCTACCAGAGCCCAGCGCAGGGAAGATACTCTCCTGAAGACACACGTTCCTCGGAATTGGCTGCGTGGGGACTTTGGGAGCGCAATGCTGGGGCTGAAAATCCAGTCTGGAGCGAGGACCCCTGTGCTTGCAGCTCCCTCTTTGCTTTGGGTTCTGTTGCCTCTTTCATACCCGTTAACGTGGCAAATGCACGTGTAAACCCCTCGTTCAAGGACCGCACGAGCATCCCGAGGGGTGCTTCTGCTCTGCACGTTCCCGCTCTTGGTCAGCCAGGGAGCAGCAGGGAAGCACAGCCTTGCTCTCACCCTCGGGCCAAACGCCGGCCACCTGCTCTCATCACAGCCTCGCCTCGCTGTGCGCCAGCCCCGCGCGTCCTGGCTCCAGGCGAAAACGGGCCGGAGGCTGAGCAGTCACGCGATTCACAGGCTTTTGCCACATCTGGGCGACCTGCATAAGTGGAGGCCAAATGCATTTTCATTCCTTCAGAAATGGAAAACAGGGCTGGCTCAAGCTCGTGTTCTTTGAGACTGAAGACAACTGGATAGATTTTGATGCCTCGATGCCGTGAGTAATTCTGGGGACACAATCAGCATAATTGAAAGCAGACGACCGAGACCACGTCATCATCGCACAGTCACCCCAGCTCCCCCACTGAGAAACGTGCTCTGTGATGCCCACGAGCCCGCCCGCCCCTTTCTTCCAGCCCATCCTGGAGTCCAGCTCCTTGTTCCCATGTGCCATCACCTGTGCGAAGTGCCACCTCCACGGCAAGTGTGAATTCCTCCCTTGCAGCCTCCTGAACACCTCGGGGCTTTGTGGGCTCGGGGCAGTGGGGCCCCACCAGCCCTGCTGAGTCAGGGGCAGAATCCGGACAGGGGTCCCGGGACCTCACTGCTGGCCCATCTGCCCCCGTGCAGGTCGGAGCACGCGGCCACCTTTTGGACACAATTGGCCTCCTGTCCGCCTGCCAGAGCGGCTCCATAATCACCGTTTCTCCCACAACTGTCGTGTCTCAGCCATCACCCAAACAAAGCACCAGCTGTTTTCAAAGTCTGTTTTGCACAGCAGCAGCGCGGCGCTGAGTTCCCGTGGGAGGAGGAGGAAAGTCGTCTGTGCTGAGCGAGGCCACTAGACCTGGAGAGCGTGGCCCCAGGCACCAGCTCCGCCCCCTCGCCGGTAAACGGGGAGAAAACTGAACCCTGGCGCTCCTGCGTCATCAGCGCAACCTCTGTCCCCAAAGGCTCCAAAGGGAAGCCTGGGAAGCGCTCCTTGTGCACTCCTGGTCACCTGGACAGCGGACACTTCAGAGTCTGCCCCTGGTTACTCTGGGTCCCAGGTTACCGAGTTCAACCTGCAGACATGCAGAACGGGGCACAAACTGGTGAGTTTGCCAGCTGTTGCCAAGTTTTAACAAACCCAGAGAGGAGCGAAGCGGAGCGCACCGCGGGGCAGAACGCGCACAGGCTTCTGTGCCAGCCCGTCTCTCTTTGCCGCCACCAGGATACACACCACGGTTTCGGCTTTGGTTCTGATGGAAAACGTGGTGGGGGGGGGGGGTTCGAGGAAGGAGCGAGGTGTGTAGGTCTTACCAGGCACCTCTCAGGTAGGTTCAGCCTGTGTGAGGTTCAGTGAAAAAGCACAGCCATTCACCCCAAAGCGCTTTGTGTGTGTTCGTGTTGCATGGCCATTTCGGGTCAAGTTCAGCCTCAGGACAGCTAGGCTTCCCTCCCATCTGGGCCCCCAGAAGCAGGCCAAGAACTTTCTAATTGACCAGATTGTTTAAGGAAGGAGGTTTTCACGTTACAGCAGTTGGAGCCTCTTCATGATTTATTCTGCAAAATAAAAATCTCTATTCCCCTCGGGTCTGTGCCAGGAGTGAGTAACTCCCGCTTGAAGGGCTGGACAGCATCTTCAGAAAGCTGCTCATGAGACCCAGGGGCGGCCTAGGAGTAGGTGTGATCCCAGAGAAGGCTCCCTAGTGGCTCGGCCGCTGCTGTTTTTGACAGTAAATTCTATCTAGTTTTTGGTTGTATATGTATGCGTATTTGTTGAGTCTCCAGTTAAAATGCAAATGTGTTTGGCGACGCTAGATCGTATCATTGGACAGTTTCTTGAAGGCCGGCCGCGGGGACGGCTGCGAGGGTCGGGACTTGCCAGGCGTGTCTGGAGGGCAGAGTGGGGGCCCTGGGCTGGGTCAGCCCTGCCCACGCAAGGGCCAGCCTTCCAGGGCCTGACCGCGCGTGGGGAGGGACAACGTCCTCAAACAGTGTGTGGTCCCTGCTCTCAAAGCCCGGGGGCCTTGCTTCCTTTGTGCGGGTGGGGCTCAGGCCAGGCCCTGACTGGAAGCAGCTTCTCAGCCTGAACCTGGCCCCGCGGGGCCCCGGGGTTTAGGAAACCCTGATGCCTTTGTGGGGCTGCAAGTGGCTCTGAGTCCAGGAATGAGAGGGCAGAAGGTGGCTGCGGGCGGTGGGGAAGGGGTGATCCTGATGGGACGGGGGTCTCCTGGGGGGGCTGGGCTGACCTGCTGTGTTCAGAGAAACCCCTGAGAACAGAGAGCGGTTGTTTCTGTTTGTCTTGCTTTTACCTTCTGTCAGCAGGGCGGGGCCGCATCGCAGACAAAGGACTGAGGCACCTCAGGAGTTTGGGGCAGAAGCGGGGCTCTCCGTCCTGTGCCGGGACCTGGCCGAGGGGTGGCTTTCTTTGTGCGGCTGGAGATCACGCATTTGCCAGGACTTTGGGGTGCAGAGAGTCCGTGGGGTCATCTCGGACGGTGCCCGGGGCCCACCCTGCGTGGGGGTCAGGGCTGTGCGGGCTGTGGGCCTCCGCCATCTGTCCGAGACCCCCGTGTGAGTTTTTCTGAAGCAGGAGGAGCAGCCCCGGGTTGGAATCTGTTTTCAATTAGGGAGTCAGGCAGCGTCGCCCCAGGCCGAGGTACCTGGGCCGGAGCCCCTCCTCCCCCAGCCCACCGCCCTGGGGTCCAGCTCCGGTCCTGATTTCAGTGGATGGAACCAGGCCGAACGGGGCTTTTGTGGGTGACGCTGGGGGCTCCGTCCAGGGGTCCTCCCAACGCCAGCTGGCGGCTCTTGTGTTTCTGCCCTTGTTTATCTGATTTGGCTGATGGCCTGAGTTGGAGAAAGCAGCTGACGGGTTGAGAGCCTGAAAACCATCACCTACTTTTCCCTGAAGGGTAGAAACATGACCGCCCTGCTCCCAGTTCCATGTGCATGTTTGAGAAAGAACTTTGAAGTTTCTCTCTCAAAATTCTACGTTCTCAAATTAGCTGTGTCCGACTTGTAAAATTACACTTTCTGTTTTCTCAGTTTTTACCAGTCAATGAGCTGAAGGTTAAATAAGATGACTTAGAGGTGTGACTGTGTTTGCAATTTACAACAACAGCTCATTCATCACCCGCCGACACAAAGCTCAGAAGGTCCAGAGTTAATGGACTTGGCGAATCACAGGGAGGGATATGCTGGTACATTTTTTAAACTTTGTTTAAAATCAAAATCTCTTGCTGCATTGCAGCTTGAATGCTTCGCTGTCACTCGTGCCAGGAGGTGAGGGTGAGCAGTGTGGGGGCGGCGGGCGAAGCCCGGGTTTGGACACGGGCGGAGACGGGGAGCGCGAGGCAGCTCCAGGGCTGCCCCCCACACAGAGCCAAGCGGGACGGGCTCGGCAGCTCAGCGCAGCCTGGCTCGGCCGGTGCAGTGGCGCTCGGGAGCAGACAAAAGTCAGGTTCCCGTCCAGGAAGAACGTCCAGGACCCATCGTGAGCCCGCGGTGCCTTAGGCAGTGGTGTGCGGAGGAGAGTGAAGCGGGCTCCCGGGCCCAGGGGGCCACCACGTGGTACACACGTGTCCAGGGCACCAGGGTCACAGCAAGGCTGAGCCAACAGAAAGGCCTGCGAAGAGACCCCTGAACTCTGCCCCAAAGGGGAGTCAGTGAGGCTGAGCTGCAAAGGGCCAGTGGTAACGCATCATCATTACGAGAACAGAAGCGGAGGCCAGCGGGGGCTTCTCCGGTGTCCCTTGCACAGCACAGTCCACGTGGCCATGACCACACCTGGGTCAGCATGCTCCCCGAGCAGCCCCAACTGCGCAGAGCAGGCCGTGTAGATAGTCTTGTCACCCAGCTCCTGTGCCACCCCTGGCAGCTGGCACGGTCCTCTGCAGGCCCGTGTGGGCAGGGCTGCGCACCTCCACTAGGAAGTTGGGTTTCAGGCAAATGAGAGTCCTAACAAAACTTGTGTTTCAGGAAAGTGACTCTGGCAGTTTGCTGGTGGCCTCAGTTAAGAACCTAGCAGTGTCACTGCTGTGGCTCGGGTTCAAGTCCTGGCCTGGGAACTCCAAATGACATGGGTGGAACCAAAAAAAAAGAAGGAAGGAAGAGAGAGAGAGAGAGAAATAACTCCGGATGTGGAATGTAAATGGACGTGCCAAGGATTGAAGAGTCCAACCAAACGATCCTTGTCGCCTTGTGGAGGCAGAGATGAAGACGGTGGAGCAGTGTGAACTGTATTTTAGTGCACAGCTGTTATTAAAGTGTAAGTTATGTAAAATAGGATGCAGAGATCCTAATTGCACCGCCTGAGGGGTTTTTAATATTGTATTCGCCTCGGTATCCGCATCCAGACAAGATAAATGTGTCTCACCTCATCCCTCTGTTCCCTGCCTGATTCCAGGGTCTCCACAGTCCTGGTCTCAGACTGAGTCGGGACACGTCCCTTCTTTATAGTCTTGAAAAGTGCAAAAGATTGTGTCATCTCTATCCTGAACGATTGATGTAATTGCCCAGTAAGGCCACATGCCCTCGATGTCTTCTTTGGAGGAAGAGTTTTGATGACGTATTTAACTACCGTAGTACATGTAAAACCTTCAGATCTTCCAGGTCTTTTCATGTCAGTTTTTGGAAGCTGTATATTTCAAGGAATTTGCCCATTTCATGGAATCTGACAATTGTATTTTTTAATGTGGTTCACAGTATTTTCCTTTCAATGTGTGTTGGGTCTGTAGTGGTGTCCCATCTTTCATTCCTGATGTGGATAATTTGTATTTTCTCCCTTTTTTCCTTGATGAGTGTTGCCAGAGAATTATTAATTTTGTCAAACTTTCTAAAAAATTGAGTTCTGACATTGTAGACTTTATTTTCAATTCCATTGAGGTTTTTTTTTTTGCTCTTCTTACTTTTTTTCTACGTACATTGGTTTTAATTTGTTCTCATTTAGTTTCTTAATGTAGCAGCTTAGACAATTGATTTTTAAACTTTCTTCTCTTATACATTTCACTCTGAAGTATTGTAATTCTTATATACTATGTCTTTATAACCATTATGTTCCAAATATTTTTAATTTTCTTAATGTTTTCCCTTTAATCACTGCTAATTTGGAAGTATGTTTCCATTTTCACATATTTTTATATAACTTACTGTTATCAATTTCTAGTTTAATTCCACTTTAGCCAGAGTATATACTCTTTATGTTGTCAATCCATAGATGAACTTATTTGCAGAAGAGAAACAGACTCACAGACTTTGAAAACAAACTTATGGCTATGAAAGGAGACAGGTGGTGGGGGAGGATGGACTGGGGTTTGGGGTTGGCATACACAGACTCGATATATGGCACGGATGGTCAGTGGGGCTCTGCTGCACAGCAGAGGGAACCCCACCCGACATTCTGTGATAGTCTGTGTGGGAAAGGAATCTGAAAAAGACGGATGTGTGTATGTGTGTAAATGAATCACTTTGTCATACAGCAGAAAAGATCGCAGCAGTGTAAATCAACCAGACTTCAGTGAAACTGAAATTATTGACATTTCTTTAACGGCGCAACATATGGTGTGTCTTGAAGAACAGTCATTTGCCCTTGAAAATAGTATCTTTCTGCAGTTAAGTAGAGCACTCTATAAATGAAAAATGCGTCAGGTTTGTTAATAGCATTGCTCATGTTTTCCGTATACTTACCGAATTTTTATCTACTTTTTCTATCAATCCCTGAGAAAGAGACATTAAAATCTTTTAATATAATTGGGGAATCACCAACATCATCTTTTCATCTTTTTAAAAATAAACTTTAGCTTTCCGAGCAATGTCAGATTTACAGTGAAATTGCAGGGACAGTGCACGGGCTGCTACGGCTCCCGAGCCCGGGCTCCTCTCTCACTCGCATCTACGTGTTGGTAGCACAGGCGTTACAGTGCCGAACCCGCACTGACACCCCAAGTAGAGGCCGTCGTTCACTCCGACTCCTTAGTTTTACCTCCTGTCTCTTTTCTCCTCGGGACCCCCATCGGGGTCGCCCACACTGAGCTGTCACGTCTGCTCAGGCTCCTCTGGGACATGGTGACTTGTCGGACGCTCCTGGTTTGATGGTGTCCCGCGCTGAGGAGAGCCAGCCCGGGCTCGTGTGGGGTACCCCAACTGGAACTCTTAGAGTTTTTTAATGATACAAATGAGTTCATGGGTCACCAGGAGGAGGCCACAGAGGCGACGTGCTGCATTCAGCAAGTGTCCAGAGCGCATGGTGTCTCCATGACCCCAGAGGCTGGCCTGGGGCACCTGGCTCAGGTAGCGCTGTCGCTGCGGACAGCCCGGAGCACCTGGCTCCTGCACGGTAGTTCCTCTCCCGCTGGACGGAAGTCACTCTGCACAGCCCGGGCGTGAGCAGTGGGATTTGTCCCCCCGCCTCACTGGGATTATAGCATCTGCCTACGTTATTTACATGACCTGGAATTCTTCTACGTGGAGGATTTGCCCACTTTGCCGCTATTTATTTATTCAGTCACTTACCTCAGTGCCAACCTGTGGGTGTTTGTTTTATACCTCGGGTTGTGATCCAACACGAATTCGCTTATTCTCTCGGCAAACACTTCCAGCTTTGGCCCGTGGGAGCTCCCTGTCGGGCCTGCCGCTTCAGTACCTGCAGCAGACTAAGGTTTTTGTTCCGTTGTGATCACGTCTTTACTTCCTGCTCCGGCAGAGGCTCCAGGCTCAGCTGGGGGCTCCTCTCCAGCCCTCGAATCAGCCGTTTCTTCACGAGTCCTGTTCCCTTTTACTGGGAAAATGGTTTTAGAAACCACAACCCGGGCCTAGATGAGCAAGGGGAAGCTAGGGTGTTGTTTCTTTTAGGCCCCGTCAGCCGACCACGCCACGAGATACGTGTGTCTACTAACCACGTGCAAACAAATTGCACGAAAGCTTCCCTGTGAAACTAGCTGCGTCTGTGTTACACTAAACAGGAGTTCAGACTCTTGTCCCCACCCGCGATGCATCACCTCGTGGGCCTGCGCCCGCCTCCTCCTCCGGCTTCTCTGTAAACAGCCCCTGCCGGGGCAGGCGCCTGGCCCAACATCTGCCCCGTGGGCCAAGCTGCTCATTTGCTGTGCGTATTGTCTGTGGTCCAGAATCCCTGCTTTTCCTCCCGGACCGCAGCTTCATCGGCCCGCGCTCGGGGCTTACGGGCCGTCCCTTCGCCTTTGGTCCCACGGACCCAACACATTTCCAAGCTCCAAGGTCAGAACTTGGTCCCGCCCTTCAGGGGGGCCGCCGTGCATCTGTAAGGGGCACAATTTGCACGTCCTCTTGGGGGGCTCTTCTCCCGTTCTCGCATTTTTGCTGTTGTGTATAGAAACTTACCGCCACACCCAAAGTTACGTAATTTTTCTCCTACTTTCTTTCCAAAGTTTTGCAACACTGCGTCTTTCAGTTCTGTCCACGATCCACTTTGAGTGAAGGTGCAGTGTGTGTGTCCGTAGATTGCTTTGTCTTCCCCGTGTGGGCCTTCAACTGCCTCACATCTTCTGTTGAAGAGATTACCTTTTCTCCCTTGAGCTGCTTTTGTTCCCGTGTCACGATGAGTTTACTGCACTTACGTGGCTCTGCGTTGAGCTCTCTCTTCTGTGCTATTATTGATCTGTGTCTACACTTCTGTCGATACCTCTCTCTTCTGATTTCTGCGGTTTCATAGTATTTCTGAAGTGGGGGTGTGTCACCTTCCAACTTTGCTCTTTTCTTTGAAATTGTGTTGGCTGTTGTGGGTCTTTCCCTCTCCACATAAGTCTGGACTTGGTCTGTCGAGGTCCACAGACGGCTCGCTGGGGCTTTGCACTGGGCTGTCTGCCTGAGCGGAACACACAGCCTCCTAACACTGAGCATGAAGCAGGTTTCCTTTGGCAGATGTTCTCTGCCAGGCAGGACAGTCTCTGTGCCTAGTTTGCTGAGGGTTTTTATCATGAATAACTGTTGGAAGTTGTCAAATGCTTTTGCTGCATCATTCAATAGGATGGCGTGATTTCCCCTGCAGCCTGTTGCTGTGGAAGATGATATTAACGGATTGGGGGCATTGAACCAGCTCCTGGCCTGAATCCCCCTGGATTGCGGTGTTGGATCCAGTCTGCTAATGTTCTGTTGAGGATTTTTGCATCTATGTTCATAAGAGATATTGGCTTCTGGTTTTCCTGCCACTGGTCTCTTTAACTGGTTTGGGTGTTACAGGAACGCTGGCCTCAGAGGATGAGTTAGGAAGTGTTCCCTCTGCTTCTGTCTTCTGCTCATGACTTGGTGGACAGCTGAGCCTCGGCTGGACAGACACTCGCCCTGTCTGTCCAATCACACTCTTAGGGAGCAGGGATGTCCCCAGGTGCTGCCACGTCCTGGCCCGTGGCACCTGGAGTCTGGCCGGTGCAACTGGGAACCTGGATTTCATTTCTGATTTGGTTGGTTTAAACTTAAATAACCACACACACCTGTGGCCATCACATCAGCCAGCAGCACGGCCTTCGCTTCGTTCCAGTTGAACAGCAGGCGTTTGAGTAGGAAAAGTTTATCTGAAGATGCGTAGATTACATTGGAGGAGTCAGATAAATATCCAGGGAGCTTGACAGAAATCAAATACGTCAGTACAAATAGGGAAACGCATGCAAGTTGATGAGACCTGGCAGGGAAACAGATAAAAACAAAGTGGAGGAAAATGCATGCTTTACTGAGCTCAGGCCGCCGGGGCAGGAAGGCTGGGGAGGGCGGTGGGACAGGCTTTCGGCCCCTCTGGTCAAGATCTTCTCCTCCCACAGTAGAAGGAATCGATGCAGGACTTTAACCTAAAGATGGAGCCCACGTGGGAGTGAAACGTGTCGCCTGGGAGCTGGGGGCAGACGGCGGCTTGGCTGCAGCCTGAGGCAGGTCTCTGCTGGTCCGGGCAGGTGCTGCTCCAGGGTGACCCCAGGAAGCAGACGACGTGTGTTGACTGCTGGTGGCTGAGCTGAGCTCTCCCTCCAGG
Organism: Phacochoerus africanus; assembly: GCF_016906955.1. Classification (NCBI taxonomy): domain Eukaryota; kingdom Metazoa; phylum Chordata; class Mammalia; order Artiodactyla; family Suidae; genus Phacochoerus; species Phacochoerus africanus. The sequence goes on along the minus strand of NC_062548.1, from coordinate 137,052,406 downwards.
CGCTTGCTGGGTCCTACAGACCTGCTGGATTTCTGGAGCTTTGGGTCGCGGGCAAGATAATAAGTGTGGATCTTGGGGATGCCTGCGCTGTGAGCCCCCACCCGCCCCCAGAAGCTGGTGCACGAATCAGCAATGTATACACCCACTTTCTTTCTTTCTCTCTCTCTCTTTTTTTTTTTTGCAAAAAAAATGTGTACCTATAAAGAAATGATCTTAACCTCTGTAGGCATGAGAGATCTCAGGTGTTATTGTGTCCATGATTTTAAATCTGCCTCTGGGCACAGAAAACTCCAACAGGCACTTGTTGCTATTCACGTTCTGAATATTTCGTACTCATGAGAGACAGAGAAGCAGCAGCCCCACCAGACCCACACTTTACAAGTGGGTGAGAAACAGCCACGTGCACACACACAACCGCTTCTAGACACTTCCAAACATGCTTCTTCATCGGACGTTTAAACAACCTACGAGACAAGCTTTCCACCTTCATATGAGAAAATTGCAGCTAAAGGATTTGAGAGACACGTGCAAAGCACCTGCCTAGCTAAGTAGCATCAAGTCTGGAACCCGCCCTCCTGGTGGAGGCTCCCAGCCCCCGCTCCTCCCCGAGCGGGTGTCCCCGGAGGGACAGGGCCCCACCGGGCTGAGGGCACGGGCCCTTCGCCTTTCCTTCCAGCAGAAACCCAGTGTTTGTTTCCAGTCTGTTTTTTTCCACAACCCTGACTCTGGGAGTGATTACAACATTTAATTTAAAAGAGACAAGTCCTTGTCACTGAGGCTCAGGAAACTGACCTTTAAAAACGCAAAACAAAAACCGGACAAGGGAAATTTCTGCAATTTCTCTAGTCGGCTGTACAGCAATAATTTGCCAGTGCTGCATATTGTGGCAGTCATTTAACTTCTGTTTCTGTCATTCTCTTACCAAATTCAAAGGTAATTCTTCTGTAAGTTCTTGACACGCAGCTCACTGGGCACCAAGGCCTGGACGTGCCAGCAGGGCACGTGCCAGTCTCTTCCAGGTTCTGTTCTTGGGCCTCACACCCACCGACGGACTTGAGGAAGCTGTAACTGGACCTCAAATCCCAGGATGGAGGCCGTCAGGTCCGTAGAGAACGCGGGTGCCTGGGTAGAGATGGGGCCCCACGACCCCAACCCACGTCCTCCGAGGGCCCGCCCTGCCCAGAGGTCTCTGCCTCTTCGGAATATCACGTTTCAGTTCCCGCTGAATGGGAGTGAAAAGAAAACAAACTGAGCAAAGCCACAGACAAACCTTTAACATGTGATTAAAGGCGGGTAAAAGCCTCACTCACCGCCCACCTCAGACGCGACCTGCTCCCCACGGCAGAGGCATGCGGGTCCAGGTACGCGGCACGTGGCCATCGACCCCAGGATGTGTTTCTCCGTCCTTGTCACAACAGGCACCGAGAAATGGTTCTCATTTCACTCGGAAGGAAAACTCTATGTATTGGACAGTGTAGCCCCAGAGCCAGAAACCTTCTCACGCTGCTGGAGGCGGTCAGGTTCCGGCCAGCGGACGTCCCAGGACACACGGAGAAGCCACAGCAAACGACGCAGAACAAGTACAGATAAAGCCCCACATCCTCAGCGATGTCACACACTCACACACACACACACACACACACACACACACACACTCAACAGGGACACGTGTGAAGTCAGCCTTGGTCGTGGGACACGAACCCCTCTCTGGGGTCAAGAGGGGACGAGAAATTCACCGTGACTACTGATAAGTGACCAGCAGGGGATAAAACAGGAATTAGAAACCATGCTGAGAATTGGAAAGGAAAAAATGCATCCACCATTATATGTAGGTAACCTGATTATGTAGAAAACCCAATAAAGTAAACAGATGAATTTAAGAATTGATCATTGAATTTAGCAAGACATTGGCTAAAGACCAACATACAAAAACCATTTTTTTTCTATACATCAGCAATAAGTAATTAGAAAATAAAATTTTAAAGTAATTTTTACAACATAAAAAGTCATATATGAGCAACACACCTAATAAATGATACATGAGACCCTGATCTGAAAATCCAGAAGATAATTACAGAAAAAAACTGAAGACATAATTGGAGATATAGATATATATATATACACGAATCACTTTGCAGTGCACCTGACACTAACACAACATGGTAAATCAACTGTATTTCAATATTTTTTAAAACGACCTAATTGAATTGGAAGACAATCATTGCAAATATGTCAATTTCTCCAGTGTTTTATGGGTTTAATATAAAACCCTGGCTTAATTACAAGGTTAAGGAAATCTTGTGAGGAACAAATTTGGAATAGTTGTAGACTTATAAAGCTACGGTAAAAAAAAAAAACAAAAAAATAGTGAGGAATTGCCCAAGCATGGACAAAAAGGACACTGAAACAGAAGGGGAACCTCAAACCACAAAGATCCCCAAAGGACAGGCCTCCAGCCCAGGACAGCGGAGCACGGCCGAGCAGAGTCAAGGGCAACCTTCCCGGGGCACGAGGAAAACCCAACGTGATCCCTGGCACACGCCATCCACAGAATCCCTTCCTGGGGTGAGGGGATGCCATAGGCCTGGGGGAAAGGAACCCCCAGACACCTGGGCGACCTTGAGGTAGGACGCCACGGTCAACCAGACAAAGGGAGTGACAGCGGTCAAGGAGAGCAGGGCCGGATGGGCTATCTCAGCTTTAGGAACGTCGGTCCGCCAAAATATTGCAGCGGACAGCCAGACAGAGCCTGGGAAGGGAGGTCCTTCCGTCCTCCGAGAGGACATCGGGACGGCAGCCCACAGGGACACGAGCGTGGCCTCTGCAGCCGGCCGAGGGGCGATCCCGGCGGAGCACGGCGTGAGGAGCGGAGCCGGCGGGCCCTCGACGACCGCGGGAGGCCCTTGGCCACCGCCCTGAGCAGCGGAGGGCAGTGGCCCACATCGGAGTGTCGGGTCCTCCCTGCGAGGTTCGGAAATATGTGGCACTAAATCCACAACGCAGATTTTACGGAAGCAGAGACGCTCGTTAGGTTTCGGGAGGAGGGGGCGTCACGATGGCAGAGGCGGGGGCTCTGAGGACGCTTTATTTCTCACCGGGAGAGGTGTTGCCGTGAGGCGCTCGGCTGCGGAGTCGGGCACAGTCCTGAATGCACGTGGTTAGCACCTGTCACACATTAACTCATGAGACCACTCAGGAAGCCAAGAAGAACGGGCCGTCCACAGGGTGGGACGAGGGAGGAGGCCCAGGGGGTCTTTCAGGCTTGAGACGTTCTCCTGCGGCCCGAGTGGGTCGTGACGGAGCGGCAGCCGTGGGCCACGGTGGAGACGGGCTGGGCCCGCGGGAAGGCAGGTGGCACCGGGCTGGGAGCAGCAGGAGCAAGAAATGTGCTTTCCCTTGGATGGGGCGGGCGTAGCTGCCTCAAAACTAGAGGCACAAAATTATCTTTGACTTTTAAAAAGTCAAAATCATTGTATTTATTACCAAGACAGTTCAAGGCCTTGGAACCAAATTGCTGCGAGCAGACATGGTATGTATATTTTCGTCTGAAACAAAGGAATTTAGTTTTGGTAAATTGTCAGAGGCTTCAAAACCTGCATTCATTTTCTAAATATTGTCAAGGGCAGTGACTCACTCCTCAGGCTGGTTCAGAAGCAGCCTCCAAAGAAAAGCGTAATTTTTCCTGCATCTCATTTGCAAGGGGCCGCGCTCTGCCCCCCGCCCAGAAAGCGGGACCCAGTTGAGGAGCCCTGAGTCAGTGAGCCCCCCAAGGCAACGTTGCTCATCCAGGGAGCTGGCCGGGCCCCGAGGCGGGGGGCTCGCGGGTGGCCCTTCTCTGGCTGAGGTGTATGCTCAGGCTGGAGGGTCGGATGTGGCCGCTGAGCGAATCCCCTCACCTACACGGCCTTAGAACACAATTTCCAACTCGGGCTTGAAGTCGGTAGATGAGTCAGCCCCGTGATTCACTTACCCCTTAATTCTGTTACATCCTGCAGGAATCAGACTTGAATATTGATGGAAACCCTTTGAGGTTCTGAGCCACTGTGTTTTCCAAAACAGGTCATTTCTTTGGCTAATACCTGACCTCTGACAAGTCCCTCCTCGAGTGAACACGGCAGGGCTGTCTGTCCGCTTCCGCCACAGGCTCGGGCTGCGGAAGGGAAGCTGCGGCTGCATGAAGGTTGGACGGGCCCGGCAGGGGAAGACCCCAGACGTGGACGACCCAGCCTCCCAGCCTCCCAGTGGGCTGGGTCGGGAATCGCGTCCTGGGCCCCTGCCCTCTGGTACGATGGCTGTGCCCGCGTCGCAGGCCCCCCGGTGAGGTGGGCTGCCCTGGGTGCCTCGGCCCCTGCAGGCTTAGCCGTGAGGACAATTGGCCTTGGTGTGATTTGCCCAGTAACAGGAAGAACAGAACAATCCCCACACGGCTCCCCTCTGCGGGGAGTGTGGCCCACGGGCCTGGCATGGAGACCAGCTGTCTGGGTTTACCCATTTATACACAACTTCGCAGGCACTCGTTCCTAACTCACTGTGGAAAATTCCACCACCATCGGTGTGGAGGTCTTCCCACTCCTGAATGCCTGGCAACCAGGAGCAGAGCCCCCCTGAGCCATTTAAAACAGACACAGGAACTTAATTGAAGGCACAGGAGGCCCGGGGCCGGGAGGGCGAGTCCCCTGCCATCTCCCCAGCTTCCTGGCTGTTCGGTTCTTCCTCTTCTCTGGGCACCTGTTCCATCTTTGTCTCTTGGCAAACCTGCCTCTTCTCTAGCCCCGTGTCACTCCCAGCGGGCAGCCGAGCCCAGATGTGCCCGCTGCACCTCTAGGAGGGCAGGGAGGTGGGGGGCTCCCCCCGGAATGGACCCTGGTGCTGACTGCAGAGGCGGGGAGCTCTCACACGTCGGCATCGGCCCCTATGGCAGAGCGAGTGCGCGGGGCTCACACGGGTTGCTGTGAGCAGCCGCTGAGAGAGCCAAGTGTGGTCAGGGTCCGGCCGCCCCTGCAGAGGCCGAGCTATGGGGAGCCCTGGAAAGGCTGCTCCCTTGTCATCACGCCTGCAACAGCACATTGTTCAGAAACACTCTTGGAGGCTCTGATGTGAGGAGAGAAGACAGAGCTCTAAGGGGCTGAGACGGTTGGTTTTACATGCCAGGATTCGGTTGCACGTTGTTCTGGGTGTGTCTGAGAAGGTGTTTTTGGATATGATTCACATTTAAATTAGCAGATGCTATAAATGCAGTATGACACAATGTGGTGGGCCTGGTGCAATCAGTCGAAGGCCTGGAGGACCGAAAGGGCTGACCCTCCCGGATTGGAGAGACTCGCTCCTGCCTGGTGGCCTGGAGTCAGGACAGACTTTCTCTCCCTCCAGACTCAGACTGAACCACCTCCTGGGACCCCAGACGATTCACCTGGCCCATCTTGGGACCTGTCAGGCTCCAGAGTCCTGTCCACCCAATCTGTCCTACGTGGACACACCTTCTGGGCTCCGTGTCTCTGGAGGACCTGAGCTGTCAGGTGCTGTGCACGGCGCAGGAACAGGGCCACTGGGCGGGAGGAAACGACACCCCCGTGCTGACCCTGACTCACACGCTGTGTTCACAGGGTCCAGCTTGCAGGTTACCTGTGCCCCAGATGCCTGCAAGCACCCGCTCGCTCAGGGCTGCATTGTCCACGATTAAGAGGAGGAGTCAGAGGACTCATGCGTGGGCTCGCTCTGCGGGAGGGGCTGGGCAGGAGCCGTGGGGAAGGGTGACAGCCTCATGCAGGCAGGGTTTGTCATTAAAGAGTCCTCAGGCGCTCACGGCATCCAAATATACTTCCACATGTATTTGGTAATAGACAGAACGTCCCTCGTGCTCCTGCTGGACCCAGGGCCCAGCCTTGGGCGATGCCGCGGACGCGGCTGGCAAGTCCGGCAGGGTCAGGCCACCAGCTCCTCTCTTCCTGTGAGAAGTCCCTGCTCGTCGGTGGCCCCACTGGCCTTGGCCAGCGCCCCAGGACACCTGGAAAACTGGGGCGAGGCCTCAGGGAGCCAGGGAGCGTGGCCAGAGCGTCACCGCTCAGGGTGGACGAACATGACCGGTGGTGTCGGCACTGGCAGAGCCCAGGGTCAAATCACAAATCTGTTTCCCGAGGAAATGACAGCAGCGACCGGCTGTAGCCACGTGAGGCCGTGTTTCCAGCACGGTGCTTGAGGGGGGCACCATCTCACCAGGGGCGGGCTCCCGGGCAGCGGCCGAGGCGCATCCCTCGAGCGCTGGGACCTGCCGGGGGGCCAACCACTTGTAGGACAGGCCAGAGTGGCGACTGCAGCGCAAGGCTGTGTGCTGCAAGGAAAAGGGCGGCACGTGGGGCAGCAAACACCAGGTTTGGGAGCTGCTTGCTATTCGAGCGCTTTTCCTGTAAACGTTCACAAATTCCACCCATGTCTGTTTCAGCCAAAACCCTTGAATGTTCGTCCACCCAAACCTTCCCCCTCCCAACTCAAGCCGAGGGCACGAAAGTGCCAAGGCCACCGCGAGTCCAGGTGGGCGGCTCGGCCTGTGGGCGCCCAGGCCACACAGAAGTGCTGTGCTCAGACGCACCCACAGAAACCATCTGTCTCTTGAATGTGTCGTGTCCTGTTGGTGGCTAAGTGCTGGCGGCGCGAGAGCCCCGGCTCCTCTCGTGGCCGAGTGCGGGGAAGACTCTTCTCCAAGGGAGGGCCCCGCACCCCTGAGGGAGGCGGGCTCGGGGCTGGGACCCGGGTAGGTGCCAAACGCGGCATGTCTCCTCCATGTGTTAATTCTTCCCCCAAAGAGGATTACGAGTTTAGGCGAAGGGCACCCAAAATCTGCAGCAGCAGCGTCACCGCCTCTGCCCCTTGGAAACGCAGAGGGGCCACCCAGGGAATCCCCGCACTAACGCCACCCCTGCCCAATATCCGAGACCATAAAGAGACGCCTAAGCTGGTAAACAGAAGAGAAAAGTGCGAAGCCGTTTCCATTTGGTCTGAAGCGCGCTCTGCTGCTGCTCTGCTGTTTTCCTCGGCTTCCCTTAGTGCCCCAGCGTGAACGGCCGCAGCGTCACGAGCCCGCAGTAGGGAAGGGGGCCTTCCCACAGCAGCTCAACCACGGGTCCCGATTTAGGGTTAGCGCCTGGCCCGGGAAACAAGAAGCGCATTGGCGTTTCTGGTTCTTGGGAAACAGGGACTTGCCTCCATGAGGACGGTGTTATTGCCCCATTTTGAAAAGCATCACATCAGAGCTCAGAGAGTCAAAACAACTCAATCCGTCTCACCACGGCTCAGTGTAGACCTCTGGGAAATATCACGGGGTGGAAAGTCAGAAGATGAGTGAGGAGCCACAGGAGGTGAGTTAGGACCCAGGAGGTGAGTTAGGACCCACAGGAAGTGAGTTAGGACCCACAGGAGGTGAGTTACAACCATAGGCAGATGGGCGGTTTGGTGTATCGACTGCCTGTTTTCAATGGATGCTGTGATAGATTCAATTTCCAGAAAGGTGAGTGTTGAGCCCAGGGAGACACGGGTTGATAAAAACATTCTGGCTGTGGTTCTGTGATGGAACCTCACTTCCTGGGTCTGGGCCTCCCTCTGCAATGAACCTTCAGGACATTGGCAGGGAGACCCCATGAGAACGGGCTGCAGGCTGGACGGCGGCAGGTGCGCTGAAGCTGAAAGCTGGAAGGAAAGCCCATCAGCCCGGCCGAGGGCCTTGGTAGTCCTGGGCACAGGTCCTTATTGGAGAACAAGCAAGTCACAGACCACTGGCGGGGGGCCCCTGTACCCCCAGATTCCTGCCCAGACAGCTGGGTCCTCCTGACCATGATGTGGGCTGATCCAGTCTCTCCTCAAAAAATACATCTTATAAAATAGTCACATCTTCAACCTAAAAGAGAATTGAAGACTCAGGGAGGAAAGAGAGGTTCTGCTCAAACATGCGCCGCTGTCACTTTAAGAAGAAATGGCGACATTAAAAGATGAAGTCACTCGCTCTTGTTTGCTGAGCAATAAATAGATGCACTTTCTTTCCACTGTGTCTGCACTGAGCTTACAAGGAGTAAGCGATTGGACCATTTACATGATGCTGAGTGACCACGTCCTTCATGCCGAGCCGAGAGCTGAGCACAGGACCCTGAGTCATCGCGCGGCGCGTGGCTGAGTCACGGCCGCCCTCCCGGGGCGTGCTTCAGGCGGCCAAGCCCGACAGGGAGAAAGCTGGCCCCGGAAACGTAAGCCTCCATCTATGAGCTGACGTCTGGTGGAGAGAGGGCAGACCCTTGCAGGGGGACCGTGGTTTCACCCCCGAGCCCAGAAGGCTCCGACTTTCCCACGGACACAGGTGGAGAGGGGGCTCTTTGGGAAGTTAAGCTGTCAAGTGGGTGACATAGCACTTCTCTCCTAGCTTCTGCTATGGTCACTTCAGCTTGGCCAGGACAACGACCACACCTGCTCCGGCAGTGTTGTGTCCTGAGGTCCAAGAATGTTTAATATTTACTTATGAATAAATGAATGAATGACTGTCAGTGTCCTGTTGGGTACCGACTCACCGACTCACCCAAATCCTCTTCTCTAGGTTCTTGGTCCCGTTAGAGTTCCATCTTGTGACAAATGCTTCTGAGATAATAACAGCAACAGCTTCTTAGCAACAGCTCGCCAAGCACCCCATCCCACCACATTTTACCTGCAAACCCTGGGAGCTAGGGGACCATTATACTCACATTTAGTTGATGCACTGAGGCCCAGCAATTTCAAATGCAACTTGCGGAATTTAGTAGCGGGTAATTTTCCTGTTTTTCTTCATCCTGCTGTGTTGAGAACATTTCTCCAAGAGTCGGCTACCACTGTACACCCTTCAGCGTGACCAGAATCCAGACCCTGATAACATCAAATGCTGGTGAACAGGTGAAGCAACAGGCACGCTCGTCACTGCCCTGGGGACACAGGACGGCGCAGCCACGTGGGAGGACAGCCGGGGGTTTCTTACAAAATAAGTGCACTCTCACCAGAAATCCAACCGACCTGCTCCGTGGTGTTTGCCCAAAGCTGCTGAAAAGCTATGCTCACTCGAAAACTTGCACACGGGGTCTGGCGTTGCTGTGGCTGTGGTGTAGGCCGGCAGCTGCAGCTCTGATTCAGCTCCTGGCCTGGGAACCTCCAGAGGCCACACATGTGGCACCAAAAAAACAAAATAAAAATCTGTACACAGATGTGTACACCCATGCAGCCTTATTCATAACCGTCAAACTTGGACGCACCCAAGACTCCTCCAGGGGGTGCAGGGCGAGCCGTGCTGCAGCCAAACACGATCACGGAACAGTACTGAGCGCGGATAAGAAAGGAGGGCATGTGAGTGCCTGTCGTGGCGCAGCGGAAACAAATCCAACTAGGAACCATGGGGTTGCGGGTTCAATCCGCATTTGCCTTGAGCTGTGGTGTAGATGGCAGACACGGCTCGGATCCGGGCTTGCTGTGGCTGTGGTGCAGGCTGGCAGCTGTAGCTCCGATTCCACCTCTAGGCTGGGAACCTCCACATGCCGTGGGTGCAGCCCCGAAAAGACAATCAATAAATAAGGAAGGTCCTACCTACGGAGATGTGGACGACCTTCAGTGCAGGAGCGAGAGAAAGACGCCAGCCTGGGAGGGCCAGCTGCTGCCACTGCAGGCTCTGTGCTGTTCTGGAAAGACCGAACCATGACATCAGAGAAAGGATGGCGGCTGCCGAGGGTGAGTCCAGGGAACGCGGGGTTCTTAGGGCAGGGACACTCTGTGGGACGCTGTGACGGGGCTCAGGCAATCGTAATCTGTCTAAACCCACGGAAATGCAGCACCGAGCGACCCAGGTGTAAACTGCGGATTCCGGTCCGTGACCAAGCAGGTCCACCCGCTGTAATAATGACAACAAACCGGCTGGGCGGCGTGTGTAGTGGGGCGGACCATGCACGGGAGGCTGCCTGCACTGGCTCTGAGCTCTGGACCTTTCTCCTGATTTTATGTGAATCTGAAACTGCTCTAGGAGTTCCCTGGTGGCCTAGCAGTTAAGGATTCGGTGTAGTCACTGCTGTGGCTTGGGTTCAATCCCTGGCCCAGGGAACTGCCACATGCCGTGGGTGTGGCCAAAAAAAGATGAAACTGCTCTAAAAAAAGTCTAAAACAATGGCCTACTGCATGAGGACCGAGTATTTCCCATGCACCACGCGTGCCTCCTTGACATACGAGTCTGCACCACGCAGGCAGACCCGCCAACCTGCAGGCTCAGAAGGAAACCACGTCTGTCCCGCGCCTCCCACCTCTGCGGCCAAGCTCCTCACACGAGCTTGGAAGCAGAAAGACCCGTCCCTACTTTGCCTTAACCAGTAAATCCCAGTTCTCTTCAGCCAGTCCAGGGGCTGGTAAACGTCCTCAGACGTTGCCCGCGTCACGACGACCCTTCCGGCTCCGAGGGCTCGTCGCGGAGCTGTCACGCGAGGCTGGGCTGTGTTCCGGTCGCTCTCCTCAGTGTCACATCTGCTGATGTGGAGCCTCTAAATGGAGCTTCCCGCATTGTCCTGACGCCATTCTCTTCATTTGCACATTGTCTGCACACATTGTTGGCGTGCAGCTGGCCACATTATTCACGGGGCCCAGCTGGCAAAGCAAAAATACGCCCGGGCTGTGTGGATAAGCTGTTGATTCCTGCAGCCTTGGCTGCCAGGAGCTGGAAGGAAACTCGAGCGCCACCTGGGAAGAGTCGGGACTGGTCCCTGAGGCCCCAGGACCCGCGGAGGCTGCGGGAAGGACTTGGGCCTGAACGGCGGCACCAAGGCTACACACGGCGCGCTCCCCAGCCCACACTTTAACGCAGATGCTGAGAAAGGGGGAAGCCGGCAGCTGCCAGCATCTAGCAGGAGACAGAGCCAGGGGGACTTCTGCCCACGCGGGAGCCCGCGACCGCCTTCCTCCTCGTGGCAGGGGACACGTGCCCTTCCATGTCCCCTGCTGGAGGCTGGGCGGCACCTGGTCATTCACCTGTTTCAGCATCTTTGACAAACGGCTCCCCTCGAGGTGCAGAGACATTGATTGCTTCCAACTCATCTCCAGCTACAGGCACGATGACAAATCCGCAGTGATTTCACTGAGAGGGAATATCTCACACTTGCAGAGAGACCTCAGAGTCAGGCTGGCCCCAGGCCGAAGTAAATTATGTGGGTTTACATGGTTTCTGCCTCGGGATCAGTGTCAGAAAGGGCCCCAGTGAGTAAGCCTCTGCAGCTAAAAAGGCCATCGTCCCCTTTATTCCATGTTTGTGTTGTGGCAGAATACATACAATGTAAAATGCACTATCTTAACCATTTTCAGGTGCACAATTCAGCTGCTGGAAACATAAATTGGTGCAACCACTTTGGAAAACAGTATGGAGGTTCCCCCCAAATTAAAAATAGAGCCACCATAAACTCCACCAATCCCACCCCGCATATGTGTCCAGAGGAAATCAAGTCACCGTCTTGAAGGGTTGCCTGCACCCCGTGTTCACCACAGCATTAGCTATGGCAGCCAAGACACGGTAACACCTAAGTGTCTGGTGGTGGATAAAGAAAACGTTAAATACACAGCGAAAAATAATTCACCATTAAAAGTAAAGGAAACTCTGCCATTTGCAACAACACGAGGGATTCTGATTACAGTGTAAGTGAAATAAGCCGGACACAGACAAATATGGCTTGATTCCACCTGTGAGAGACCCTCTTTCCCACCTGCTTTTGGGGCGATTAACACGTGACACACTTGATGACGAAGTGAAAGAACGGACATTTCAGAGATGACCACACTCAGGTCCCTGAAAGCCCCCCTGAGTTTCTCCCCAAGACAGCAGCCCCCCGCGTACATTAGAATCCCTGAGCAGCTCTGAGACCACCAGTTAGATTTTTTCAAGCTGATGAAGCCTCACCAGAGTCCAAGGCTGCTTTTCTCTGGTCCTCATCAGCCACGAATCCCTGGGGACCCTGCCACCACCTCCCGGGAGGGGCCTCCGGAGGCGAGCACGGCCAGGTTCAGTCTCTTTCATCACAACCACGAAGGCAACAGACTGCGGATGCGGGACTTACCGACTGGTCTGGAACGGGACCGTTACGCCCTGACCGTGCAGTCCTCGTTTGTCTGGCCTTGAATGGTTGTAACTTAAACTCTTCCTTGAGGACCTCGCTGTCCTGGGTGGAGGGGTAGTGTCGCCGCCTCCCCATCTGTGGCCATTACCTGGGCAGGTGTCCGGCCTTGACCCGCCAGGACCTGCCGGAGCCCACAGCGCCTCCACTCTCTGCGGTGCGTTGGGCTCATTTCCCCTTGTCACCAGCACCTCCAGCCTCCCGTCCTCACAATCAGATGTCCCGGGAGGGGGGACCGCGTTAGCTGGCGTCCAGCTCTGAAAGGAGGCCGAGGTGGCGGCCAGAACCCCCAGGGTCCTTCTCCCCTGAGCCACAGCATCTAAGCCCTGCGTTCTGCGGAGGAGACGCCAGGCGCTGGCTTGGCCCCTGTGTTGTTTCTGGGCGTTTCTGTGTTGCAGAGACAGGCTGCCTGGAAGCTGCCCCTGGTGGAATGCATTTCTCGTTCCTCGGGCGAGAGAAGCGAGAGGTGCTATGACCTTGAACTCCTCTGCGGGGACCTCAGGTGGCCCCGGCTCCTCCCCACCCAGCGACTCCGGGCCTGGGCCTCACTCCGAGCCCTCAGGTCGTCACGATTGCGTCTACTGTTTCAATCTTCTTTTTCCAAAATAGACTTAATGTACAGGAGGGATGCAATCAAACACTTTGCTTCCGAGGGCACACTTCACTTTCAAACCCTCCTGTCATCTGTTCCAGTCAAGCCTGGTCAGCTGGGCTCCATTCCCTGGTCTCTTTCTTAAAATTTTCCTGCATAGATTTGCTAATTTCAGCACGTGTGTGTTTATAGCTTTGCGTTCTTAGCTTTGTTTCTGCTGCTTTTTCTTTGCCTTGATTCGCGTTCACAATGCGATGTGCTGGTCCCTGCAAATCGGCTGTTCGCGGAAGGGCAGCCATGAGCCCTTGAGGGCGCCGTTCTCAGCGCTGGTTTTCTACAGCTTCCTACAAATTCAAAGCCACATTCACTGTCTCACAGCCCCGTGGGTCAGGGGTCCAGCCTTGTTTCTGGAGGCTTCCCCCAACATGCTGGCCAGGCTGCTTTCTGAACTGGAGGCGCCCCCGGGAAGAGTCCGTTTTCCTGCTCACGCAGGCTGTTGGCAGATCCGAATCCTTGAGCCGTGTGGCCAGGGCTGCCACTCTGGGCTGGCTGCTGGCTGGAGGCTGGCCTCAGCCCTTAGAGGTGTCCTGAAGTTCCTTGTCACGTGGGCGGCCCTAACATGGCCCTTGTGTCATCAGGCCACCGGAGCGCCTGGCCCAGCCTGCTGGTGGGGTCTCCTGCACTGTGGGCCAGTCCCAGGCCAGAAGCCTTCAGGTGGGGTGGGTCACACCAAGGCCTGGCCACTGGGCCGTGGAGGTCCGGGGTCCCCGGGGGGTCTGTCTGTCACGTCCAGCGAAAGTTCCCAAAGAGCATTAAAGAAAAGAACTTATACCATCTATTAAAATGCTTAATACACAACCTGCTCTCTAGAAAATCAGGAGGAAACATTTTCGCAGTGAAAGCGAGCAGTGGATGTGCAAATGCTTTTCTAGGAGAGGAAGCTGAGTGCGTGGCCATGAAGAGCAAGTTCCAGAATCAGGCGCAGTTCAGACACCCACCACCCAGGACCTGTAGAAAGACAGTGTTTTAAAGCGCGGTGTCCACACGTGGGAAAAGTGCCCAGCAACACGTGGCTTACAGGGATGTTGTCACCAGGAGACACAGGGAATTCCCGCAGAGCACGTAGCCAGCAAGCGCCACGGAGACCACTGCCCGCGTAACAGACGCCCTGAGTTCCAATCATGGTCGTTTTCCAGCTCAGGGGAGAACGGAGCCCTCTCCCCAGTCCCGGGGTTTCCTGAGGGGCTCGTGTTCACTCTTGGTTTCTGCTCCTTCTGAATCAGCTCAGATTTAAGGACTCTGGCTGAGGAGCACGCGCTCATCTGCCTCTGGACACACACACATGCACACGTACACACACACGTGCACACATATGTGCACACGTACACACGTGCATGCACGTGCTCACATGTACAAACATGCACACATGCATGCTCGCACATACACACGTGCACACACGCACATGTGCACACACACGCACATGTGCACACACACACACACGTGCACATGCACACGCACACACACAGGTGCCCTGCACCGTAGAACAGCCTCGTCGTTGAAGCGCCGGGGGACAGCCCAGCCTGGGGACAACTCAGGCCGAAGCTCCATCCCTGCTCAGATGCCCCCCTCTCTGTAGGCCGAAACTTCAACCAGGATCTTGGCCTTGGGGCTCCAGGCGGCACCGTGCCCCCTGCTGCCCCCAGTCCAAGGACCCTTAGAGCTTTTCCTCCATAAAGGATCCTTCTTCTTATTAAACGAATGCAACAGCAGCAGAAACGTCCAAAGACGCTCGCTACCGCTAGACTCCAAAAACGAAAATGACAACAGCAGCGTGCTCGTCCTCTTCCAGCCACCTGGCAAAAACCAAGGCAAATGCAGGCCTCTCCGCAGGTGGAGGCGGGAAACGGCGCCGTCTGCCCGCCTGGCCGACGGAGGCGTGTCCGGACGGGGCTTCAGAAGGGCTGTCAGAAAACGTGTGCTAATAATTTTACAAATATGCACAATGGTGCCAGAAAGTTTCATAAGGAAAAAAAGTTTTGAGAAGCAAGCAAATATGTGTGTTTAAAGACAATCTTTACAGCAGTATTTACCAAAAAAAAAAAAACCTAAAAAAGAGTCCTGGAAACAAAATAAATCTCAATTAGTAGGAGTCACGAGCGCTAAAAAAATGAGGGTAAATCCACAGGAGAATATTCTAGGCTCCCCAGAAACCGTAGTCACAGGTTGACTTGGGAGAATGCTGACAATACACTAAGTGAAAAATTTGCAAAAGGGCACCCACGGGGCACGGCCCTGCCACCTGCCGCTACCCAGACGGAATCACAAGCCCCTGCAGCTGTGCCAACCCACGACCCTGCCCCCCGGAAAGAAGCTTGGGGTGGGGACCAGCAGGGAGGGCGCTGGGCTCTGGAAAACCAGCAGAACAGGCCTTCCGACAGTCAGATTGTTTCAGGAGAGGATCTTACAAGCCCAGTTCTTGCATCTCCTAGTATCTAGAAAAGCACAGAATCCTTCATGGTGACGTCAGCTCACGGCCAGCAGCAAACCTCTGCCCAAATGTGCCCCTGACTCCACGCAACCCCCTCGGCTGAAGTGACACGTACGCGGGCGTCCCCTGCCGCTTTGCAGCGGCTCCTCAGCGCCCCGAGATGCTGCCTCCCGGCTGGAGTCCTCATTTTGCCCCCCCAAAAAACTGAAGGCTCACGTTGTGCTTTGGTTCCCAGCCAACAAGGATACATACGCTGGCGTCTTATTGCTGGAAAACTACAACACGTTGGCGTGTGGAAGAAAAGACACTAAAATGTTAAGGACAGTGTTCCTGGATGAGGAGATAATGCATGATTTAATTTTAGTTTACTTTTATTTGTTTCCTTAATATTCCGTAATGAACAAGATGACTTTTACGAAAACAAAATGCATTTTCCCTTAAAAATACGATCACATGTTACAGCTTGGTGCTTTCAGATACGGTGTCCGTTTCTCTGACACTAGAACAGATGTCAAAAAAAATCTGGATCCTCCTGTCAATGGCAGAATTTTCTCCTACTTTGTCAAAAAAATGAAGGTAATTATCACTTGTTTTTTTGGTCTTTTTAGGCCCACACCCGCGGCATATGGAGGTTCCCAGGCTAGGGGTTGAATCAGAGCTACAGCCACCGGCCTACACCACAGCCCCAGCAGCACAGGATCCAAGCCTCGTCTGCCACCTACACCACAGCTCACGGCAACACCGGATCCTTAACCCACTGAGCAAGGCCAGGGATCGAACCTGTGTCCTCATGGATCCTAGTCGGACTTGTTTCCACTGCGCCACAACAGGAACTCCTGGTAACTCACTTTTGAGGAGAGCATGCAGTGCCCATGAACTCACAACGTCTTTTCATGTCTGAGTTTCAGGCTCAGGTTGTCGTGCTGTATTCCTGCCATCTCCCTCGGGGTCGTAATTTGACAGAAATCAGCATTTAGGGCTCTCAAATCAATGGGTCTGGTTGGAATTGGCTGTGGCCTCGCCTCAGACTCGGTGGCTGCGAGGACCCAGCTGGGTCTTGCCTGGAGCCCTCTGGCCCTCTCTGCCCTCCCTCCGTCGCCGGCTGTAGGCTGCGGGCCCTCACTTCCTTTCCTGGTCACTTCCTGTGCCACAGGCAGGACGAGGCCACGGGCAGCAGACGCGGCCAAGAGGCCGGTGCTCAGAACCTGGAGGGGATGCGACCTCACCGTCCACACTGGCGTCCAGATGTGATTCGGGGCAGAGGAACAAATGCCTGAATCTGCCAGGGGCTCAGGGAGGGACATGAGAGGTGGGGGGATCCGGGGGCGGCCCTTGGAGGCCAGGAAGAGGCTGCTGCTCTGGGACCCGGTGCCCCAGGGGGCCTCCCGCCCGAGAAGAGAGGCCGCGAGGCCCAGAGGACCCGAGCTGAGCCCTCTTTGCAGCACCTGCCACCCTGCGTGGGAGAAGCTCGGCCCGGGCAGAGGGCAATGCTGGCCGAGGGCTGGGCCCCGCAAGGAGGACCACTGCCCGCTTCTGTCCATCCTTCCTTTTTCTTTGCTAAGACATAGTTTTAACCTCGGTGCCAAGAAAACCAGAGTTGACGGTTCTGGAAACGATCATCCGTCCTGCGGCGTCTGTGCTGTGTCAAGCCTGGGAGGGTTTCATTTCATGAAAACGATTAGAAATTTTGCATTTGATGAAAGGTTTAAAAAAGTCACTTCCCTGGACGATTTTAAACTCGCGTAATATTCAGCAGGGGACCCTTTCCCTTAAAGTACGAAGGGATTTGCAAAGAGGCTGGTCTTTGAGGTTTTAGAGACTCTTCCTCCCGCTCTTAAACAAAGGCTCTCGTATCTTTCCGTCGCTTTCCGCATCCTGTGGCTCTGGGTGCAAAGGATCCCGGGATAAGCGATGCTTCTGCTCACAGGCCCCCGAGCCCCAGGCTCTCCGGCCCCGGACGCCCGCGGGGCTGGCAGGTCAGCGCCACGGGCGCCCGGGCACCCTGGTCTTTAACAGAACACTGATCCTAATGTCTGCTTGTGGTCAGAGGAGGCTCGGGCCCGGCTCAGGCCCCGCAGGCTGCTGGGGAACAGAAGCGGGCACGGACTGGGAAACTGCCTCGAAAACATGCCAGAAACAAGGGGTTCCTCGCTCCCCCACTGTTCCCTCCAGATTTCTCCTGTTTCATGTTCCATTTTGGAATATGTGCAGATCTGTAAAAACCGAGGTTTTACAAAACATTTGGCAAAACGTGAATCCCTTGCAAAACTGCTGGAAAGGTCACCGGCGCAAGGAGCATCCTTCGTGGGCTACTTCGTTTTCTGGTGTTTACTTTTCGAGCATCTGGAAACGTCTTTGGACACGTTCTGTTTCGTGATCTCAAACTGCTCCTGCGGGCAGGCGGTCAGCAACCAGCTGGACTGGACGTGGAGAAATTGGGGGTTCATGGCAAGTTTGTGACAGCAAAACTACCCCCAGCCCAGGCATCTGGCAGAGGGGGTGACGGCCGTGGTGCAGCGGGAGCCGTCCCCCACCCCAGCCACCCCAGCACCGCTTCCACACGTTAAGGGAAAGCTTCATTCACCTGCTCTAGGATTTTTTTTCTAACTCAGTGAATTTTGTTACATTTATAGCTGCACAACGATCATTACAACCCATTTTCATAGCATCTCCATCCCAAACCCCCGGCCCATCCCCACCCCCGACCTTCCTTCTGCTAGGATTTTGAGTCGTGCCATAATGCAGCTCCCTGTCCCCTTGGCAGAGAGGCCCAGGTGGAAAAGGCTGGAATCGGGGGCACCTCAAGGTCAAAGCCACCAGGATGCAGTGCTGCCCCGTCCCTGACCCTCATTGGCTAAGGGACCCGCAAGGACCGGTCACCAGCTCCCAGCAGACCCACGGTGGCACCGGGGTGACGCCCTCGCTCGGCATCCTCTGTCACAGGTGCAGAGGGGCCGAGGGGCAGTTTCTTCCCAGCAGTTCTCACCTGGTGAAGAGACGGCCCGTCTACACTGTGCCGAGCTGACCCCAACTCGGCCAGACCTTGCCTACACGCCTCTGACACCCACGGCACCTTCACAAGAAGGCAGAAGTCTAACTGGCATTTTCTTCTCTCAAAGCCTCTGTTTTATTTCAAGTAAGCATCCGGCAGACTGCAGGGAACGTTACATGTAAGCTCTGCCCGCTGGTATTTGCCACCTCATGCGGACAGAAGCGGAGCTAAGTTTTATTTATTGCAGCGCTGTTTTATTGTTCCAGCTCCAATGGCCACTTGAGCAACTGGGCAGGCGGCTGAAGAGACAGAAAATCATCTCCTATTAGGTTCAGGATGGTGCGAACGGAAGCAGCCATGTGCCTCCAGCCCCTGAGTCACCCTGTCAGGAGAACAAATGCGCCTCCCCAAAGCCAAGCTGCTGATGAGTCAGAACAAGGCGTTTGTGCCTCCCTGGCCCTCAGGGCCTGGACAACCTCGCGCCTGCTAAGTGTCAGGCCTCCAGGCCCTGGCTCTGTTGGGGGCTCCTCTCCGGGGTGGCAGGTCCCCTCTCTGTTGCTGGGAAAGCTGGAGAAGAAAGCCCGCTGGGCGGCTCTGAGCAACTGCTGAGAGTAGCGAGCCTCGCTCTGTGCCTCCTAATCTGTGTATTTTCTTTGAAAGACGCCAAGAATGACACAGCTGCATCCTCTTAAGACGTTTATGTCCATGGAAATGAGGGGGCTTTGGAGGTTTAATTACGGAACTCGCTGCAGACACGTCTAAACAAGGGGGAAGGAGTTTTCGAAAAGAGGCAGTCTTTCGAAGGCGGTACCCAGGCAGACCACGTTCTTCAGAGGCGGGAGGCTGGGCTCCAAGTCTGGCGGGCACCCCCAGCGCCCAGGGACCAGGAAGGAGGCAGGAGTCTGACGGCTGGCATCCAGGCCCTCATGCGAGCAGCGGTGTGGATGCCTGGTTACAGACTTCAAACACAACCTTCCCCCGACACGCGGAGCAGACGTTCCCAGCCCGCCAGCCTCAGTGGGACGAACAGACAAGGAAATATTTTAATGGGCAATGATAGGAGTTCCCGCTGGGGCTCATCAGTAACAAACCTGACTGAGAACCATGAGGACTAGGGTTCGATCCCTGGCCTTGCTCAGTGGGTTAAGGATCCAGCATTGCTGTGAGCTCCAATGTAGGTCGCAGACTTGGCTCGGATCCTGCATTGCTGTGGCTGTGGCGTAGCCCAGCAGCTGTAGCTACGATTCGCCTTGGAACTTCCATATGCTAGGGGACGGCCCTAAAATAAATACATAAAGGGCACTCGATAGAAGTGTCACCACTCTGCTGAGAGTCAGTAGCTTTCTGGTGTCTATTTTTCCCAGGAAAATGCTGGACAGGAGTGGCTGGGCAGTGTCCACGCCACACCCCTCACCCCTCACCAGGGGCCCCTCCGGGGACAGCACACACCCAGGAACAGACTGGACGCCGGGTATTAAGTCTCATCACAATAAAGGCAAGAGAGTAACACAATGCATTTACCCCACACAGAGCCTGGAGTCCCAGCACCTCGGGCAGGTCACCTTGCACCGCCCATAAAGCACCTGCCAGGCCTTCCATGAGTTCCTTCCGAGAGACTGAAGCTGCCCGCGTAACCCAGACACGTGCCTGCAGGGGCCCCCCTTCTAAGCCCCCCAAGGACAGGCAGGGCCCTGTTGGCTGTTGACCCCCGTTACCAGCGACAAGTACGCGGCAGGTACTCCATGCATCCAACACATAGGAACGAGGGGCTGCTTCACGCCAGGCAGCAGCTCAGGACTCCACGTCTTGCGGTTACACGGACACCGCCAACTGCCTGCTGGCCTGGCATCGTCCAACCACCACAGAGGCAGCGCGGGCTCTCTCTGCACTGGCTGGACAGGCCGGGCTGCAGCTGTCCTGGGTCCTGAGGAATGACTTCAGCCAGAACACCTCCTCAAGAGGCGTGGATATCAGCGCTGCAACTGGAGAACTTCAAAGCATCGTGGTTAGCACGTGCAAGCAATGATAAAGTAAAAAAATTCAGAAGAGGATTAGAAGCTTAAAAAGACTATTGGAAATCCTGGAATTAAAAAAAGTCAACAGGGAATTTCCATCAGGGCTCAGCAGTAACACCCCTGAAGAGGATCCATGAGAAGGTGGGTTCAATCCTTGGGGGCCACTCGGTGGGTTAAGGATCCAGTGTTGCTGTGGCTGTGGTGTAGGCCAGCAGCTGCAGCTCTGATTTGACCCCTAGTCTGGGAACTTCTATATGCCATAGGTGTGGCCCTAAAAAGAAAAAAAAATCTATAGGTGAAATCAATAACTCAATAGACTAACTAGAAGTGATAATTAGTGAAGCAGACGGTTAAGAGGCAATACTCAGAACAAAGCACAGAGAGAACACAGGAGAAACTCTGTAGGAACAAAAGGCCTAAGAGATGGGAGAGCAGGGTGCACATTCTGCTGTTCTTGAAATCTGGGTTCTGGAAGGACGGAGGGATGGGTGAAGAGAAGCAATCACTGAAAAGATAGAAATGCCCCAACACTGATGAAAGACATCAAGCCACAAACCCCAGTCAGAATAAGCATAAAAGAATAAACAAAAAAGACATGTCAAAATAGTCTTCTAAAAAATAAAAATAAAAAGACAAGCAGAAAATCTTAAAAACAGTCTGGGAAAGAAAAGGCATATTCCATTTTGTAAAATCAGAAATTGAGACTGCAAGTTAACTTTTTCCTAAGACAAAAGCGGCCAGAAGACGGCAGGGGCATCTTCAAAAGTAAAAATGCAAATAAATGTGGGTGCCAATTCTGCCGTCTCCTATGCGTCACCTCACAGTAGCCCTCGGCCCTGGCAGCAGCTGGTTCCAATAGCAACTGGTTCCGATTCCCAGGTTTTTCCCACGTTCCCAGAGCCCGCTCATCCTGTCCACCCTGCCCCAGATTCACCAGGCCTGGGGAAGTCCCCCCACCCCAGGGTCTGAGTGCCCCTTTCTAGGTTCTAAGACTCCTGACTCCTGACTTCTCCCCGACCTCCATCCCCAGGCCTGTTTCCTGCAGTAGCTGCGCCTCTGGCAACACACTGCTTGCTTTTCTACTTGTCAAACGGGATTTAGCCGATTCCCTGTATTACGCTTACTCTCCTAAACGAAAAACAAACAAAAGACAGCACAAGTCAGGCGTTAGTAAAGATTAAAGAAGAAATTAATGAATTAAAACTCAAAGAGCAGAATAAAACAGAAATAGAACTCTGTAAAATGCAACAAAATAGGCAAAAGTTACAAGCTAACTTAATCAAGAACGGAAAAGAATTCATGAGAAATGACAAGTACAAAGTGACCATAAATCGGAAGATTTCAAAATCCAAGAGGACACGTTGAGCAGCTTTGCACATATAGAAGGTAAACTCTAAAAGAAAGAAAAGCATGTGCTTGACAGTTTAACAAGTTTGACCAGAGTAGAGCCATAAAGTGCACACCAATAGCCTTAAAAGAAATCAGCAAAGAGCTCTCCTGCAGAAGCGGGATGCCCAGATGTCTATCAGACAAACTCTATCAAATTCTATCAATCTGATTATCCTAATCCTACTTAATTATCCTGGAGCACAGGGGACAAAAAGAAAACCTCCAGATTATCTTTATTAGGAATAAAACATTGATTCCAGAAATAAAGCAGCTATAAATCACTTTCATGTAGTAGTAAGGATGCAAAAATTAAATATTTGCCAAAAAACATATAACAACGCATTAAAACAGGATAGGTTTTAACATAATGTTGACTAGAATGGTCCCCAAATTGCCGTCCAGGGGTCCCAAGATCCCTACGACACATTTACGGGAGTCTCAAGGCCAAAACTACTTTCAAATTAATACCTGGATAAGTTTTTTCTACGGTGGACCAGCTCGGGGCCCGCTGGGGGTGGGGAGGTGCCGGCAGCGGTTGCCCTGTGAAGGTTACACTGCAGACCCGAGCACACAGTCCACGGGACACGGACAGCAGTGCCTTGAGGTGGAGGATGCGCGGGAAGAAAGCGGGGTGGGGAGGGGTCGGGGCTGCAGGAAAGAGAAGCCCCAGACCCTGTGCCAGAGAACTGCACGTGCCCAGGACGGAGAGGTGTCACCCCTCGCTCTGCCCTCGGGAACTGCTCAGGAACAAGACAGTGGAGACCAGAGCTGAAAGGGCACAAGCAGTGGCTCTTAGTTTTTACCAAAAGCACTTTAAAAACTTCTTCAGCCTCATTGCTGCTCACTAGCTTGTGTCATTTTAGTTTTCATATTGTTGAGTCAACACGATTTGGCATCCAGTTATGTCACTAAATAATAAATAGCCGAGGAGTGGCAACATTGCATGACAAAAATGACCAAAGTTAAAATATGTTCTGGGCTATGAAGGTTTAATTTTAGACGTTGTGTGATACTTCCCTCTGCTTCCTGAGGTCGCAGTTTTCACACAGGAAGAGTTTGGTTTTTGTTTCACTTGGGGAAGGCACGCTCCTTAAGGATGCTGAGATGCAGGCACGGAGCTTCGTTAAAGTGCTGGTGCTTTGGGAAAGCTTCCGCTCCGGCCGCAGCCAGGTTTTTATCAGAGGGGCTCTCTGACACCTGAGTGGGGGGCACTGCCAGGCACAGGAAGCAGGACTCCAAGACCCGCCCCCCCGCCCGGCAGGTGACCGTGTGGGAGAAAAAGCAGCCCCTCCCTGACTGCAGGAAAGCAGAAGGGGCAGCTGGTGCAGAGATGAAGTCCATGCCTTCTGCAAACTCTCCTCTCACAGATTCGAACCATAGAGAATGCAGTCGTGTAACGTCACCACTCTCAGGGGAATGGACGCTGTCAGAGCCGTGCGCCCGAGGGGACACGGCGCTCCCGCATCTGAACACCAGGCTGCGCTGCGCGGGAGGGAGAGATGGCAGGAGGCGGGGGCAGGTGGATGGAAGGATTCTTTTTTTTTTTTTAATTTTTTTTTTTTCCCACTGTACAGCAAGGGGGTCAGGTTATCCTTACATGTATACATTACAATTACATTTTTCCCCCAGCCTTTCTTCTGTTGCAACATGAGTATCTAGACAAAGTTCTCAATGCTATTCAGCAGGATCTCCTTGTAAATCTATTCTAAGTTGTGTCTGATAAGCCCAAGCTCCCGATCCCTCCCACTCCCTCCCCCTCCCATCAGGCAGCCACAAGTCTCTTCTCCAAGTCCATGATTTTCTTTTCTAAGGAGATATTCATTTGTGCTGGATATTAGATTCCAGTTATAAGTGATGTCATATGGTATTTGTCTTTGTCTTTCTGGCTCATTTCACTCAGGATGAGAGTCTCTAGCTCCATCCATGTTGCTGCAAATGGCATTATGTCATTCTTTTCTATGGCTGAGTAGTATTCCATTGTGTATATATACCACACCTTCCGAATCCAATCATCTGTCGATGGACATTTGGGTTGTTTCCATGTCTTGGCTATTGTGAATAGTGCTGCAATGAACATGCGGGTGCACGTGTCTCTTTTAAGTAGAGTTTTGTCCGGATAGATGCCCAAGAGTGGGATTGCAGGGTCATATGGAAGTTCTATGTATAGATTTCTAAGGTATCTCCAAAGTGTTCTCCATAGTGGCTGTACCAGTTTACATTCCCACCAACAGTGTAGGAGGGTTCCCTTTTCTCCACAGCCCCTCCAGCACTTGTTATTTGTGGATTTATTAATGATGGCCATTCTGACTGGTGTGAGGTGGTATCTCATGGTAGTTTTGATTTTCATTTCTCTTATAACCAGCAATGTTGAGCATTTTTTCATGTGTTTGCTGGCCATCTGTATATCTTCTTTGGAGAAATGTCTATTCAGGTCTTTTGCCCATTTTTCCATTGATTGATTGGTTTTTTTGCTGTTGGGTTGTATAAGTTGTTTATATATTCTAGAGATTAAGCCCTTGTCGGTTGCTTCATTTGAAACTATTTTCTCCCATTCTGTAAGTTGTCTTTTTGTTTTCTTTTGGGTTTCCTTTGCTGTGCAAAAGCTTTTCAGTTTGATGAGGTCCCATGGGTTTATTGTTGCTCTAATTTCTATTGTCATGGGTAATTTGATAGGGATTGCATACAGATTCAATGCAATCCCTATCAAATTACCCATGACATTTTTCACAGAACTAGAACAAACAATCCAAACATTTATATGGAACAACAAAAGACCCAGAATCGCCAAAGCAATCCTGAGAAACAAAAACCAAGCAGGAGGCATAACTCTCCCAGACTTCAAGAAATACTACAAAGCCACAGTCATCAAAACAGTGTGGTACTGGTATCAAAACAGACAGACAGACCAATGGAACAGAATAGAGAATCCGGAAATAAACGCTGACACCTATGGTCAATTCATCTTTGACAAGGGAGGCAAGAACATCAAATGGGAAAAAGAAAGTCTATTCAGCAAGCATTGCTGGGAAACCTGGACAGCCGCATGCAAAGCAATGAAACTAGAACACACCCTCACACCATGCACCAAAATAAACTCCAAATGGCTGAAAGACTTAAATATACGACAGGACACCATCAAACTCCTAGAAGAAAACATAGGCAAAACACTCTCGGACATCAACATCATGAATATTTTCTCAGGTCAGTCTCCCAAAACAATAGAAATTAGGATGGAAGGAATCTGAGCGCAGGACCTTTGCCCAGAGGAGCCGAGGCCCAGGTCTCGGAAAGGGGCGGGGCTCTGCGGCTGCACCTGCCGGCAGCTCCTGTTTCCATTGGCTGCGGCGGAGCTACCTGTCCTCACGGGTTCCCAGTTGTCTCAGGAAAAAGGAGAGTTCTAGGATTTAGACGAGTCCCGCCACTAGTCTTTGATTGTATTTCTTAATTTCATGTGGCGACTTCACATCGCAAGTCCTGGGGAGCACAGGAAATAGAAGGGCATGTGTACAAAGTGCAGGGAAGAGTGGAAATCAATTTACCCAGCGCTCTGGAGGGTTAACTAAGTCTGTTTACCGGGTAGATGCTGACGCTCCATCGGCGATAAGAGACTAAACCTGCTGCCAGAGGCCCTGGGACCTGTCACAGCAACGGTCACACCTGGAAGTCCAGATGTGACCTCACCTGAACCGGCCCTCTGCTTCCCCCGCCCCGCAGCTCGTCCTGGGGGTTCTGGAGAGGCGAGTGGACCCGAGGGCCCGTGGCCAGTGCCGTCTTGCCTCTCCCCTTTGTCCTCCTGAGCCAGTCTTAGGCCACCAGTGACGTCCTGCCCGACAAGCCCCCTGGACTGAAAGTGCCTCACGCATCGTGTCCAGCTTCACGCTCTTGATTCCTGTTCCCCAGACCTTCATTCCAGAAACTTCCAGCTTCACTTTCTGACCCTGACATGTACCAAACTCCTGAAATGAAAATACAGGGCTCCTCATCCATTTCTTCCCTCCTCAGACCCACACCCAGGGTGGCCCACCGTGCCGGGGGCACTCTGCTGGGAAACCACCCGCTTTCCTCTCTGCCACCCCCAGGACGGCGCTGTCCTCAGGACCCCGTCCCCGGCTGGCCTCCCTCTGCACCCAAGGCCCACGTAGTCATCCAGAAACGCAATGCAGGTTATCCCGCTCCTGGCCCGAGGGGCCCCACGCGGACCGCATGAAACGGGGAGAGAACTAGGATTTTCCCTTGGCACCTGACTGTGGGCCCCACGTGAGCTGCTCTCAGTGCCAGCCCCACCTCGGTCACCACCGGGACTCAGGGCCTTCCTTCTACTCCTGGCACCGAAGCCTTGGCCCCTTTGAGGGTCTCTGCTTCTCACTTCTTCCCAGAATACTCCCTGGACCTGGCTGATGCCAGCCTGCGGTGCTCAGCCGGGGTTCAGCTCCCACTGCTCAGGGCTCCGGCAAGGTGCCCAGGTCCTGGACAGTTTCAGGTCCAGCAGTGAGTGGTGACCTGTACACACCTGTGCTCGCTGGTCAGAGCCCAGGAGACCACGTCGCTCCTTTAGAAAAAATGACAGTGTGCGTCTCTCACCCCCGAAGTCCTCGCACCCAAAGTGGGCCTTTAATAAGCACCTGTGTGGTGACAGTTACCCGAGGAAGAGAGTGGGTGTGAAGGTGAGACCGGGAACCAGACTGAGCCAGTCTGACTTCGGCCCCTCGGGAGCTTGCGCAGAGAAGGCTCAGGGACGCACTCTGGCCTTTTCTAGCAGCTGACACGCACGTCACCTGTTCTCTCCTTATCTTCTCTGTCATTCACCCATCTGCCCATCTCCCCTCCCCCGAGGGGGGTGAGGCCGTGTCGTGTGGTGGGGACGCTCCGGTGTGGGTCATCGTGGGTCACCCCCGCAGCATACCCTCCAGCTCCTGAGACATGCTCAGGTGCGAAACAGGGGCCGCTCTGCGGGTGGTTCAGTGAGTATCACTCAGCAGAAACGGGGTATGCGCACTGAAACATGGTCTCCCCTATGGACTAATTTGCTGGAGTTAAAACAAAGCTGCCCACAGTCCGCGGGGCATCAAAGGCCCTGGCCTGACCTCAGCAGGGACTTGGCACTTTGCAAGACCTGGGAAAACCCAGGGTGAGGCCGCCGCCTGCCCGCTGCGAGTTCACACGGAAGAGGCGGAGCGGAGGGAGATGTAGGCTACACCGTAAGGGGTAGATGGATGCGATCCGGTAATCTCTACGGATCTTTCTAATTCTTAGAAGGGGTACAGCGTATATTTTATTTACATACATTATATGTAATATGGTATATACTGTGTGTTGTGTAACTTCTCTGTATCTTACAGTCCTTGCTAACACTTGCCAGGTCTAAACACTCATACACGCGTGCCTGCCCGTGTGTGTAGAGATGTACAGATTGCCTCTTTAGTCAGCCCACAGGGACCACACAGAGACAACCCGAATGAGCAAATTTGGCGAGTTGTGTGAATTTCGAGACTACATGTC
Source organism: Phacochoerus africanus (assembly GCF_016906955.1). NCBI lineage: Eukaryota > Metazoa > Chordata > Mammalia > Artiodactyla > Suidae > Phacochoerus > Phacochoerus africanus. The sequence continues at coordinate 137,025,291 of NC_062548.1, read as the reverse complement.
TACAGGTTCCTGGAGAAAAAAGATGCCTCCTGCTGGACCCAGCTTCCCCAGGACAGAGCTCTGAGCTGGAGGTGCTGCAGGACGTCTGGGGACGTCTCTCTGCAATGCCCATGCCCGCTCCGCCCTCTGCTGTCACTGTCGTCCGGGTCCGGGAAGTGCAGCCTGGCGGGCGGCTTGTCCAGGACCCTCGGCCTGAGGGGCAGCGGCTGACGCCCCGGGCGTGGGGTGAGGCCCCTTCCCATGAGGGCAGGTCAGAGCGGGTGCTCCCACTTGCTGTGTTGAAAGCCAGTCCACTTTGAATTTCATTAGTCCCCCCCAAACGATGGCCATTTCACAGATAGGCCTGTAGCGCAATTAACTCGGACGTTCTTCTCATACGCTGATTCATCACCACTGACGAGGGCTGGATGGAGATGAGGGGCCGCGGAGTGCATTGCCCACGAACGACCACAAGACCTGCGCGTTTGCGAGCAGCGCTTCTGCAACACGGGCTTGATGCTGTGGTTTCAACCACTTTTCTCCGTCACAGCATTTAACGCAATTATCCACTAAGTCTTCGAGGAAGCGGTGAGATGCGAGCCCGGGAAAAGCGCAGGTGCCGTGTCACAGGCGTGATTAATGCAGATCTTTTGCTTCCTTGAAAAATTTGTGTTTGTATGACCTAGAGCAAAGGACTCGGAAAGGACTTTCATAAAATATTAAAGAGGAATAGAATTGTAATATTGCCCAAACACAATTCTAATTTTGAAGGCTCAGGAGGAAAATTGTCCTCCAGAGGAAAGAGTCATAAAAACATTTTAGATTTTAAGCAAGACACGCAGGCTTCAACACGACACCACTGAAAGCACCTCCGAAAGCCCCCGCATGGTACTGGGAGGGCTGGGAAGTGTGTGGCAGCACCTTACAAGCTGGGAGCGGGTCCCCGGTGGCCCCCCCACCCCCCACCCCCCAGCCCCAGCCCCGCTCCGTGTGAATCACTCACCTTGCTTTCCCAGAAGCGCCCCCTTCCTGGTTCCACCGGGATAAACACTAATTTTTTTTGGCTTTCAGCCCACACGTAAGGGGAAGAGAATGGTCCTGGCAGGTGGTTGTTCTGTCCCCAACGCCTGTCACCACTTTGTCAGCTCTGGAACCTCCGGCTCCACCAGGAAGCCGGCTCGGCCCGTGGGAACAGGAAGAGTTCAGAGGAGAGACGTGGGCACAGAGCTCGTGCTCCGGGCGGACTCGCCCTGTGAGCCCCCGTGTCGAACTCCAGCCGCTTGTATTCGTTCTATGTCACTGAGCCGCTAATGTAAAGAAGTGACATCAGGCTCAGAACTAGATTATTAGCGATTATTCGATAAAGCAAATATTGTTGCATTTTCTTGCTAAGCACGGAGAATGTAAATACGATGATTATAGTTGATTGGGTTATTAACTAAGAAAACAGAGGCTTTTTCTTGAGTTTTGGGTGCTTGATTGGAAGAATCTTGTTACATTTAATACACCCTGTGACAGTTTCCAAAACACACCGGCAGGAGTCTTTGGTAGGAGCAGCAGGGGCTGGCGGGGAGCTCAGGTGACCCCGAGTCCACCCACACAGTGGCCCTCACACCAGGGCGACACGGGCCTGGTGGAGGCGCCGCTGCACGTAGGTTTAGCCGCTTGCTCCCAAGTGTCAGCTGGTCTGCGCCACGGAGGCTGGGGCGGCCTGGCAGGGGTGGGCTGGGCTGCTTGCTCACCTTCTTCGCAAAACTAGTTCAGGAGAAATAGCTGTGTTACAACAACACTAATGAAGGTCCAACGTCCACAGCAGCTACACATCCCGAATCAGACCTCTTTGCTGCCACCAGTTCTGCTGGTAAAAAACAAGCAAGCGAAGCAGACATGGAATTACTGAAGGCGCGAGAAGAGAGCAAGAGGGAGACAGATGCTTCCCGAAGCGCAACACCTGCTCACTTCCTGGTGCTTTTATTACGAGGTAAGAACAATACAGGTTTGTAAAGTCCTTCTCTAGCGGGAATCAGCACAATAAAATTCATGAGCCCAGACTCTCATGACAGGCGCAGCTGCAAGTAACCCAACTGTGCCTGAAAACGATTCGGGTGGTTCTCTGTGGCCTTTCCTTCCAGAGAGAAAACCAGAGCCACGGGCTGCACCAACTCCGACGTGCATGCTGGCTGACGTGACCACACACGGGGACCGGAACACGCCTGTAAGCGTCTTACTGATGGTGGAGCGGGTGAGCGTAGGGCACGTCTTATAAAGCTGTTAAACGCAGACAATGCACGGAAAACATCATGACTACAGAGCAGATTAACATCTGTAATATACAAAGATGTTCTGCGAATCAATAAGAAAAAGCCGTCGTGGAAAAAAGGCAAAGGGCGTGATCTGGTCATTCCCCGGGGAAGAATAGGAATAATCAAATAATAATTAGAAATGCACTGGAGTTCCCGCTGTGACTCAGCACTCAGGAACCCAACCAGTATCCATGAGGACTCGGGTTTGATCCCTGGCCTTGCTCAGTGGCTTAAGGATCCGGCGTTGCTGTGAGCTGTGGTGTAGTTTGCAGACACGGCTCAGATCTGGCATTTCTGTGGCTGTGGTGTGGGCGGGCGGCTACAGCTCTGAATCGACCCCTGGCTTGGGAACCTCCACATGCCTCGGGTGCTGCCCTAAAAAGACTAAAGAAAAAAAAAAAAACAGACAGAGAGAGAATCTGGAGCAGGGAGTCCTCTTCTCTTACAAGGAGCTTCAGTGTTAGGAAAACAAGTATTTGCTACAGGACATCATGCAGGCGAGTGGGATTTATTTGATCACCTTAAAGGAGCCCAAATAAAATAAACCCTCACACCCAGCCCTGACAAAGAGCCGTCGCAAACCCACTGCAGAAATCACATTCCGAGGGAATCCCACCTGTGAACTGTAAACAACCACAATTACTTTTGAAACGTGCTCTGGAGCTCTGATCAATCTAATCTGACAGGAGACAGATTTTTCTACACGACTTTCAAACTCCTTCCGTGCACGAGGGGCTCAACAAACATGCTAAGCAAATGAACAACTGAAAAGCCAGGAGAACGGCGTTGCGTGAAACTGAAGTGCTGAGTGCCAAAGAGCGACGTGGCCCTGCTCTGCCCGGCGCTGCGCGGTTCGCGCATGAAGAGCCCTGTCACGGTTGCACTTGGCCGCCTGGGGCTGCTCCTCGAACTTGTGACATAACCACTCAAACAGGCACGTCCGACCCTGATGTGACTTTTGCACTGAAGGTTGAGTGACTTCACGTCGAGGAAGGCAGAGGAGCCCGGGGGCTTCTGCGTGGGCCCCAGCCGGGCTGCAGCCCATCTGTCGGGAAGTCCCCAGCAGATACGACGAGACTGGAAAGTCGCCAGCACCTGGAGGGGCTTTGGGGAGCCTGACCCCTAAGCTGCAGCTGTGTTAGTGACAAGGGGATTAGCAGCGAGCAGGAGCTACGGGCTGTGCTCCGCCAGAGCCCAGGCTTCGCAGGCAGGCTCGTGCCAGCCTATCTCACACATACACACACACCTGGGACGTGGTCACAGCAACTCTCCTGGGGCTGTTTTTATAAGTCGTGTCACCAGACCAAGCTGTGGAGCTACCCAAGCCAGCAGGAATATAAAAATAGACATCACAAAGGAATGCTGAAATCACAGTGCAGTTGTAGGGCGTGTAATTAGAATTAGCCAACTTTAAAATGTTAAGATAAGGAGTTCCCTGGTGGCTCAGCAGGTTAAGGTTCTGGCATTGTCACTAATGTGACATAGGTTCTATTCCTGGCCGAGGCTGAGCCAAAAAAAAATTAGACACCCTAAAACGTTGACGTATTTTTTAAATTTTAATGTGTAAATTTTTAAATAATTGTAATCCCCAAGGTTACAAAAACCATATAATTTTCAAAGTTGTTGGAATTTGGATATGCTGAATAATTTTCAGAACGTCTATTTCCATCATCACTTTTTTAATTACTACAAAATTGACCATGGTAAGAGAGTATCGTCATTTATAGCACAGCGTCCACGAGGGATGTTTGGGAAGAGCTGAAACATGAAGTTACATATAGAAGCTTCTTTGAATGAAATGTTTACCAACCATCTTAGGCCTTAAATAAAGTAAAAACATTTTAAAATTTCTTCTTCTTTTTTTTTTTTTATCTTTTTGCCATTTTCTTGGGTCGCTCCCGCGGCATACGGAGGTTCCCAGGCTAGGGGTCCAATCGGAGCTGTAGCCGCCGGCCTACACCACAGCCACCACGACGCGGGATCAGAGCTGCGTCTGCAACCCACACCACAGCTCACGGCAACGCCAGATCCTTAACCCACTGAGCAAGGCCAGGGACCAAACCCACCACCTCATGGTTACTAGTCCGATTCGTTAACCGCTGAGCCACAACGGGAACTCCGGGAACTCTGCATTTTAAAATTTCAATTACTAATTATTAAGGCCTTCGTGTGTAGTTAGCTTTAAAATTCTACTATGTAATACATTGTATCTCTCATGTATCAAATAGGTATTACATAGAGAGAGCGAGATCCTACTTTGGTACAGCTAGCATCCCACTTCTTTGCTCCCTTAGCAATAAACCTCCCTAAGAAACCATGCTTACCTCCCACTTTTAAAACGCTTTTCAAGTGTCTCCAGGGACTGTTTATGACTTACAGACCAGCTCAGGTAACAGCGCAGCGCCTTTGCACCAGCGGCTATTGACCAAGCACAGAGGACTCTCAGCCCCTCGTTTATACGCAAATCGCTTTCCATCATAGCCAGAAGACAAGACAAACAACAATGGTCAGAAAAGAAAGGCAGCCGAGCTTTAATTAGGCCACTAAATTCTTTCTAATTAATAACAAATAGTGTATTAAATAGGTGATTATGTCGGCACAGTTTTGAGGAAAGGTTCAAAAGTTCTGTGACCGTAACAAGCAGCTAGACTGCAGCTTCTATTTTCGAGGATTCATTTTCACGACGACTGAATAAGCGGCCGCGGCATCCATGACCTCTGCAGGGTCGTGTTTCCTGACTCGTCCCCAAAGCCACCAGTCTTCCTACAGGGGTCAAGAGTGCATTTCAGTCGTTTTCACTGGATTCTCTGTGTGCATGAAGCGACGGACACACGTGTAGGTAGGAAACGCTTTACGCATCAGGACAGCTTCGTAAACATTCCATTTCTCAATCAATTCCAGAAATTTCAACACTGCCTACGTCACTGTTTCTTTGAGATCAATTCCGGATGTTTCCAGGTGTCTCCGGAGTTAACACACCTCCACTAATTCACCTGCATCAGAAGATCTGTCATTTTCTAATGCATCCTATGAAGCCACCACCAGGCAGAGAAAGCCGCTGAAGGGCATTATCGGCCCCGTTGCTGGGAAGGAGTATGTATTGCTCAAAAGAAAAGGAAGGAAAAACCCTAGGCCTACCTTTCTGGAGCATCTGCTTGAGGCACTTGCCCTGGGGGTTTGGTCTCTGGGAGCCTCTTGCCCCTCCCCCAGCCCCCCAGACTCACACAATCAAACTCCTGTTTCTTCTTTGTCCTCGAGGTCCCGCCACCATCACAGGGGCTTTCAGATCTATTTAAATGCAGTCGCCTCCTCACTCGGGGCTGGAGCCTCAACCTTGCAGGACCTCTGGCACGTGACCCCCAGAAGGGAATGTGTTGCTGACTCCGCAGGTGGCAGGGCAACTTCACACCTGCGGTTCTCCAAAGGGACGTCTCTCTGAATTCAGCAGCTCTCGCAGCAGAAGGCATGCAAAGGGGGCTCTGAGGCTGCCCTGGAGAACTGTTAAGCCAAAGCAGTTATTTAAGACATGGCTTGAGCAGACATCCCTACTGCGGAGAGTGTATCATCACTTCACCTGTCTAGAACTGCTGGCTCTGAAAAGCAGCGACTTACAGTGACGCTCAATGATCCTCAAGTTCTTGACCCAGGCTTCCCTCGCAGCCCCGCCTGGTAGTCACCACCCAGGATGAGGAAGCATCGAGGAAAACGCCAGGGCCTGCGGCAGCCCCCCAGCCCCACCCTCGGTCCTCAGGTGGGTCCTTGCCTCTCCTGTGGGTGCATGTCACACTCACGACCCCCAAGTAACAGGGCTTGGCTGGCGTCACACGGAGCCTCTGGCAGTGTTTTGGCTCAATGGCTCTTGGAGACGTTTGCATGCCGATGCACACGCAGTTGTCGGAGGTCACTGTAATTGCTGTAAACAGTTCCAGGAATGCTTACTCCCCTGTTAGGGGCCGGTGGAAATTTCGTGTAAGGAGAACAGGAAGAGCCCCTCCCTCCTGGCCTTAAAGTCTCCTGGGATGACAGGCCTATCAGCAACTGAACACGGTATGTCCCATTCCCACTGTACAAAATAGTATTTATACTAATAATCAAAATGTTTATCATCAAAACTCAATGAATGCTGTTACTCAAAATAAATAACTAGCTCTGATTATTGGAAATATAATCCATATGGTATTGTAGTCATCAAATGAAATTCGGAAAAATTACCTCATATTTAAAGAATACTAACTCCCAGATTCAGAAGTGGCAAAAAAAAAAAAAAAAAGTTCGTCTGAAAAAGAGATGTTTGAGAATAGCACGACCCTAACACTACGGTGTAGCGAAATCCTAATTAGACAATAAGCGCAAACAAACCCAGGACAAAATCATAAAAACTCGGAAAAAGAGAAAGATACGTATCGCTCAAAAGAAAACAAAGGGAAAATTAGTGTAAGTAGGAAAGTTTGAGAGATGAGTCAGCTTCTGGAGCTCACGAGGTTTGCGCTGAGTTTGTACTTGGGGGGGTTTTCCAGCAAAAGCGTGGAGAACTGCTCCCTGTGGCAGAAGATGCACCTGTGAAGGCGGCAGATTCTGACAGTCCCGCAGGCAGCGCGGCCGGCTCCAAGAAGAGCGCAAACGAGCAAACCTGCCAAGCAACTGCTGGGGTTTGGGCGCTACCAACAGGTCTAAGGTCACTCGAACGGATTAAAAATTCCTTGATATTAACTCCAAGCAGGCAACCTGTACTTCCAGGTACTGGATTTTCTCTCTCCAATACCACAGGATTAGGAATATTGGTTCAGTTTGGTTTGCTTGGGTTTCAAGAAAATAGAAAACATAGGACTATTTGTACTTCATTGTATAACTGTGGGGCGGGCCGAGAAAAGAAAAGGAAAAAACATCAATTTATTTAAAAGAAAAACGCATAAAGTACTTTTATTAGGAGCAGAACTTTGAATTATAATAATTTGATATCTTGAAATCTTGAAGAATCGAATTAGGATAACTTAGTTTCTTCAAGAAAAATACTAGCTAATGGAATAAAATATTACAGCTCTCTGCAAAGGGTGTAATGCAATATATTCTTCCATTCTCCCGTAGCGGTCACTGACATTTCCAGTGTTTCTCTTTTACAGATAATGTTGCCGTGAAGATCACAGTCTGTCTCCCTGGACTCGTCCCGTAGGCGCCTCCAGGTGCAGACACAGGAGGAGGAGCCCGACGTGTGCAAATCCTCCACGCACACACAAGCGAACAGCTGCCCTGGTGGTGGGCGGGTCTACACTCTGTGCACCCTTCATGGCCACACTTGGTCTTTCTGGACCTGTACATCTTTAGCCACCTGCCAAATGTAAAGTGGTATCTTGGAGTTTCATTTTGCCCCCCCACCCCCCGTCCCTGACTACCGGAGAGGTTCTTCCATAGTTCAATATACTGAATTTCTTAAATATTATTCTTTCATCTAATTAATTTATAAATTGCTCAATGAATTGTATTACATTTATCGGTGTACAATGATCATCACAACCCAGTTTTATAGCTTTTCCATCCCCCGGCCCCCACCCAACCTGTCTCCTTTGGAAACCATCGGTTTTTCAAAATCTGTGAGTCAGTATCTGTTCTGCCAGAAGTTCACTGCGTCCTGTTTTGAGTTCTCATGTGATAGCATCTGATGTTGATGTCTCACTGTCTGTCCCTCTCATGGTTCAATATCCTTATCACTGGGGATTGCTCCCCTGCACACAGACTTCTTGCATCTTTTGCCCATTTTTGTTTTGAGTTTCTGATACTTTTGCATCTTCCTACATCTCTCCACACTGCAGAAGCTAAGGCTTTGGAGACCATAGGAACTCACTACAGCTTTTTTGTTTTTGTCTTTGTTTTTGCTTTCTAGGGCCACACACGGCGTATGGAGGTTCCCCGGCTAGGGGTCCAATTGGAGCTGTAGCTGCTGGCCTACACCACAGCTCACAGCAACGCAGGATCTGAGCTGCATCTGCAATGTACACCACAGCTCACAGCAATGCCAGACCCTTAACCCACTGAGGAAGGCCAGGGATCAAACCTACGTCCTCATGGATGCTAGTCAGATTCGTTAAACAGCTGAGCCACGATGGGAACTCCTCTATGGATTTTTAATACATCTTGATACTTAGTAGGAAAAGGCACCATGCCACTTTTATTTTCAAAATTATCTTGTTTACAAAAATTTTTAAGTGCCATTTTCAAGGCCCATGTAAAAACCTGTTGGGATTTTTATTAGAACCACAGATATTTTGTAGGTTCATTAGCGAATGAGGAATCTTTCTGATAATAGGTATTCCTATCCATGAATGTGGTATATGAATCCCTTGATTCGTCCGTAATTTTGTTCAGTAAGTGGCTCTTTTCAGTGTCCCCACCATGGTACAAAGGGATCAGTGGCATCTCTGCAGAGCCAGGACATAGGTTCAATCCCCAGCCTGGCACGGTGAGTTAAAGGAGCTGCCATTGCCGCAGATGGGGCATGGGTCACAACTGTGGCTCAGATCCAGTCCTTGGCCTGGAAACTTCACATGCCGAGGGATGGCCAAAAAGAGAAAATAAATAAATAAATAAATAAATAAATAAATAAATAAATAAAATAAAAGCAGATAAATTAAAATGTCCATGTTATTAAAAAATGTTGGTGCTTTTCTTTCTTACAAGCTTTTGGTTTTGCTGAGTAAACATATCTTCAAATAGCAATAGGGTTTTTTTTCCTTTTTCATCCACACTCAGAAGTTCCGGGGCCAGGGATCGAATCTGAACTGTTGTGGCAGCAATGCAGGAACCTTAACCCACTGCACCACAGCGGGAACTCCTCAAATAGGGTTTTTTTTAACAGCTTTTACTTGTATTCTTGAACTATCATCTGATAAGAGTATCACCTGAGTGGACTATCACCGAAAGAACAGTACTGAGTAGAAACGCAGTTAGTGACCATCTCTCTCTCTTCTAATTAACCATAATGTTTGCGCTATTCTTTGGCAAATAACCTTCATTAGCTTTCTAAAATGTTTAGTTCTTTGGTTCCCTAAGAGTTATTTTTAAAAATCGTAAATGGGTGTTTACTTTGCTCAAATGCTATTTTCCTTGTATCTGTTAGGAAGATGATATGATTTTTCCTTTTAGTTTGATAATTTTCACATCTTTATATATTTGTCGTATTAAAACCATCTATTATTTTCTGGGACCATCGTAAATTTGTCCGGATATATTGTTGTTGTGTATGTGTGTGTGCTGTGTTTATATTTTGCTACAGATGATTTGAGCATCAAAATTCACAATCTTGACATTACAGACTATAAAAACTCACCCTCAAGGCCTGGGTATGTTAAAGCACGAGTGGAACATTCAAGAGCTGACCACATACTGGGCTGTAAAACAAGTTAAAATCATTACAAAAATTCAGTGTATGAAAAAACATTTTTGACCACTGCAACATGGTTATACATAAAAAGTAAAATGATATTGTAACATACAATAGCACACATTTGTAAAGTAAATACATATCTTACTCATAGATGAAAGAAATATCAAAGAAACTTCAAAAATATGTACAGATGAATAATAATAAAAATACCATACACTAAATCTGTGGGAGACAGCTAAAACAGTATGCAGGGGACAATTTATAGCCACAGGTACTCAAAATAGAGATTTTATTAAAGACTGAAAGATAATAATTTAAGAATATAAGTAAATGTTCATGTCATTAAACTAAGCAAATGAGGGATTTAAAATCTACTTACAAAAATACTAGCAGCCTTTAAAAGTTTTACATGAATTACATTAATGCATCAAAGTAGAGATAATCTCAAGCTCTTACAAACTATTTAGAATATAAATGAGGGAAGCATTTCAAATGTCTCTTGTAAACAAATTTATCTGCATCTTTTTAATATTCAGCTTAACAACCAGCTGAATTGGACCTTGCATGTTTCACCCTTTTACATGTATTCTGATGACCCACATATCTGAAATTATATCCATTATCTTATTTCATGGGATACACTGACCCCAATTATTAACAGTGGTTCATTTCCTACTCTCATGACTGCTTTTGAACTGAGTGATTTAGTCCATATTTTTTCCCTGTGTAGTAATTCCAAAGTTGTTCAGTGACTTTCACGTTTGTTTAGTACCCAGCATTGAGGTTTTGACATGTGTCTAAATATTCCCTAAAGGTAATAAGTCCTAAAATGCTGTTTGGGTGGGAAGATTTTCGCTCCCAAATTCTCTTTTAATGGTTATAGGGAAATTTATGGCAAGTCCATTTCAATAAGTTATCTTTTTCTAAGAATTTATTAATTTACTGCTATATTTTAACGAGTATTTATATTTTGTTTAATCAGCAGTTGATATACTTAGATACCCTTTTTATTCTTGATACTGGCATTTCTGAATTCTTTTTTGAATTATTTCCTAAACTAGGGTCTGTAGAGACTTGTCAGTTTTATTAGTATTTTTATAGATGTATTTTTTGTCTTTAGGCTTTCTACTTTCCGCTGTTTTCTATTTCCCGCTGTTTTCTATTTCACTAGTTACCCCTCTTATCTCGACTGCTTTTTCTCTGAGTTTGGTTGATGTTTTTCCAACTCCTTGGGATGGTGACTTGATATTCGGTCTTCTTTTCCAACTTAGTCACTTTAAGTCTATTGTTCATCCCCTAGACGGGTCCCAAGCTGGCACTGTGTCATGCTCTGTCCTTGAAACGAGAGCATGTCCCGCCTCTGCTCAGTCCTTCCAAGTTTTCCGCAAGCATGTGCGGAAAGGGCCACAGGAACCCTGGCCCACTTCCTCCCCCCCGTCATCTGCAGCCACAAGGCTCCCAACTGGAGTGGGTCCCCGGTGGGGCCCTTGCTTCTGGCGTGTCTCCCGGGTCCACCATCCCTCTTCTCTGCAGCTCCATCACAGCAGCAGCCTGTTTTCCAGGCTACGGTGAGCCTGTTTTGGTCTGTGTGGGTTTTCGTGTAGCTGAATCACTTTACCGGACATCTGAAACTAACACAACGCTGTAAATCAACTGTATTTCAATAAACATTAAAAATTAGAAGATTAGTTCTTTTCCACAGTGGATCAGGTAAGAAGGAGGAACACTTTTTTAACTATTTCCAGAACTCACCCTCTGGGCAGTGCTCATCCGGGCTCGTTGGGTGAGTTCCTGCAGGGGGACCCGGTGAAGAGCGTCCCTGAGCGCAGGCGTGTGGGGCTGGGTCCGGGCAGAGCTGCCGTCCGGGCTCGGCCTCACCTGTCCCGGAGACTCCGGGGCTGTGATCAGTAAGCTCAAGAATATTTAGGAGTTCCTGTGGTGGCGCAGCGGAAACAAATCCAACCGGGAACCACGAGGTTGTGGGTTCGATCCCTGGCCTTGCTCAGTGGGTTAGGGACCCAGCGTTGCCACGAGCTGTGGTGTAGTTTGCAGACACGGCTCGGATCCCGCGTTGCTGTGGCTCTGGCATAGGCCTGTGGCTACAGCCGGTGGCCACAGCTCCGATTCAACCCCTAGCCTGGGAACCTCCATACGCCGCGGGAGTGGCCCTAGAAAAAGTCAACAAGACACACACACACAAAAGAATATCACCTTTAAACGCACGTTTGTGGAGCTCGTGTCTCCAGACCTGGAAGAATATCGCCAGGACTGGGAGTGGACCAAGCAGGACCTCGACCTTCGGAGCCTGTGCCGGGCGCTGTGGGGGCCTGTCCCTGAGCCACAGGAGCCCCACGTCGTCTGCCCCGGGATCATCAGGGGTCAGGACAGCCTGGGAAACCTGGGGATGTAAGGCCAGCCTCCAGGGCCGGGGGGGCGGGGGGGGGGTTCCCTGGAAACACAAGGGCATTCCTATGCATTTACTTGACCTGCATTTCTGTACTTCTGCGTTTTCTACTTCAAATACCAAAATGTTCAAAACTAAGTCACGGCCGAGATGTTCTCCAGCTTCCCTTAACGTGCGGCTCAAGGCACCTTGTTGGCCGGGTGCCGTTTCCATGCCTTTGACCTTCGGTCCTGTTGGGAGGTGGGGGGCTGCGTCGGGGGGAGGCAGGGCGTCCCAAGGAGCCAAGGGTCCCTCTTCCCGTCCACCATGCATCCCGCAGGCCTGCGTAGCCCGCGTGGCCTGCGTACTCAGACACTAGCGGTCCAGTCTAAGATTTCGATATTTTCCTGTTCAAGCCGTCTCCCCCAGCATAGCTCATAGTTACCCTCAATATACTTGAATTTGCTCCTTTTGTTTTAACTCTCCTCTCTGTTTGGGGTGCCTGACCTCAAGATCAGATGGCACACCGGTCCCACATTTGAATCTTTTCTTTGTTTGCGCTAACCGTTTTAGAAGCCGATGAATTAAGTACCAAGCTGCTTGCCTGGTCTGTGTCTCAGCGTCACGGGAATGTGTCTGTTTTCCGGCCAAGGTGGATGCGGTGGGCGTCAGCCTCAGTTAAGGAGCACTGACCCTGCAACAAGGCCCTGGACGTGAATTATAACCAGAGCACCGCGCACGCACCTCACGACTCACAACGCCCGCAAAGGACGGGGAGGGCCTCGTCCGTCGAAAATCCATAAAACATTACATTTTAAGTCCATTATGTCTGTATACCAATACTTAAACCCGCTACCTTAAACTCCCGTTATTGACACATTGAAAGTGCTATTGGAAGCGAGCTGAATTTTGAAAAGCACAACTTTATGTATTATTTTACAAGGACTAAACTCGCTCTTATACTGTGAAGTTGGTTTTAATTATTTCTAGTGCTTTGTAAGCCTACCCTTGAGTGGTGTGTTCAGCTCTCTTTTAAAATGACCGCGTTAGCTGTGGACACATGTATTTTGCTTCATGAAATTGGGGAGCTTAGACCGCAACCTCGAATCCACATCGATCTGGCCCCTGCCCGCTGCACGTGTGTGTCTGCGGGGCACCGCGTGTATCCGGTGATCTGTGCACGTGGTTTTAGCCATAAAACCAAAGAAATCGTACTTTCCTCAGCAGCTGTTACTAGTTTTCAAACCTTCCAGCTTCGTGGGTGTTTCTCACAATTAGCGTTGCAGTTGGGGTTAAAGTAAGAGTCTCGCCACTGACGGGCGAACTGTCTCCTTAGAAGGAAGAGTCTGGAAACAAAATACTGCTGCTTGCATTTGTCCAGGAAAGGCCGACTCATTTATTCTGGAACACGAGGCGAGACGCTGGCCCCAAACAGCCTGGGGATCCGGGTGCCACGTTCCCCAGCGCCCTCAGGCTCCCAGCCTGGAAGCAGAAGTGCAAGGACAAGGTTGGCTGCAGGCGTGACAACGACGAGATGCAGGGAGGCTGGGGGAGGTGGGTGGTGGGGACACGGCCACTTGGGGCGTCTGGATCGGCATCTGCACCCAGCCCCTCCTCACCCCTCACCCCCCCACCTCTGCGGGACCCCCCCCCCAGCCCAGAGCTGCAGCTTTACTCCCAGGTCTCTGCAGGCCTGTGGCCTGGGGTGGGAGGTCCTGCTCTCAGGGCAGAGGCGGGAAGAGGCCCCGGTTTCCAGGGCATCGAATGGCTCTACCCGGCGCCCTTCCTTTCCCGTGAGAGCTCCCTCCACAGCCGGGAGGGAGAAGAGAGGCCGCCTGCCTGCAGCTGCTGAAAGACACACCCAGAGCAGCCTCACCTGCTCCCTGCCCTCACTGGGGGGTGTCTCCAGGGCAGGGGGGCAGCGGCCCAGCCCCTGGCCACGTTCCCAAGGTGTAGGTGAGAGAGCGAGAGAGGAGGGTGTTTCATCTGAGGAAACTCCTCCGCCAAGAAGCAATGACAGAAACCCACCCCGCAGGTGCCATTTGGGGTATTGGTACCAGCGAGGGGTGGGCACCCGGGAATCTTCAACACGAGGGGCCCTGCGGGTTTGACTCTGGACAGAAAAGCACGATGGACACTTGAAATGAACAGGTGAAGCGCATGGAGCGCCCAGACGGGGGGCTGGTGGCTGAGCCGCCAAGTGACCAGAGAGGGACCGGGCGAAGGAATGTGACAGGGAGGGAGGGTTTCCAGAGAAAACAAGGGATGCCAAGAGAGGCTTCAAGCCTGGCGTGTGTGTGGCTGGAAGGCGGCGGGAGAGGCAGGCGCAGGGGCGTCCCAGTGGCGTGTGCCTGGGAGGGTCGGTGTCACCTTGGCCGCAGCCTCCCCTGCCCCTGCTGTGAGCCGTGACGTCTCAGTGCCTTTCTCCTCTTCCCGCCTGTGCCGCCCCTGCTGTGACTCTCCTGGCTTCTCACCACCCGCCCAAGCCCAAGCCTGGGTCCCTTCATCCGGAAACACCAGCCAAGGAAGACGCTGAAATCCCCAGACGGATGAGAAGAAGGACCGACTGAATCGCCACATCCAAGGGCAGGGACCCTAGGGCGGCCTCGGGCGCGGGAAGAAAACCTAAGGTGAACGGAGGAGCTCGCCCCCAAGGGCCACCGGAAATGTGGCTTTTACTTCGGGGGACACTTTAGAGACTGGTGGCTCTTTCCCGGCTCCCACACCTTGGCCCCGGCCGCAGCCTGGGACCTGCCGCCTCGGAGGGACGTTTGTCAGGCGCGGGCCTGCAGCGCCCCCTGCTGCCCTAATTCTGAATAACCCAGGCTCTGGCCCAGAGAGAAGCGCGGGTCCAGAGCGGGGGGGCGCCCCACGGACGCGGTCCCCCGTCTCTGGCGGGTCCCATGCGCACCTGGAGGGTGAGCAGGGCCCACGCGGCCTGCGTGTTCCCGACTGAGAACAGAAATCCAGCTTAAGCAGAAAAAGATGTGTCAAAGGACTCTTCCCGGGGCTGCTTTCTGAGGAGGGGTGGGCGCGATCCGAGGCTGCAGGAAGCCCACCCCAGCATCCCCGGGGCCGAGCAGTGCTCTGCTCTGTGCGTGCACACGGCTCGGGGGTCTCGGGACAAAGCAGGCCCACGACCACCCAGATCTGCCCGTCATTCACTCTAACACAAGGACCCTTCCGAGTGTGCCGTGTCCCTCGGAGTCCCCGTGGCGGAGTCCAGAATCCTCACCTGCGACTCGCTGCGCTCGGCGTGATCCACTCGGAAACCTGTGCCTCTTCTCAGGCCTGCGGCCGAGGCCTCAGTTTCATTCCGAGGTGGATCGTGTGAAGCCCCACACCCCATGGGCGGGGCCGGGGTGGCCCCGTGAGAAACAGAGCCTCAAAGCCCGTGTCTTCCCACTTATGTCACCAGGATCGGCCACCACAACGTGCCCTTTGCCGTTACCTGCGTTAAATGCAGTCTCCTTCCGATGGCTCTTGCACTGTCTGCCTCCTGGGGTTGAGATTTGGAACCAAGGCAGGACCGGAGGTTTACGGAGGAGGAACCAGGGCAAACCAGCCTCGGGGAGCCACGCTGGGCGTCTTAGGGCCGCTTCCCGGACAAGGCGCCCCTGCTGCCACCACACATGGCACATTGGGGAGAAGTCCCCGCTCTGCCTGTCACCTTCCATCGCAAGGCTGGATGGACTGCGGTTTATTTTTATGTGTGGCTCGTGGGAAAGTGCGTTGAAACATATCATTTCCAAACCTGACTTTGGAGATCTCGGGATCAATATCTATCAATACCCAGCAGCGAATGCTGTTTGGACCAGTGGCTTGATTGGGTTTCCTTCTGAGGACGCTCGGGTTACTGAGTCTGTGTCCCTCGTTGCCCACAGACAAAGACGATTGGCACCGACTTCTCCTACGCACGTTACCAAAAATGTGCTGACGGGGTCCCAGCAGTTTCCATGATGAAACTGAAATAGCTCTGTGAACTTCTTTTACCCGCGCCCCAAACGTCTTTCTTTATTTCCCTCGCACTGGTCTTTTATTTCCCCGACACACAGCACTGTCCTCCCTGCTCTCGGTCCACCGGGCTGTGGCCTCGGGGCCAGTTGCTGAGACACCACCCGCTCCCATCTCTTTCTGGGCCATTGTCTCCGTGTTGGGCGGCACCCAGGAGCCACGCGAAGGTGCCAGGAGATGGACTGCATGAGGAGCTCGGTGAAATAAAGCAAGTTTAATCTCTTTCTGACACCAAGTCCCAGGGTTGGGGGATGGCTCGCCCCCAAGCAGCTCTCCCAGGCTGGGCTTGGCCCTGACGCTGTCTCCCTGAAGATGCCCTCCGACCCCCAGGTCAAGGGCTCAGGCCCGTAAGCCTCCCCTCCCCAGGTGGCGCCTGAGCTTCTGACCGACCAGTCAGGGCTCCTGCCCCTGTGGGGCCATCACAAGGGCTGGCGTGGGCTGGGGACTCAACTCAGCCACTTCCCCTCTGAGATCAGGGGTAGAACCAAAGTTCCAGCCTCTAAAGACCAGGGGGTTCCCGGCTCCCAGCCCACAAACGTCCCCTCACTCTCGGAACAAAAAAGACACCCAGGCTCTCATGGCAGGAAATTCTGAGGGTTGAGGAGCTGGGACTTTGAGCAAACATACATTTCTTAGTGTAAATCACAGTATCACAGTATCGCATCAGGTCCTTGCAGTTTCAAAGATAACTGGGAAATTTTAACCATTACATATGTGTGTATATTTGTATACTATATATCAACACATACGTATTTTGTAAATAGGATTTTGCCAAGAGGAAAAACACAGGCTCAGCTGACCCATGTTGGCACACACAGTGCGTGTCGCACTCCGAGCCTCTGACACCAGGACGCACGTCTATGTCCAATATTGTGCTTGGCGCTGCAGGCAGCAGGGACATCCTGCTGCCAGGGGCTGGCAGGCAACTCTGGCGCCTGAAAGCAGGCAGACAGACCACCAAGTCCAGGCCCGCCAGAGCTACCAACAGACCTGCAGGTGTCTCCTCTCAAATGAGAGGCCCAGGCAGAGCTCCCCCCACCTACCCCCGCCCAGGTATTAAGGCAGCAGAACTGCAGGTAGTTTGTGAGAGCAGCCAGTGCGACCTGTGACCAGCAGGTGGATGCCACTCATTACAATGCAGGGACTGGAACGAATGGCTTAACTTTGCATTAACTGTGCTGCAAAGAAAAACCTCTGCTGGTGAGGAAGGGAAAGCTCCCCCGGACTTAGAGCTTGCAGCGCTGATGCAAAAGCAAATTCATAGGAGAGTGAATGATCAGTGAAAACAGAAGTGTTTCAAATCTCAACAGTGGTTGCATCTTATTCATAATTTTTAAAAACACTAAGGCTTTTTTATTCAAAGAGCAGCTCTGAGCTGTAGCCTGTAAGCGCTGAAGACAGGTTCACTGCACAGAGGAGGCATGTTCTGGTTTCTTAGAATAACTGCCTTTTCCTTTTGCAAAGAAGCCACTGAGCAATTCCGCGTGCTCTCAGCAGTCTCCTAAAGAGTTCAGTTGGAGGAGTTCCTGCTGTGGTGCAGTGGGCTAAGGATCCGACTGCAGCAGCTCAGGTTGTTGCGAAGGTGCAGGTTCGATCCCCAGCCCCGTGCAGTGGGTTAAAGGATCCAGGGTTGCCTCCAGGCTTGGATTCAGCCCCCGGCCTGGGAATTTCCATATGCCACGGGTATGGCCATAATAAAGTAAAATAAAATAAAAAATTTTTAAACGGTAAAGTTGGGGGTTCCCGCCGTGCTCAGTGGTTAACGCCCTGACTGGTATCCATGAGGACTCAAGCTCAATATGTGGCCTCGCTCAGTGGGTTAAGGAGCCGGCATTGCCGTGAGCTGTGGTGCAGGTCACAGACGTGGCTTGGATCCCACATGGCTGTGGCTGTGGTGTGGGCCAGCAGCTGCATCTCCGATTCGACCCCTAGCCTGGGAATCTCCATATGCCACGGGTGCGGCCCTAAAAAGACAGAAAGACAAAAAAATTTTAAAAATAAAAAGAGGTAAAGTTGACAAAAGCAAAATTCTCCGCTTTGCCCATGTGCACTGGAGACTTGCTCCTGCTCTGCACAGATGGGTCCTGAGCTGCTGCAGTTACTGACCCACGACACCCCCGACAGGGGCGCAGGGTGGGGGCAGGAGCAAGGGCTCTGCGCTCCGGGGAAACCGGCAGAACAGGCCTTCAGATGTTGGATAGTTTCAGGAGAAGATCTGATGAGCCCAATTCTCGTATCTCCTCGCGTCTAGGAAGGCACTGGAATCCTTCACGGTGACGTCAGCTCCTCGTGACCAGCAGCGACCTTCGTGAGACCAGCAGCGACCCCCTGCACCGCTTGTGCTGGTGGCCTGACCTCCCCTTCCCCACATCGCACGCATCCTGCCCGAGCCGCAGCCTCTCGGCAGCGGTTCCTCGGGCTCCGGAGATGCCACCCCCCGCCCCTGGGGCTAGAGTCCGCATTTTGCCCCCAATAAAACTTAACTCTTAACTTTTAAGTGGTGCATATTTTTTATGTTGACACCTGCCAATTCATCCCTTAGAAAAACCAAACATAGGAGTTCCCGTCGTGGTGCAGGGGAAATGAATCCGACTAGGAACCATGAGGTTGCGGGTTTGATCCCTGGCCTCAATCAGTGGATTGAGGATCCAGCGTTGCCATGAGCTGCGGTGTAGGTCACCAATGCGACTCGGATCCTGCGTGGCTGTGGCTGTGGTGGAGGCCAGCAGCTGTAACTCCGATTCGACCCCTAGCCTGGGAACCTCCACATGCCTAAAAAGACAAAAAGAAAAAAGGGAAAAAACAGAAAAACCAAACATAACCCAGATTTAAGTATTCAGAATATTTTACATACCGATTCACGAACTGCAACTGTAGTATCATTTTCTAATATAAATTTGACAAAAAGAATGAAAAAAAACGGGACTCCACGCTGAGCTGGGGGCCTAGGTGCTTCAGAAGCAGGTGGTCGCGGATGAGTTGAGAGCTGTTCCTACACAGAATTCCGAGGGGACCTGCGGAAACCGCAGGTGATGCTTGAGTTTTCCTGACCAGGTGGGATGAGGCCTGTGCAGGTCATACTTCCTGGAACCCTTTGCTCGCATCCATGAGGTCATAGTTTCGAAAGGGCTCTGAAACGCACCCCTTTAATGAATTGAGTACGACACACCTGCAGGGATTGAAGTAACACACACGCTTGGGTGTGCCCTTGGCCTCTCAGAAACCACACAACTGTTTATGGGAATCAGGGCCCTGGTTGTTTCGCATTCCCGAAATACAGGCTTTGTGCCAAGCACATCTGTCTTGGTAGAAATAAAATCACTTTTCAATTGTCATGCCATTACCTTTGCTAAAATACCCTTCTGAATTTATAGCTCAGTGAAACAGTGTAGGTTTTTTTTTTCTTTTTTTCTTTTTTTTTTTTTTCCTGTAGATGTCACACTTCTACAGAACTATCCAGAAAACAAACTGGAAGAATTTCTTTTTTTCCTTTTTGGTCTTTTTGCTTTTTAGGGCCACATTCGCAGCATATGGAGGTTCCCAGGCCAGGGGGCTAATCGGAGCTGCAGCATCCGGCCTACACCACAGCCACAGCAACGCAGGATCCTTAACCCACGAGCGAGGCTGGGAGTCAAACCTGCATCTTCATGGATGCTAGTCAGGTTCGTTTCCGCTGAGCCACAATGGAATGCCAACATTTTTTATTATTTGATTTTTTTGTATGATCTGGTCCATACCTTCATGGAAATTATTGTCTGGTTAGAGAGAAAACATAAAATATGGTTAAACAAAAATAACATGAGCTGCCATGTAATGGTAACGCATGGTTGCCACGATTTTCCCTAATTTTTGCCAAGATGCAGTGGGAGGCCATCAGTCAACCCTTCTTCCAACTGAAGCTGACACTCGGAGAGGCTGCGAGTTTTACCAAAACACAGAAGAGCAAATGGGGCTGAGACCCAGAAGCGGCTGTCCAATCCGAGGTCCTCTCCTCCTGCCACACCAGCCACAGGAAACTCCGGGGGGGGGTGACAGTGACAGTCTGCAGAAGACTCTGACCTGCACAGTCGCTTGTGGCTGGAGCGCATTTAAACTTTGATCAGTTAAGCTGCTGAGAACTGGGTGCTGTCGTGACGGGGCGGCCAGGTGGGCTGTGGCAGCCACGTAAGGAATCTCTTATTCACTGCCACATTCCTGCCACAGATGAGCTGATGGCCTGGAAGCCACCGGAGACCAGGGTGCAGGGCGTTGCTGTGGGGCCTGCGGGAGCCCTGAGACAAGAGGGCGTCTGGTCAGGGGCCATGGCTGCCTGTGTCTGCACGACCTACTGTCCTGGGGGTAACCGCACCCTCTGTGCTCGGGGTCCAGGGCCCGTGGGACCTCAGCGGCAGCCGCAGCGACGGCTGGACTGTGGGCCCCAGTCATTGCAGCGATCATTGGCCTGGCTCCGTTCCTCCAGGACGAGGGGGCAGAGGCCCTGCTGGGCATCCTGCTACACAGGCCTTTCCCACCTGGGGCTTGTTCCTCCAGAGCAGGGAACAGTCCCAGGCTCGGAAGTGACCCCACAGCCGGGGCCTGACCCAGGGGCTGGAAGCTGGCCTCTCAGGCCACCCACACGGGAGCGGACGGCCCTGGGCCTGAGCACCAAGACCTTGCTCGGAAGAGCCAGCGTCGGGGACAGGGACAATGGGGCTTCGAATGAAGGAACCTTCTCTCCAATCAGAGGGGCAGCACGTTCTCAAAAACATCACTGACACTGCGGAACCCAAAGCCAGTCAGGAGGAGCCCCAGAAATGGGGGAGCAGGAGGAAGGAGGTGCAACCTCTCCAAGGCCGGGGGACCCAGGGGGCCGAGGGCAGTGGGCACCCTTCCCCAGGCTGATGCTGGGGCTCGGGTGGGCCCACAGGCAGCTCTCTGCCAGGTTTGGGGGCCCCGGGGTCTTGGCAAGGTCACCTGGGAGCGGTGGCCCAGCTTTAGGCCCCTCATGGGCAGTGGGTCCCTTCCCACTGCCTGCAGCACCGTGGTGGGGCCTCGGCTCCATCCTGGCCACACTCTAGGGCCCATTGCCCTGGGTGTCAGGTGGGAGGCCCACCGCCCTCCAGGACCCGTCCAGCGCCCAGCACAGTGCCTCCCCTGGGCCAGGCCTGCTGCCTCCTTCAGGCTGTCATCGGGGCGAATTTCAGGGGGGAGCCGCTCCCAAGAGGCACGTCTGCCCAAAGAGGAAAGATGAGGGGTGCAGGGAGGGCTCATCCCACGGCCCCTCACAGCCTGACACTCCGGAAGGTGCCCTGCCCTCTGGCACCGCCCAAGCTCACAAAATTGGCCCAGCGGGGGATGTCGGGGTGAGGGGGCCCCCCCGGCCTCGCGCAGGGGCTCTGGCTTCCGAGTGGAGAACAGAGGGGGAGTAGGAGGAGGGACCGCCAGACAGAAGCGCCCGCTCCGTGGGCCTTGAGAGCTGGATCTAAAGCGCGCACTGGGCACAGCGACACTAGGGTCTGGGGTCAGAGGGTGGCCGGGGAGGGAAGCCATCCCATTAAGATGTCCAGTCCCGGGACTGCAGCAGATCTGGAAAAGTCGCCCTGGCTGGCGCTGGGCTGCCTGGCAGCCGCTGGCCTGGTGCTGCCTGAGGATCAGCGGGGAGTGCGCTGGGTCCACCCGCTGGCGCCTCCCTGCTCCTGGTCCCTGCGGGGTCCTCGGAGTGGATCCCAGGGGAGCCGGGCCTCCAAGAAGCTCTGCAGCGAGAGCCCCTGCAAACCTGGGGGGCTGCGGACGTGGGGACAGGAGCAGTGAAGGCACCAGGCGATTTCGGTGTGAGTGTGACTCAGTCCCATGACCACGGGCTGGGTTTGCGTCACTGTGACAACCCGCCCCCCTCAACCCGGGGACTGGGAGGGAAGAGGGCCTCCCCAGAAGATCACGGCCGCGCGAGCCCTGGGCAGGACCCCAGGACCCCGACCCCGTAGGCCCCACGGCGTCCTGCACACCCCCTACAGGCCCGGAGGCGGCGCTAAGCCCGTCTCTGCTCCTGACCCTGCCACTGGCGCGACCTCCCTCCGAGGAGACGTGCGGAGGCCACACGAAGCGCTTTCCCAGCTCGGCCGCTTTGGAGACGCACCTGCTTCCAGCCCCTTTACCGCTTTGTCCGATACCAAATCGCGGGAAGCTTATTAAGTATTCAAACTCTTCCGTTTACTGGGGTGGAGACCATCAAATCGATAGCAGTGGTACCAGAATCTGGGGAGTGATTTTCTGGAATGGATTCTGAAATATTTGCAAACGGGGGGCGGAGGGGGGGTGTTGTTGGCCGCGCGGAGCAGCGCGGGCCTCGGAGCCGCTATGCTCCAAATTAATGCCACATGGACCGCTTAGCAGGCCCCAGTTTTTAAGGGGACTTGACAAATTGCACTTACGGGCCTGCCTCCCTTCCAGGAGGGTGTGATGGAATCGCCCACACCCCCTGCCTTGGGAAGGGGGCAAAAAGATGGTAATGCAGAGTCCAGATTTAATCCCGGTGACGCTTCGGCCCTGTGACTGCAGAGGGTTTAGCTTCTCAGGGCCTCTGCCTTCGGTACGAAGGGACCACGTGCCGGTTCCACACCTTTCAAATTGCTTCCAACAAAGCACCGGGCAGTCAGCACCTCCGGAAAACCAGGGCTCAACGGGGTACCCAACACCCTTCTCAGTCCAAACAGCATCTGCCGTGTGCTAAGCCTGCGGGAATCTCCGCGGACGCGGACGGAGCAGGATGAGAACAGCAGGAAAGGTCGCAGGGGGCCGAGACCCCCTCCCGCCCCATACCCTGCGCTCCTCCCCACGAGCCTTGGCGGTGAGACTTCTCCCACCTGCCGAAGGAAAGGCTTTGAGTCCCTTCAAGGGATTTCGTGCCAAACGAAGGCGCAGTGAGGAGGCGCCGTTGGCAACGCAGGCGTGCTCCTCGTGGGTGAGGCGGCAGCTCAGAACCCAGGAGGGAGCCTGGGGGGGATCAGGGACCCGGGTGGCCCTCCGGGCGCCCCCAGGGTCATCCGCAAGGCGTCCATGGGAGGCGGGACGGCACACGCCCCCCAAAGGGGGCGCCCTTCGCACAGCGGGAAGTGAGTCTTTGCACGTTTCTCCTCCGGGGACCGTCCCCTGGGTCAGACCGACCACACCCTCCAGGTGGGGGACGGCGCTCCCGTCCTCAGTGCTCGGGACGCCTTAGTTAGTGTCAGGAGGGGGCGCGGGCACCCTTGGCAGGGGTCCCTCAGACTCGTGGGCGAACTGACCCGCACCGGCCTCTTTCCTGAGGCCACTTCTCCCCCCGAGACCCCTCAGCACCCCCCCCTCTGGCCAGTCCACCTTCTTAAGGACTCAGGGCAGCCCCCCCACCCCCCGACGGAGTCCTCAGCCGGATCCTCCGGGTCTTCCGCTTCCTGCAAGAAAAGCAACATTCTGAGGCAGATACATTATCTAAAGGGCGTCCAAGGTTTTCAGTGGGATTTTTTTCTTCAAAGTTGAACTTGGCAGAAATGCACTAAAAATGCCAGCTACACTCCTAAAACCCAGGACACACAAAAACCCTGAAATTAGAAACATTTCCAAGGAAACCACCACCTAATTTTCCGAAAAGCAAACCAAATACATTGGCAGGATCTCCTCTGCAGTCAAAGGGGGTCCGAGGCCCCAGGCCCCTTCCCCAGGCCACGCATGGCTCTTGGGACCAGCTACGGCTCGGACTGGGGAGATGGCCTGGGTGGGCCTGCCCTCTTCAGGTGAGCCCTCAGGGCACGGGGGGGGGGCAGGGATGGCCTGGCCCCCACCCCCCAGACCCAGGCGGAGACCCGGGCCCCAGATGACACAGCAGGGCTGTGATTTCAGCCTCCAAGACCTGGACTGTTTTCAGCAGTTGCACGAAGACAGCTGCTAAAACGTGAATTATTTCCTGTCATCTCCCAGCGAAACTCTCCACAACTGCTGCAAAAAAGACAGAGCTGTGTGTGAGCTGAGCTGTGTCATGGCCGGGTGACCTCACTGCCCGCAGAATGGCACCGCAGTCCCCCAGGACGCCCTCAAGGCTCAAACCTGCTAATGTTTCCGCTCCACCTCGGCCCGCCCTGTTCCCCGCTGCCTCACCCTGGAGGCTCGGCTTGGAGAGAAACTGAACGTGGGAGGGTTGGTCACAGTGGAGGACTCGCATGGCCAAGGTTTCAGGGTCAAGTGCATCACACATGAGGGTGGGGCCTCGGCCTGGAAACACCTGCGGGGGGTTGGGGGGGGGGAGAAAAGCCTGTAACTGGGGGAAGGCGATCTCCAGCAGCTGCACCCTCGGGGGAGGGATCGTAGCCCTTTGCTGGCAGTGGCTCGGACCCAGGGCAAACCCTTCCTGGGGTGCCGCCTCCTGGGGCACCAACCTAGGACAGGCAGGACAGTGGAGGGTCTGGGGGTGGGGGGGGCAGGGCCTGGTGGGGGTCTAGTTGTGACAGCACAGAAGACACCTGGAGCCAGGGCACCCCCGGTGACAGCAAACAGGCTGTGAGGCGCAAGGGGTCTGGCCCGGCGCTGGCAGCTCTGGGGACAGGGCAGAGCGGTGCCCCTGAGGTCTGCGGGTGTCTGAGACCCCAGAGTCCTGTGCTGAGGGCCATGCGGCTCAGGCACCTCGTCCAGGGCCAGGCCTCGTTAAACCCGGCAGGGGGCACGGAAATGCTTGCTCCGCATTTTTGTCCCCACTTCTGCCTCCTCCGGCTCATGGCAAATACTTTGGATTTTCCGTCACTCAGCACTCCCCCCCGCCCCCGCCCCGGAGCAGAGCTTGCTGTGGGTCCCCTCCGGACGGTCCTGAAGTGGGGGCGCAGTGGGGCGACATGCTGGGCATCACAGGGCACAAGGAAAGAGCTTCCAGAAAGGACAGGCCGTCTTCCAAGACACACCAGCCACCTAAGGAATAAGGGAAGGTGGCTGGCGTCTCCTTCTAAACGGTGGTGTTTTCTACAAAGACCCTGAAACAGGGAAACACACACAAGCAAAGCAATAAATGAAAAGAAGCCAAAACAAGCCACCCTTTCATGTGTTCTCATGGGAAAACATTTTCTCTTAAAATTGCCATTTCGATTGCTACCTGCATCAACATAAAGGGAAACGCCGAATTTCTAGCCGTTTTGTTGTGACACCAATAAGCAAACCAACTTTTACCTTACTGTCTTTTTGAGGTTGAATCTTGGGAAAGTTCCAGACCATATTTTCTCCTTCAGCTTTGGTCATAAGTCAACTGGCCTGTGACTGCTGTGAAAGCTGGAGTCTCTTTGGCATCTGAGATGGGGGGGGGGGTCCCCTGCTGCCCCGGAGGGTGAGACTGCTACAGGGGCCCTCTGCTCCTCTCCTTTGCTGCAACAGTGATTTAGTTTGACTCGTCACCGCTCAGGTGGGGTCTCCGGCAGCCCCTCCTCTGCCTTCCCTGTGCTGCTGCTTCAAAGCCTCACACACGCAGTTCCAATTATTAGCCTAGTTTTATTGCAGAAAAACTAGAAAAAGTGTTGGCATCTCCAGACCAAAAACCACACTTTGAAATGTAAACATAAATGTTCACTGCGCAAACAGAAGCATTTCTTTGCTGGAACACGTTTACAAAGAAACTCTTGGGACCCAGCACTGCAAGCCACCCCGCTGCTCCCAGGTACAGCCATTTTCAGAGGACCGGCTCCTGGTGTGTCATCACTTGTCCCTGCGTGCAGCGCTGACTCGCGGCCATCGTGTCACCGGCCGTTGCAAAGCCATCCAAGGCCGGTCAGAACACGTGAACAGCTGCCGAGGTTCAAGCGGACAGCAGGCTGGTCCCACAGAAGCACCACTCAGCGTAATCTGTCTACAAAGCATCCTTGAACCCAGACGACAGTTAACAGACACATGCGCTCCTAGACGGGGCTCACCAGGAGGCTGGGCCCTGCTCTCCAGACGCCGTGTGCGCCTCTGGGACACCCGGACGCTGTTAAGCGAGTTCGAGTGAGAGGGACGCACGCCGTCGGTCCCGGCCGGTCCCCTCTGCGCAGGACAGCAGGTCGCACGCAGTCCCCGCCCTGACCGGGGCCCTGGACGCGCCGCCGCGGCGCCCCCTGGCGGCCGCGGGTGTGAACGCGCGGAGGCTGGAAAAGGAAAGAGCAGCGCAGGGGCGGGATGTGTGAGCCCCGGACTGGAGGAAGCAGGACCAGCACAGGGAGGGGGCCGGGGCCCAAGCCGGGGGCGCCTCTTGGTTACCCGCGTGCATCCTGCTGGCTGTGAGCGGACAAGTGCCCCGCGGTTCCAGGCGATTCTGATGCTCAGACAAACGCGGTGTTACCCCTGCCTGGTGAGAGCAGCGTGGGGCAGTCCACACCCGCGGCATCTTTGGAGCCTCAGTGACCTTGTCAAATACGTAAGGCAGACGGAACACACCTCCCCCAAGGGAACAAATTCAGGAGCCTCCAGCCGCGCTGGTGTCACACCCCCGGCAAGGGCAGAGCCAGGAGTCAAAACTAGCGCCTGAGGCCAAGGGTACCCTGGGTACGAGGGGTACCCTGTGCCCAGCGCTTTCCTGAGCAAATCCCCAAGACACAGGCAAGGCCTTGTGTGGGGGACAGGGTCCTGCAGAGAAGAGCACCTCTGAGGGCCCCTCTGGGGGTGAGACCCCCGCCCAGCAGGCCCCTCCCCGGGACCTGCTAGTTTTAACCATCGCCGTATCCCGCTCCAGACGAGTCCAGAGCAAACAGTGGGCACTCTGTACTGTCACATGCACGCCCGTGGTGGGGGAATACACCCTGGTCACCACCCAGCCCCAGAGCAGGGGGTCGGTGACACAGAGGGAGGGGGTGACAGAAGCTGATGAATGTGCTGCAAAGGGGAGCACACCCCACAGGCTTCTACTAAATGTGGTTTAACATTTTAATTTATTTATTCTTCTTTTTAGGGCTGCACAGGCGGCATATGGAGGCTCCCAGGCTAGAGGTTGAATCAGAGCTGCAGCCACTGGCCTACATCCCACAATGTGGGATCTGAGCCGTGTC
This sequence comes from Phacochoerus africanus, assembly GCF_016906955.1. Lineage (NCBI taxonomy): Eukaryota > Metazoa > Chordata > Mammalia > Artiodactyla > Suidae > Phacochoerus > Phacochoerus africanus. The sequence continues at coordinate 136,998,225 of NC_062548.1, read as the reverse complement.
TGCAACCTACACCACAGATCACAGCAACACCAGATCCTTAATGCACCGAGCGAGGCCAGGGATCGAACCTCATGGATACTAATCAGGTTTGCTACCGCTGAACCACAATGGGAACTCCTGGTTCAACATTTTAAATCTTTGTATCATACACCAAGTATGTTTTGAGAGATTCTTGGATAAACTTTTGCATTGTCAAAATATAAACTGGGAGTTCCCACTGTGGTGCAGTGGCTTAAGAATCCAACTGCAGTGGCCCAAGTCACCCAGAGGTGCAGTGCAGGTTCAATCCCCAGCTCATTGCCGTGGGCCCAGTATTGCCACGGGTGTGGCTTAAGTCACAGCTCTGGCTTGGGATTTGGTCCGGACCCAGGAACTTCCAGGGAGCAGCTATAAAATTAAAAAAAAATAAAGTGTCTGAATTTACTGTTTCTTAACTTTGCAAGTTTTACTATCAAATGCACGTGACTTCACTCAAAACGGTTTCCTCATAAACCAAATTTGCTATTTTGGCTTAATAATTATGACATCAGTAGCTACTGGCAGAGCAGAAATTAAAGAGCAAGAGGCCTGTCTTGGGTAGTTTCGTGGTGGTGACTTCTATTTGCCGTGGTTTGCACCACACATCTCAGCAAGCAAACCCTTCAGGGAGACACTGGCTCCGACAGCTCCATTCACGGTTCCCTGCGGACATTTCTCACCCCAAAGCGCGTGCACGAGGATGCAGATGTGGGGTCGGAGAAGCCGGTGCTCTCGGGGCACCTGATGCAGCTGGTGTAGCAAAGGAAACAAACCCCAAACATCAGCCACAGCTCTGGGAGCAAAGAAGCGAAATGGCAAAGACGACCGCATGTCTGTGACCAGTGGGAACCAACTGCGCTCACCCGGTGGTCGCCCTCTGCCCCTCCCTCGCGCCACCGCAGCGCCCCTGTCAGCTGGCGGTGAAGGTGACAGCCCAGACCCTTCCTGGGCTTGACAGTAACTACATAAAACACAAGAATTTTTTAAAGTTGTAAACGCTTCACAAAGGTCAAAATCAACCTGTGAACTGGACCAGTGTGCCTCACGTGCGTTATTGATCTTGATATATCGAGTTAGAAATATACTTTAGACGCAATATTACAATAAAAAAGAATAAAGTATGTAGATTATTCACAAAAATGCAAAATGCCAATAATCATTTGAAAAACATTCCGCCTCACTGGAAACCAAGGAGATGCAAGTTAAAACAATGAGATGAAAATTTTACTAGTATTAATTCAAAGGGTTTTTTTTTTTTTAACTTTTTCTTTTTGGCCAACACATGCAATGGCTCAGTTCCCGGAAGACGGAATGAACCTGGGCCACAGCGGTGACGGCCCCGAGTCCTAACCACTAGACCCCCAGGGAACTCCCCCTAAAGCATCTTTCCTGTGGCTCTCGACGGATTCAGGGCCCTGATGCCGGCGCCCGCTCTCCCAACACTGATTTACTGTCATCAACTGCCATCAAACGTTCATGTGTTTTGACTTCATTTCCCTTGTTGGAACTTGTTCCCAGTCGGTAACGGACAGGCGGGGGCCGGCTCCCAAAGTGCGGCGTCCCGTGCGGTTGGTAGGGGTGACCACAGCTCTGCTTGGCCAACATCCCGAATCTGCTCAGGAAACCAGCTTTACACCCGCAGGCCTTGGCTACTCGGCGGTCATTGAAACGTATGTTCTGTCCTGAAATACAGCCAGGATAAAAGGGCTGGAAAAACACCCGCAGAAAGAGACTTTCAGAAAAGAAACGGGTGGCGAGTGGACATTTGACGATTTCCTTCTGCTGCAACTGCAGCGAGACTAAGACACAGCAAAGCAGCCCACGGCGGGAGCTCCGGAGAGACTCCGGGAGCCGGGCCGGGGGGGCCCTCAGTGCGACCGTGAGGCCGTGGCTGACTCCGGCCTGGTTCCTCTCCCCCAGGGCAGCCCGGACCTGGCCTGTGGGTGCTGGGATTTCCAGCGGTGCTGGGACTCCTCACAACCTGAAGAAAGAGCCTCAGGAGACACGGGGTGAAATTCAGAGCATCGGGGTCCAGGGACCAAAGGCTGCCGGAGCCCAGAGACCCTTACCACGCGGCCCCCACACCCCGCGATGGGCCCTGGGCGGCTACGGTGACCAGAGCGCCGTCACGTTTCAGCCCCACACCTCCCTCTGCGGGCTGAGAAGAGCCGGGGGGGCGGGCAGTTGCAAGGACACAGCAAGGCGAGAACAGGAAAGGGGAGAGCGAGCAGCGCCTGCCACGGTGACCTGATCCGTGCTTCTTTGACGGGCGGGTACCTGGGCCCGTGCGACATCCTTCTGCTGACACTAAGGAAACGGACCTTCCCAGCTTGGAAAGCCCAGCATCGGACACTGGACCAAGCAAGCCCACCAGCTCTGGGAGCCCCCGCTTCCACCTGCAGAGTCAAAACCACGTACAGTTGTGGAGAAAAAAAAACACTCCAGGTTCCTGGAGATACTTGAAATAAAATAAGACTTTATTACATAGCAACTGACAAACTGAAGGTCGCAGGTCTGGAACGGGCTAAATGCGCCTTGACCACGCGTGTCTCTCGTCTTCTCGTCCGCAGATGACAGACACAGGCTGCCCTTCCACCCGCCTGGGGGCCCCAAGCCCCAGCAGCACCCCCATGCCCCGAAAGGGCCACAGTCCCCACACCTGAGGTGACCTGAAGTGCTGGGACAGCGACGGCTTGGAGGGTGTCCCAAGCATGAGGACCGCGCGGTGTTCGTAAACACTGCCCTTTAAGCCACTGGAAAGAAACCTTCTGAAAAGTTTTAAAAACAGGTTGTGTTTGTGAAAATAAAACACAACGATTCCCCAAAACTTACACACACCAGTGAACGAAAAGGCCCTACGTCATGTTTTTCGACGGGACGTCTGACCCCACATCCAGGCCAATGACAATGTCATGACCCGGTCTTCACAGGACAGCTGAGAGCCAGTCACAGTCTCGCGCTGACAGGAGTGACTCCGGACGGTGGAAATGCCTGCACTCCCTGGGCTCCGAGGGGCCGAGGGCAAGGGCAGGACGTTGCCACGGGCACTTCTGTCCCCTGGCCCCAGGCCAGCGCTGGAGGGGACACTTGACCCCGCCCGCAGCCCCTGCCGCTGTGGGCTCCCGGGAGCTGCTCAGATGCAGGTGACTCTTCTGAAGCCAGGACACCAAGGAACACCCTGAACTGGTCACTTTCAGCAACGCACCCTCAGGATGTCGTCAGGTGCAAGACAGTTAAAACTGGATTTCACGGGACATGCTGTTGCTGAGCCAATTTTTTCAATGTTCAGTACAGACGGTCACATCAAGAAAGGATGTGAGGTTAAAAGCTCCAAGAGATTGATCTAGGGAGTTCTATCGACTTGGTTCTGAAACCAACGTCAAAATTAAGGAAATAATTTCTCTGCTAAGAGTTTACAGCTGTCTTTACGTCTGGATTTCAAGATTTAATCCCATCATCCAGCAGCGTTACCCTCTGAACCACTAACTACAATGCTTTCACGTGACCAATTTTTTTTCTTTTGAAGTTTGAAAAATACATTTCATTTAAGGGAAAACATCTTCTTAAAATTAAGACAACTATTCATAAACTACTTCCTCTCTTTTTTTCAGGCCACCCCATGGCACATGGCTTTCCTGGGCCAGGATCAGAGCCACGTCCCAGCGTGACCTACACTGCAGCTGCAGCCCTGTCAGAGCCTTAACCCACTGCGCCCGGCCAGGGATCAAACCCGCGCCCAGCGCTGCAGAGATGCCGCTGATCCCTTTGAGTCACGGCAGGAAGGCTCGCAAGCTATTTTTTCAAACCCCTTCAGGAGACAACCGCCTCCTCTTCCTCAAACGCTGAGTTCAGACACGCAGCACCCCCCCCCCCAGCTGCAGGTCTAGTCCGCAGCGCGGCCGTGACACCGAATCAGCGCACCTGCTCCAACAGAAGAGGCGGCGGCGTGTCCCCGAGCGCGGAGTGTGAGAGGCAGGAACCAAGGGACAGAACCCGTCTCGGTATCTGCCATGAAACCTCTCAGCTGAACCAGGCAGCTGCTGACTGCTTTAACGGTGTCGTTCCTTCCTGAAGCACAACTCGAGGGGCTCGCGCGGCTGCCGCCTCTGAAGAGCCCGACTCCGGCCTCCGCGGGCGCCGTGACGCCTCCAGCTGCACAGAGGCCAGGCGGCCCCTCCTGCCCTGTCTAGCGGCAGCCCTGCCTGGAGAGGCCGTCGCCACGCAGGCCAGACCAGGGTGATGGCAGTGACAGGGGTGACCGAGGTGACGGGGACCAAGGTGACGGGGGTGACAGGGGTGACCGTGACGGGGGGGCTGACAGGGAGCGTGGGGGGGACAGGGGGCTGACGGGGAGGGTGGGGGGGACAGGGGGCTGACAGGGAGGGTGGGGGGGACAGGGGGCTGACGGGGAGGGTGGGGGGGACAGGGGCCAGTGGGGGTGCCCACGCGTGGACGGCGCTGTCCACCCCTCAACCCTCCCACATGGACAGACAGGGTGTCCCGAGCTCAGGCTTGACTGCAGGGGCTCCATTTACGGTTTAACTAGAGAGACTCAGACCTTCCGGGTGGACCCAGGCCGGGCGAGCGCCCTTCAAAGCCAGCCCAAGCGTCTCGGGACGCGGGGCGGGTCTGGATGCCCAGGCGCCAGCCCCGGGGCAGAGCCGTCACTGCTGCTTCGGCCGCCCCCGGCGCTGCTGTAAGGTCCTCAGGTCGCTCATCACCGCCAGCGTCTTGCGCACCCACAGGATCTAGAAAGAGCCGGGGCGCGGGGAGGCGCTCAGAGCCGGGACCAGGCCGTGGCAGCAGGAGGGAGCCGGGGCGGGCGCACGTACCACGATGGCCAGGGCGTTGAGCAGCAGCGGCGCCGAGAAGACCAGGGACACGAACATCCCCCTCGAGTCGAAATACTGGTACTTTGAGAAGGACCTGCGCGCAGAAGGGTCTGGCGGTTACCTGGCGCAGCCCAGCGGCCCTTGCGACGGCCGCTGCTCACGGCGTCTCCCCTCAGCGAGGCGGGTCCTCCCACCAGGACCCAGGCCCGAGGCCACGGGCACCTGGGGACAGAGGACACGCAGGGACCGGCAGGCACCTCCACACAGGAAGGCGCAGTGGGGGCAGAGACCGCTGCGCGAGCCGGCAGCCTCCTCAACCCTGTAGGGCAGGCTCTGCAGGCCTTCCTGGGGAGCAGGACAGGGTGGGTGGCCGCCTCTGTGAGCTCAGGCCCCCGCCCCAGAGCAGGCGGTGGGGGGGGACCCGTGTGGCCCGGCCGGGGCAGGACACAGGCCTCACGTCACCAGCCAGTGACAGTCGAGGATATGACCTTCTCCCGCTCCGCCAGGGCTCGGGGATCACAGGGAACAGGCGCCACCTATCGGGTCCGAGGCAGCCTGGGAGGCCGGGGCTCTGAGGAAGTCGTGGGGGGGGGGAGGGCTCTGCCTGTGGAGGAGGGAGGGCCCCCGACCCCCCAGTAGGGGCCTGCAGCCAGGGGGCTGAGCGCCAGAGGGGCCAGAACTCTGCTCCGCGACCCCTGGGGTCAGATGCTCCTTGGGAGGCAGTCAGGAGACCTGGGAGGGGAATGTGCTTCCCTCACTGATGGTTTCAAAGCCCCCCTCCGCCTTCCCCAAGCACCCCTGCCTGACTGCGGGGTCTCTGCCCTAAGAGGCCAGGAGAAGCAGCTGCCCCCACAGAGCAGGCAGCTGGGGACAGTTTGCAGGGGGTGGGGCGGGGAGGGCGGACGTTTCGTGGGGACGGGACACGGGACACGGAGTGGGTCACCCCGGCAGAGGCTGCAGCAGGAAGGACACGGAGGCGAGGAGGGCACGGCCAGGGAGACAGGCGCGCGCTGGCGTCCTGGACGGCGAGGACGTGTCGGGGGCGCCGGAGAAGACGGGGTGCTGAGCTCCCCACCGGGAAGGAGCCTGGGCTGCGGGTGGGCGGGCTGGGCGCTGGTTCTCACCTCCAGTTCATGGCTGCAACCTCATTGATGTACTCGGCGCAGTAGACCAACGTCACTGAGAGGAGAGAAGCGACAGCTACAGCACAGAGGGATCTGCTGAGACCTGTTCCTGCTGTCGCTGACAGAAGGCAGCCACTCGAAGGGAAACCCAGGCGAACACGGAGTCTGATGGTCAGTCCGCTGGGCACACCCTCGGCAGGAGCTTCCGGCCAGACACCACAGCAGGCCGGCCTGTCCCACCTGGTCACAGGTCAGCTGGCAAGGCCAGTGGTGGGACCCGAGGGCCCCGGGGCCAGGGCTGGGGTCCCCTGCCTGGCCCCTCAGACTTGTGCTGGTGGCAAAGATGGGGGGGGTGTTCTGGCCTGAGGGTAACGGGAGCAGCAGGAACAGCCCAGCCCCCGGGTGGCCTTCCCTGGTGGTACGGGCTGGGGTGGGGACCAGGGCAGGAGGCCAAGAGCTGCACAGGGACCGGAGGTGGTGGACGACCGCCACCTGCAGCCTCCACTCCTCCTCCGTGGGGATGCCACACAACTCTGCTCCTTCTCGTTATCTTTAAAACTGACTTGGGCACCACGTCATTTTATGCCCAGAACTTTGCTTCCTGGTTGGCACGTCCCGCCAGGACAGGCACAGCTGGAAGCCTTACAAATGTATTCACACAGCAGGAGGCTACGAGAGAATGGGCACACTGTCTATCACACAGCAACCTGAGCCACAGAATCGCTGCTGGTCCTACTCACCCAGACACAGGAAGTGCCCGACCTGTAGCTTATACCTCCGGGATGAGAAGCAGGTGAGCAGCAGGCAGAGCACGTGGAAGATGACCAGCCCGACCAGCCACGGCTCCGTCCAGTCTGTCTGCTGCAGGACACACGTCAGAAACTCGTCAGAGCCACTCACACCGAGGCCAGGCTTCACACACATCTCCTGAGCATGACCCCAAGGCCTGCCAGGCCTCCCGGAACACAGGGAACACGGGGAGGGGGGACAGGAACCCTCACTGCACTGTCCAAGGACCGTCCCCGGCAGTGTCTGGCTGACCGTCCACAGAGAGGACTGCAGGCTTGCTTCACTGTTTGTTAAACAGAACCGCATTTCGAGCCGAGAGAACCTAAGGGCCATCCTCCTGGGGGAGAGGAGGAAGGTGAGGCCTGGCTCAGGGCTGCACTCGGTTCCCCCATCGTTAAAGCCGCATTTCCAGCAGCTACGACTTGTACTCGAGGCCTTGGAAGAGCTGGGCTACCCTAACTTGCAAGTTGTGTTCTTCTTGGGTTTTTTTCCCTACGCACCCAGCCCTCCGAATACTGCTGTGACCTCAAATCTGTTCACCTCTCTAAGTGGGCTTGTCCGCACCCCCAAACTCGGACCCCCTCCCCGAGGCTCAGATCACGGGGGCTGGGGGGAGCAGCCCATACCCAGCCCCTTGCCCACAGCCAGTCCGCCCCACGCGAACCTCCCACCCACGCCCAGGACGGCCCACCTCCCACGGCTCCATCCCTGCCCCCAGGATCGCTGCGGGAGGACCCCAGGCCCCGCCCACCGCCCAGGACCGCCCCGCCCCCTCTGAGCCCAGGCCCCGCCCCTGCCAGGACCCCCGCGCCCACCACCCGGGCGCTCGCCCCGAGCCCAGGCCCCGCCCCCACACGCCCTTTCAGGCGCCGCCAGCGTTCCGAGCGGAGGCTGGGACTTTCCGATCGGCCCAGCCGCCAGCGGTCGAACAGCCAGCAAAGCAGGCAGCGAGTTACCATGATCACGGCGGGGATGCTGACGGGGAACGAGCTCACTGAGAATGCGGACGGCATCGTCCCCAGAAAGGCCCAGCCTCACCACCAGCTTTTCGTCTTCCCCGCCCCGCCCGGATAGGACGAGGAAGACCGCTGGCATCCTCTCGCGACAGCTCCACTTGTCGCGAGGTCTGCTGTATCCGGAAGCGGGGGGGGGGGCGGTGGCACGCTGCTGTCTCGCGATATCTCTAGTGCTTGGTGCCTGCTCGAAATCTCGCGGCATTTCGTGGCATTAGAAAAACTGGAAAAAGCAGGCTCCGGGCGTTTCCCGTCTTGACACAGTGAAAACGAATACGACTTGAAAACGTGAGGTTGCGAAACCTGGGTGAAGGATCGGGCCTTGCTGTGATCTGTGGTGTAGGTCGCAGATACGCTGGGGTCTGGCGTGGCTGTGGTGTAGGCCGGCGGCTGTAGCTCCCGTTGGACCCTTCGACCCCCAGCCTGCGGACCGCCATGTGCCTCGGGTGCGGCTCTAGAAAGCAAAGACAGCAGGCTCCAGGGTTGTCTTGCCGCCTGGCGGGGGGGGCGAGGGCGCCTCCAGTTCTCCTTTCCGCAGATAACGCGTAGGACTGGGGCTAGTGGGCACCCCTGCCTCCTCCCCTCCTCCCTTCGCTGGCTACTCCTACGACTGTGGGGCGGGGCATCGCTTCGGAGACTGGGGGACACGGGGCGCAGTGGCCTGGACTCTGGAGAGCAGAGGCCGGACAGGCCTGCACCCTTAGGAACCCAAGGAGGCAGTGAGCTGGATCCTAGGGAACACTGGGACCAGTGACCCGCACGCTGGAGGATGGAGTCAGACGGCGGGGACAGTATCCTGGCTTCTAAGTCCCGCTCCAGAAGTGGATGCTGGTTGCTTCTAGCTCACCGTACCTTAAAAATAGGTATTTTGCCAGCAAAAGGGCTTTATTCGGGAGTAGAAAGGAATGGCAATTTGGGACATACAGTTTGACAAGAGTATAACCACGTGGGGCAAACAGAGGAGAGGACTGTGTTACCAACGGGGAAGTGAGAAGGGCTGCTTCCAAGAAAGTCCATTGGAGGAAAGCGAGAGTGGTGGGGAGGGGTTCCAGTTGGCTGGATGACGGTGGCTTCTCATTGGCTGAGCAGCAGTGGTCTCCCCTTGGCTGAGCTGTTGCCACCGCGGAATCTTCCCTCCCTGGCTGGTCTGCAGAGGGGCTGAGTGGTACTTCCCTGAAGGCTCCAGCTTCTGCCTCCAGCCTCCATCTTTTTTCCCTTTTTAGGGCAGTGCCTGCTGCACATGGCAATTCCCAAGCTAGTGGGCCTACACCACAGCCACAGCAACGTGGGATCCCAGCTGCCTCTGAGACCTACACCACCCTCGTGACTCGGCAATGCCGGATCTTTAACCCGCTGAGCGGTGCCAGGGTTTGAACCCGAGTCCTCATAGATACTAATCAGTTGGTTAGCCCCTGAGCCAGGGCAGGAACTCCTCCAGCCTCCGTCTTAAATGAGGTTCCCATTCCTAATTGTCACACTAACTGGGGAGTCCTGAATCCTCTGTCAATTAAAAACGCTTTGTAATGGAATCAGCACAGGGCGTGTCTCCCATGCAGACTGACGGGAGCTCCAAGCGAGCCCCTGGTCTCTGGGTGGAGCTGGAGGAGGGTTGCAGGAAAGGACTGCAGCCCCTTGACAGTTTGAGGGTACTTGGCACCTGCACAGTGGCGGGAGGGAGAAGGTGAGCCTCCCGAATGGCAGGATCAAGCCAGAACTGAACCCGGATGCATGAGACAGCCGCACCAGGGCTTCATTTCCTTGCTGCAGGGGAGTTTTCCTGACGCTCCACACCAGTGGGTCTGCAGGTCCACCGGCCTGGCTTCCGGGGCGGAGGTCTCTCCGGCGCCCTGCACCCGTACCCCTGGGCCACAGCTCCCCGGACAAGCAGGCTCTGTCGGGACCTTGCTCTCCCACAAGCGGGCTTCACGCCACAGACAGAGCCGGCTTTCGAAACCTGAATTAGGTGAAGCTGTTTACAGCAGGTGGTTCTCGTGTGGTCATCGTTCCTGAATCGAGTTTTTAGTTCACATCACCTAAGTTTAGGTAGAGAAATACTTTTTTCTGAGCATAATGGAGCAGCCGTATCTGTTATTTTTGATTCTTTCCCCGCATAGATGGCCTTTAAAAAAAGTACAGTGATTTAAAAATGTGCTTGTGGCGTTGCCACTGCGGTGCAGGGATTGGCGGCGGCATCTCTGGAGCACTGGGACACAGGTTCGATCCCTGGCCCAGCACAGTGGGTTGGGGATCCAGTGCTGTTGCAGCTGTGGCTTAGGTCACAACCATGGATCAGAGCCGATCCCTGGCTTGTGAGCTCTGGGGCCGGGGCAGAGAGCAGCCAAAAAAAGAAATAAATGACATTAAGAAAATGTAAGTCCATAATTATGGATAATAAAAGTTTTATAAAGTCAACAAATTAATATCTTGTCTTCACTCTATATTTTCAATACTCTCTTAGTGTCTCCTGACCTCGGCACTCTTGAAGGAGTTTATTATTTGTTTTCTATCTTGGGCACAGGAGACAGGTATACTTACTGATTTTTCTCAAACACGACATTTTGTGCATTGCCTGGACACATACATTTTTTAAATGAAGTTTTAGGGTTTAAGTCGTGTGTCTCGATTGTGGCTTCAGGGTCCTCCAGGCAGAGGGCTTCTTTGTGGGTCAGGCAGGTGCTTCCACCGTGGTGGTTTGCAGACCTGGGCTCAGTCAGGTGGGTTCTGGCCTCCACAGGTGGCACTGACGTGGGTCCCACTAAGGCAGGGGCTGGGGCGGACGCCATCAGAGCAGACGCCCGATGAGGGCTGGGTTTTACACACGGCTTGGACGCGCCGTGGCCACAAAGCCATTTGCTTTGCCCTTTGCAAGGCGGCTCCAGCTGGAAAGGGGGGTTTCCGGCCCAGCAGGTGGTGCGGGAAGGGCCAAGGAGTGAGGCCTGGCAGCCACAGACTGACCAGCAGCAGGGAGTGGCACCTCCCCGTGGCGGGCACCTCCAGACCAAACGGGGGTGGGGGAGCCTCAGGGCGGCTTCCTGGAACCTAACCTGCCGCGCAGCCAGCACCGCCTTGTGTCCTGGGTGGACTGACCACACCAGGCTGGGGGCCACACAGCAGAGAGCAAAACCACTCTGAAGGAGGAGGGCAGGGTCCCTCCTGCCCCTTGCAGCTGCCCGTTCTGTTCTCTGTTCTGTCACCTGTGCCCTCGTCTTCTCTCCCATCAGGGCACCCAGGTCAGGGCCCACCGTCCTCCAGTAGAGACTCGTCCTAACCTGATCACGTCTGCAAAGACCCCAGGGTTAGGACACACCAACCCACAGCTGCGGGGTAACGGGCGCTGCCGGAACCAGGGCTGCTGCTCGGGGAGTGTGCCCGGCTTCTGACCGCGGCGGGTGGGAAACAGGAGACCTCAGTGGGCGGCGGGCTGTAGGGCTGAGGGGCCCCATCTCAGGGAGGAAGTGGCAGGGCCCCCTGCCCAGGACCTAACCCCCGTGCTGCCGGCCTCGGCCCTCGAAAACCGCGCTCAGGAGGCAAGTGTTGGCAGAAACAGAGGCGGTTGCTCTGGTCAGAAGCCGACACTCTGGGGAGGAGGTGGGGTCAGGGTCCCCAAACCAACCAGGAGGATTCCGCCGTGGAAGTTTTCAAGGGCAACGGGAGGTGACGTCCGTTAATCGTGGAGCCGGGAGGGCAGCGTCCCCCACGGGCGGCCGGCTTGTTCCCTCTCCTGAGCTTCCTGAGATGCTGTCCTGTCCCACAGCTTGTTCGCCTTTCGAGACTCTGCCCAAGGGGAGCTGTGGGAAAGGTCTGGTCCTCTGTTCCTCACTTACTCTGCATTCAGGCTTCTCTCACCTAGAAGAGAACCGATCGCTCAGCAAAAGGCGCCGTGTGACCCGGAGACTTGCCGGGTGTCCTAAGGCCAGAGCTGAGCAGGGCCTGGGGGCGCCTGGCTTCAGGGTGGTGGCCAGACAGGAGGGCCTGCTGCAAAGAGCTCCTTCCTGCCCAAAGCTCCTGACCCCTGCGTCATCTCAAGATTCTTCCTTCTGGGACCTTCTCTCAACTGGCTTCAGTCCAGCCTCGCAGGCCACGGCCTTCCTCTCTGACATGATGGGGACAGAGCTGACCGTTGCAAAAGCGGAAACCCCTACACACTCTGTGGGATGGGTGTTTGTGGTGAGGAAACAGACTCGGGGCAGCAGGGTACACTGCCAGAGTGACAGCGGGAGGGAGTCAAGATCCAGGTTGGACGCGGCCACCTCCAGAGCCTGGTACCTCCTGGCTCTCCCTGCAGGTGCAGCCCCACCAGCCTCCTCTCAAATGGTTCTCCTCTAACTAGAAAAAGCGCTTCTTGGAGTTCCTGTCGTGGCTCAGTGGGTTAGGAACCCAACGTAGTCTCCATGACGATGGGGTTTGATCCCTGGCCTCGCTCAGTGGGTTAAGGATCCGGTGTTGCCGTGAGCTGTGGTGTAGGTTGCAGACGTGGCTTGGATCCCGAGTTGCTGTGGCTGTGGTGTAGGCCAGCAGCTATGGCTCCGATTAGACCCCTAGCCTGGGAACCTCCATATGCCGTGAGTGTGACCCTAGAAAAGGTGAAAAGACAAAAAAATTAAAAAATAAATAAAATAAAATACGACCGTTCACCATGTTAAGAATGACAGACTTTTATGTAACAAATAGGAAGCTGGTTGACTTTGAAGCCCCGTGCGTGGTAAGTGTGTCGCTGTAGCAGGATTTCCGTAAACTCCTTGTATCACCATCTTCTTGGTGTTTTTATTAAAAAGGTGACACCCACGTCCCTGGATCTCCTCGCTCCTGCTAAGAGGGTCTCATCCCGCCCAGGCGCCTTCGTGGGAGTCGCCTCCCGGGGCCACGTGGAGACATGGACACCAGGCCTCAGGGTTCTGGAGGCCTCCTCCTGGGCCTCAGGCCGCGTGTTTGCCTGTGCCCTCAGCGGTGACGGGCCAGGGAGTCCTGGGGTCCCTTCTGTGAGGTCCCGACCCCCACCACGAGGCTCCATCCTGTGACCCATCACCTCCCAGAGCGCCTCCCAGCGCCATCCCTGGGGAGGCTTTGATCCGTGGGCTTGAGGGAACAGACACTGAGTCTCAGGCAGAACGTGAGCTCCACTGACGTTATCCAGCCCTCCCACGCACGCTCTCTACTGAAGTATTTGTTTTTCTCAAAGTGTTGTGAGTCTGGGAGTTCCCATGTGGCTTAGTGGTAATAAACTTGACTAGCATCCATGAGGACACAGATTTGATCCCTGGCCTCGCTCAGTGGGTTAAGGATCCGGTGTTGCTATGGCCGTGGTGTAGGCTGGCAGCTGTAGCTCCAATGCAATCCCTAGCCTAGAAAATTCCATATGCCGTGGGTGCGGCCCTAAAAAGAGAAAAGACAAAAAACCAACCAAACAAAAAACGGCAATTCAAAGCCAATGCAAGTGTGTGTGTGTGTGTGTGTGTGTGTGTGTGTGTGTGTGTGTGTGTGTCTCCACAGGTGCCCACAGGAGCCCTGTGTCCCCTCTCCTCCAGGGAGACAGCGGTTTCGCCCCAACCGAGGCAGGGCTGGTCCTGCCCGCCCCAGACACAGTCTTCGTCTCGCAGATTCCGCGGGGCGGGCGGCCTCTGAGCCCCACAGGAATAATTTGTGGATTTGCGATGACCCGTCATGGTTTGTGGAGAACATTTCTGGAAGCCACCTCAGGGGAGGGGGGCTTCTGGGCCTCGAGGCTCCCCTCCCTCACGGAGGCCGCGAAGCGGGAGTTTGGGCCGCCGACGGCCTCCTTGCTCCGGGGGGGGGGGGCTTTCTGTGCCTGGAGCCGGCAAGGACAGGCCGGCCTGCGGGCCGGGACCCCGGCTCCACCTGGTGGGTTTTGGACCCCGTGTCCTCGGAACAGTGGGGGTTGATGTCAGCCCGGTCCCCAGAGCCTCTCTCCGGCGCCGGAGGCGAAGCTCGGGGCGTCTGCACAGCCGCGGGCGTGCAGGGAAGACGGAGCTGACCCGGCGCCCGGCGTCGCGGGCCAGGCCGGGTCCACGCAGGGACATTTGATCCTAAAAGTGATTAACCCCCGTGCCTCTCCCTTGAAACCAGCGCATGGGCCTGAGACACCGCAGTTTCTCCCCGGGGACGTCTCTCCGAGCTCAGCAGGACTGGGGACAATGGTGACGGAAGGCCCTTCGTGTTGATGAAAAGGGCCTGAGGTCAGCGCACTTGCTGACCCTCCGCACAACAGACCCGAGGCCGCCGCGCTCTGCAGGGTGGGGTGGAGGGGATGTTCCTCCGAGGCCGGCCTGCACCTGGCTGCGGGCTGGCGCCACCTCGGGGACGCAGGGTGCCAGGGTCCTAAGCAGCACGGGCACAGGAAGCTCAGCCAGGTGGGGCACAAAGATCCCGGCACACAGGTACACACGCGTGACTGCATGTGTGTGCCTTGTGCTGTGAGACTGTGTATCTGCACGTGCGTGTGCAGGTATGTGGGCCTGCATGTGTGTGTTTCTGCACACGCGTGCATTGGGCCTGCATGTGTGTGTACCACATACACGTGTGTGCACAGGCGTGTGTGTCCCTGTCCACGCCTGCGCCTGCCGGGAGCTTGCATGTGCATGAATGGCAGTGAATGCATGAACGCATGAGTGGCAGCGTGAGGTGGTGGGTCTGATCGGGGCGCTCAGCCGCCCAGCAAAGGCAACCAACTGTCAAGCCCTAAACCTGGAGAAGCCCGCGCTCATCCCCACCCCCGGCCTCTGGAGCCTCCAGCGAAGTGAAGGCGCCCTGCCACCCGCAGGGTGAGGAAGCCACGGCAAAGGCCTCCCTGGCACCTGGCACGGGGACACGGTGACAGCGTCAGGCCCTGGCTGTTCTCTCCCAAACGTAAGCCATCTGCCAGCAGGAAGGTTGCCGACCTCCGTCTGTGTTTCCGTAGAAGAAACAGAATGTTCTGAACACAGAAGTGGTTGAGAGGAGCGCGCCTTTGAGGGCTCATGACGCGGCAGCAGGACGCGGGCTCCTGCGTCACTGAGCCCGAGTGGCTCTCCTACGGGCAGCTTCGGGGCACCTGGCAGACGGTGCAGATTTAGGGGGTGTTGGCTCTGAGGGGCCCTTAGCTGTGCAACGGTGCTCGTGGGGTGCTGTCAGTCAGCCCACAGATGCCCCCAGTGAGCCCCACGCCCTGGCCTCCGTGGGTGAATATTCCAGATTTAATCCAACACACATCAAGCAATGCTTTAAGAAATGCCTCTGGGCTGCAGTTCACGGCGAAGCTTTGGGAGAGCAGCCCCCTGGCAGGAAGCAGAGTGTCCGCACAGTCCAGCGGGGGGAGTCACAGCGGACTCGTGGCGGGAGCAAGCAGGACCTCCGGCGAACGAGGCTGCCAGGCGCCAGGTCAAATCTGCTTAAGACGGGGGTCTGTAAGACAGGTCGGTTCCTTGAGTTCAGCACGGGGTCTTCGCCAGCTGCCGTGTCAGCGACACTCACAAACGTGAGAGACATTTTGTCCACCTGGACTCGCAAAATTCCCTTTCCCTTTTGCACTGAAAATCGAGAGTTTCGTTTACCTACAAGTGTTTCCATCGCAGAGGACGGCTCGGCTCGGCTCGGCTCGGGCATCGCATTGAATAAAGGGATGTGCGCCTGGACTGCGGTGCGTTAGTAAGGCCTCCGTGCGCAGGAGGCGTTAAGCAGCAAGAGGTAAACGCACAAGCCCACCCCCGCCCCCTGGATCCGAGCTGCGGCGCCCTTGCTTCTCACCACGAGGGACGGTCAGCAAGAGGCGGGCCTTGCCGGGCAGGACGGTGACGGCCAGCTGGAGAATCACGTGACGCAGATGGCTTGCTGAGGAGGCCGCTGCCTCTTTCTGCCGTGTGGTGAGGCCAGGATGTCCCGCCGAGGGGTCATGGGGGCGGGACGAGCCACAGAGACGAAGGATGAAGAAGCGGGAGCCCAGGCTGGGGACGCTCCGGCCAGGACAGGGTCTGAGGGCGGCCAGGCCCTGCAGGACACCCGCTGGGACTCGGGGAGTAGCAGGCGGGTCGCCGTGACGACCTGGGGCTATGAGGCCAAGGGAGACCCCTGGGTGGAGGGTGGGGTGGGGGTGGGGTGAAATGGAGTTTTAACTAAAGAACAACACCCCCCCCACACCCCCGCCTTGGCTAAGAAGGCAGCTGCAAGCCTTTCTGGCTATACTCGTCACTATACCACCCTTCTTGTAATAATGTAACAACTGTGTGCCCTCTGTCCAAGCCAGCAGCCCTGCTCATCAGGTTCCCAACATTGCTGATCAGTTCCGCTTCTGTAACCTTGCTTGCTCAGTTTCTTAGGGAGGAACTCTGTCTGCTTGGGGATGGGGGGAGGTCCGGGATGCTTACATGGGAAAATCAAGACCTTGCAGTGTATAAAGGTTACTGAGAACAAAGACCCGGTGCTCAGACTCTGGCAGTGACTCCTCTGAGCCCGCACCGGTGCTGAATAAACCTTGCTTTTCCATATCTCCGAGTGCTGTTTGTCTCCTTCCACTGCCACGGTTTTTGCGGTTTCCGCAACAGGGGGAGTGTTTCAAAGATGCAGGGGGGAGGGAAGCCCCTATGGACCCACGTGACAGGAGGCTGAGGGAGCCCCTGCTGATGGCCTGACGCGGACACGAGAGAAACCGGGTCCCGGTGGTTCTAAGGGCCTGGCCTGAGCTCCCAGCATGGGCAGCTGGCGCCTGCAGAGATGAGGGGAGGAGTGGGAGAGGCCGGTTCCCAAAAGCAGGTCGGGAAGGCGATTCGACAGCCAGTCTGAGGGGGTATGTCGGCGACGCTGGGCAAGCAAGGCTGAGGCCCAGGGAGACGCCGGGGACAGGTGGACCCGGAAGCCTCACTGACCGGAGGCCCTCCTGGTTCTGACACCCTCTTAGTGTCGCAAGATGTCACCACTGGGGGACACTGGGGGAGGGCGCTCACAACAGCAAATGAATTTACAGTGATCTCAAAATGAAACTTGAATTTAAAAAATGGAAAAAGTCTCCAAGGGGCTGGGGGTTCCCTGTCCTAGAGAATGACAGTGGCCCGACAGGAAACGGCTTCTGAGTCTCAGGCGCCCGATACTGAGAAGCGGGGAAACCGGCAAAAGAGCAACAGAGGGCCCGTGAGCACAGGCAGCCCGGGGACAGCGAGACCTGAAGAGGGCTCCTGACCTGGTACGGGCTCCCGCACAGAGGAGGAAGGCTCGCTGGCCGGAGGGGAGCCGCCCGGCCTGTGGGAGCAGGGTTGGGGGGCACAGAAACGACCAGCACTGATTCTCTTCTAAATGGTGGCGGAACCTGAGTGAAACTGACCCTCTCCAGCACGCCCAGGTCTGAGTTCAGCGATGCCAAGACACTCGGGCTGCTGTGTGACCAGTAGCGCCATCCGGCCCCCAGCCGCCTGCATCGTCCGGGCTGAGCCTCGCACCCCTGACACACAAAGCCCCCTCCCCCGAGCTCTGTGACTTGCCAGCTCTGGGGACCAGTCTGGGGGACACTGGCTGCCCCTCCGTTTATCTCCCACTTGGGCACTTCTGACGCCAGCTGCCTGGGTCTCCACGCAGGCGCCCTGGTGATAACTGCCCGGGGCGGGTGCAGACCCTGCAGGCTCGGTCCCACCAGACCCCCACTCCAGGCACCGTCTCAGCCCAGGGTCCCTGATCCCCAGAGCCCTCAGCTTAGATGGTCTGTGAGAATAGCGCCCAGCACCGGGGAACAGGTGCTCGGCATTGCTGAGTTATTGCAAAGTACCCACGACTTCGTGTCGCCCATTTATCGCTGAGCGTTGCCTGCCCAGCATCGCCGGTTCGTGGCGGAGAAGATGCAGGGACTCAAAAAAAGGACCTTGCCTGATGGCAGAGAAACCTGAAGGCAGGTTCTTAACCAAGAAAGGGAGCTCACCTGAACGGTACAAGCCGAAGGTGGACCTCTGGTCAGGATGAAAGCCTGCCTGCACGGTGCAAGCCGAGGGCAGGCCTCAGGTTACGCGGCTCTCACTTCGATGCTGATGGGGAAGAATCGGGGCTTTCCTGGGAAAGCAACTTCCATGCTTGCGCCGGAGAACATGGATTGTTTCTCGGGTGACATAGTCTTTCCTGCTGTTTTATTTGTTATTCAGTTTTCCTCAGTCTTTCCTGATTATTTGCTTATTATTCTTATTTCCCTATGGTGATTTGTGACTTAACAAAATTACAACAATAGTATAATAAGAATTTCATCCTGAAGGACATTTCCCCTATTCAAATCCAACTTCGTTAAAACATAGTGTTTATCTAGTTTACTAGTTATATAGTAAACTTTAGAGTTAGGATTTTAATGAGGTCCATAGAAGTTAGCCATATCTTATCCAAAAAACCTAGCTGTGAGTTTTGTCTTTGATTTTAAAAGCTTTTTAGTGATAGCTAGTTTAATTAAGTTGGTTTATATTTACTTACACTGTCTCCCTGCCATAACGCTTTGAAGAGAAGCACCAGTCTACAAACAAAGTTTGCGAATGCCAAATTCTTATATTTTATGGCCCTTCAAAGCACTCACTAAGTTTAGTTAAGATAGAGGTCTTAAAACAGGATGCATAGCGGCTGTACCATGTACTAGTTAACCAATGGACTTTTAACACTGTAATGTAATCTGTAGTGAAAAACTGTCTATAGAATCAAGCACTGTTGCCAATAAAGTTGGAGCAGTCCAGCGCCCGGAAAGAAGGGACAAAGAGGCTGCCTCCGATGCAAAAGCCGACGTCTGCCCATCTTCTTCGGGAAAAAGCGGACGCTCCCTGGCCGCCGGAGCTGGCCTTCGGCAGCGGAGGCCCTTGAAAGGACCCGGATGCAGAGCCAGGAGAAGGGGTGCGTGGGGAGAGGCCGCGGAAGGTCCACGCGCGGGAGCTTCTGTGTCGGCTCAGTTCCGAGGATTCGGGAGCCGTGTGTGGGGACCCAGGGCTGACGGTTAAACACTCGCAGGACAGACAGGGTCCTGCCAACGCTGGCTTTGCCGTTAAACAGGGAGCGTGGGCTCTGAGGCAGGCTCGGTGGCTGACCCGGAGCATCTTCTAGAACCCCGCCTAAGCCAGCAGAGCCTCCTCTTTCTGCCCGTGGTCGGGCCCAACACGCCGCCAAAGGATAAATGAAGCCACCAAAGGCAAGTAGACTAACTGACCTCGTCACAGCAGTGTCCGGGAACGAGCCACAGAATTTGCACAAATGCTTTTCCGCGGCGTGTGAATCACCCGCACTTTTGTTTATAGGAGTAAAGTGTATTTCCCGTCATCTTCCTCTAAGTGCGGCCCCAGCAGTGGGTTTTCCGCCGTTGGCGGGAGCTTCAGCATCTGAGGCCCGGGTCCCTCGTCTGAAGATGGAAGCGAAGCAGGTGCCTCAGAACGAGGTCATGGAGCCGTGTGAAGTCACACACGCGGCATCTCATCTTTTCCCTGTGTCCCGGCGCCTCGCCTGGTAAACCCACTACCTCCATGGCTGCGACACTGCGTTGTCTCTGCATAAATTCTCTTAACACAGGCATCATTATTGCTTCCCAGGCAAGTTACCCCACTTTTGCTACAAGAAAACATGAACCTGCAATGCGGGGCTGCTGGCAGGAGGGCCCGTCTCTGCCCGGACACGGCTGACTTTAATTTCCACCTTTCTGCAGCTTTTGCCCTTCTGTACCTGTTAGCGAGCTTCTTACATTCAGAAAACTCATTTTATAATGTTACTAAAATTGCATTTTTTTATTGGTGGGGGGACCCCCGGGTTACAGAAAATGCACGCAGTTGTAACCAGCTATTACTTAAAACTTGGAAATCTTCGTGACTTAACTTTGCGAGTGTGGGCGAAAAGGAATTATGCTATTACAATGTGTGAAATCGCCCACAGCCTAAGTGAAGACGTAAACTGACTTCCCATTTCGGTGAAGTTGTTGATGCGTTTATTGCAGGGGAGAGTTCACTCAGGATTTTCTTGCCAAGAGTTGAATAATCACTCCGTGTAGATGCTTCAGGTCTTGGCAAGTCAGGCATTAACGACTAAGCCTAAGGGAGAAATTTTTTTTAATTCCTTTTATCTTTAACAACAATATAAATAGAAAAATTGCTTTCTAATCATATATGCTTGTGGCAAAATTGCAAGGAATAGAAGTAAAATGAAACCCCTTTCAAAGTCTTCCTTTTCGTATCCGGCCTCCGCCTGGAGATGGCTGAGCTCCTTCTCGTGGAAAGGCTGAGCATCAGCTTCATTATCTCTTGCATCCAGGAGTAAACATGTCATTCTTTTTATCGAGGCAACATAACAAACTTAACTGGATTGTATTCTAAATGAGGGCTTTGTTTTTTTTTTAAAACAGTGAATTTTTTAACCATCACCACAGAAACAACCCCAAACTAGGTGGAAAGGGACCATATATTCGCTCAGGCTGAAATCTGGTCAAAACAGCATGGAATACACAATGTTTTGTTTTGTTGGTTTCTGTAAATCGAGCTGACCTTTGCCCTGATGTGACTGGGCCTCTAATTCCGTAGGTTCTGACACCCCATCGCTTTTCCAGAGAAAGCCCACAGCTGCTGTCGGGAGTCACTGGTGCCGTCCACACCCGCCTCCGTCCAACTCCACCTGCCGACCTTCACGGCCCCGACGGGAGAGAAGCACATGGGGAGGGAGCCGGCGCTCCGGTCCTGGGACGCAAAGGTGGAGCTCTGCACACGCCGCGGGGCTGGGTCTCCCAGCGGGCATCCCTCGCACAGTCCCAGGCAGGTGGGCACGGGGTGTGGAGGGGACGGAGTTCCGAGGTTCAAAAGCAGAACAGTGGTTTTCTGACACGAGACCCCCAGGGTCTCAGGCTACCCTGTGTGTACCCCGCCCTTGGGACGGGGACAAGTCTGACTCTGTCTTGGATCCGCTCCACAGCCCCAACCCCTGGGCTCTGTCCCCTGCGCCCAGTCCTGCTGTCCCTGCTGCACCTTTTGTCAAAAAGCCTGAAGTCAACAGCAGGGCCCATTCTCGGGGCCTGACCTTTAGGGTACAGCACTTTCCATCCACCTAGAGATGAAGGTCGCAGAGCAGAGAACGGCATCCGTCCTGCTGGAGGTTTACGGGAGACTCCAGCCCGGCCCACGTGGACAGCGGTCAGGACAGAGGGTCCCGGCACCGAGACGTTGGCAACCAGCAGCCATGCCCTCCCACCTTTCAGCGCAGACCCCCTGGAATCTCCCCCGGGGGGTGGTTCTTTGGGACGCGAGTCCACCATCTGCTCCGTCTGCCGTCTTTCCGAGCCGTCCCTCTTCCCGCCCAAAGCCTCGTCTCTGGATGATGTTGGCTGTGGTCCAGCCGGCAGTGAGAGCTCAGATGCGGTGACACAGCCCAGGGCAGGAGGAACACAGGACAGTGTGAATCTAGAAGAGGCTCTTCAAAGATGTGCCCACATTTCTGATGAAATCCCATGTTTGGTCTCCTTTTCTCCGTTGTGAAGAGTCTGTAACAAGAAAACCAGTTCTGGCTCCATTTTTGGGACGATGTGGTGGAAGCTGCCACGGCGGACGTGCCCACTCATGGAGATCCTGGCTCTTGGTGGCCTAAACTCCCAGGATGAAGCCGGGACCCCATGGGGAGACCTGCGTCCTGTGGCAGCAGGGGACTTGCACCCCTGGACCAGGATCTGCGATGGGCCTGCTGTCGGGAGCCCCCGGGGCCCTGGAGTGGCCGAGGCCGCACAACTGTCGGGAGCCCCTGAGCACTCAGGCTCCGCCCGAGGCCGCCAAGGCAGAGAGGCCTCTCCTCAGACACCAGCCGGCGTCAGATTGTGTTTCGGGTCCAAGGTCATGAGAGCCGTGTCTTCAAATCCCAGATCTGAGCCCGCAGGAGGCCTGCCCGCCTGGGGCCCCTCCTGTGGCCCAGGGGCTTGGCCCCGAGTCCAGGCCCTGCAGCTTCTGGGCTCCTGTGACCTCGGCCCGGCCGGCCTCCCTCAACTGCAGTCACAGCAAGGACCCTAGAAATGACCATCGATGACCGGCAGCCCTGCCCACAGAGGGCAGCGGGTGTGGGCAGTTCCTGGGTCCCTGGCCCGAGCCGGCCTCCCTCTGACGGGACTCCGCTGTCCCCGCCCGGCCGCTGGGAGCCCACCTCCTGCTGTCCTGGCCTCCCGGGCCTTCGTCCCTTCCACCCAGGCAGTAAGAGCTGTTCTCCCCTCTCTCCCCCTCCCAGCTGCTTCACCACAAAGTCCCAGCTGCAGAGACAGAGACGCACACCTATTTTGACAGAAAAACCTTTGGGTGACTTTTCTAACCCAGCTCAGGGGGACCCTCCCGGTCCTGCTCCCCCCCCTGGCCCCTCCCTACGTGTAGCCCTGGAAAGCCAGGTCCAGCCGTGGGTGCTGGGCCCGAGGGGTCCAGGCCCTGCCCCTCGCACGGTCGGACTGACGTACCCACAAAACTGCCCAGTACCACCTGCAGTTCAGGGCCGTGCGCGCCTGCATCCTGCTGCCGTGTGGCATGGCCCGCAGCACCTCAGCTCTGAGCTCTGGGGCTGCTCCGGGCAGGGGGGCGTCAAGGGAAAGGCGTCTCCTAAGAGCTGCTGCCTGTGAGCCTCCAGATGCGGCCCGAGCCTCCCAGCAGCCCCGTGTCCTCATCAAGCCGCGTGGCTCCTGTGCCCGCGAGAGGCCAGCAAGGTCGCCACCACGTTGCTTGGCGTGGCCATGCTGCCTTCGTCACCCTCCTTGAGTGTCTGAACTGCACTCTCCCTGACTGGTCCCCTGCATCTCGTCACCATCCTGCGTGGGGACGTGGGGCCGAGGACACCTCGCTGTCCCAAGGTCATCACTAATCACACCTGCCACGTCCCTTTGCCATGTGAGGTGACAGTCGTGGGCCCCAGGGTGAGGAGGGGACGTCGCTGGGGTCACCATCCAGCCCCTTGGGCCCTGGTCTCCGGAGCGCATGCTCTCCTCACCCGCGCTGGGGCTGAACCACCTCGCCTGCCACGTCCATGGCCCTTTTCCACCATCACGACTCTGAACGTCTCTCTTCGGGAAAATTCCACCCAAAGCCCCAAAACTGTGTTTCCAGATGCTGCCGGCTCGCTGCCTGTGGGCGCCTCTGATGCCTCAAATTCAGCCTCCAAACCCGAGCCGTTACCTCTGCTCCGGTCCCGAGTCTGAGTCCCACCCTCGGCTGGGACCCACTCTGCCCGCTCCCCGCTCCAGGCAGCTCCTCTGCTCAGGAGCCTGAGCCCCACGTGCGGTCCTCTCCCATCCCAGCCCGTTCTGTCCTTTCAGGGAGAAAGCGAAACCGAGTGTCCACCTGCTCTCCGAGCCTTTCTGACTCACCACTTGCCACCTTCAGATGGATCTTTCTAAGCCTGTAGCCCGGACACTCTTCTGCGTCAAATATCCTGATGTTCAGATGCCTCGTATCCTGTGGTGGAATTAATCTCAGCTTTCCTGGAGGAAGCATGGTCATGTTTGAATAAGTCCCCGAAAGAGAAGGAATAGGAGGCAGAGGACGGGGAAGGTGATTTTTTTTTTTTTACTTTTTTTTTTAGGGCCGCACCACTGCATATGGAGGTTCCCAGGCTAGGGTCGAATCAGTGCTGTAGCAACTGGTCTACACCACAGCCACAACACAGGATCCAAATCGCATCTGCGACCTACACCACAGCTCATGGCAATGCCAGATCCTTAACCCACTGAGCGAGGCCGGGGATGGAACCCGCAACCTCACGGTTCCTAGTCGGGTTGTTTCCACTGCGCCACAAGGGGAACCCCAGAAGAGGATTTTCATGCAGAAGAAACCCAAGACTCAGATGGGATGCAGAGAGCTCAGAAGCTCCCCGCGACCCACACACCAGGGAGTCTCATCCCCGCTTGGAGACCAAGGCTCCAGGCCGAGGGCTGCGGGCTGCGGGCTGCGGGCTGCGGGCCGCGGGCAGGGCCTGGGCAGCATGGGAAGCAGCGGCCTCTGAGGAGGACCGTGCTCTTCTCAGGCGTGTGGGTCGGGGAGACGCTCGGGAGGAAGATGCGAAGGCGCTGAGCTCTTCCTCGGGTCTCCTTTCCCGACGCCGAGCGGCTCTCCCTCCACGGCTGGAGGCTCCGCTTCACGGGCACCTGCTCTCCAGCTGTCTACACACGTTCTACAAACACGGCTGTCACCTTGCAGCCGGCACGGGGCCGGGAGCCGGTCCAGCTCGGCGGGGGCGGGGAGCAGCCCGAGGAGCCGCTTATATGCAGGCGGCCAGGCCCCTCGGCCGCCAGGCACAGGTAGGAGCTCACCCGTCCCGCACACCCGCCTCCGGGCCGAGCAGAGGAGAAGGTGAGGCTGCACACCCTTCTCTGTCCTTTTTCCATGAGAACTCCATCCCTGACACTTGCAAAGCAGTTCTAGGGAGGCCCTTGTTTGGGCGCAGGGCCCCTCGGGGGGCGGGTCTGAGCCGGTGCAGGCTTCCTGTGACCTCGGGCGGTGGGCACCGGGCACCGGGCAGGGCTGCCTGGGCAGCCCAGAGCCTCGGCCCGAGCCGCGCTCTCGTCAGGCCGCACGGGCAGCACCACGCTGTCGGCAGAGTCCACGGTCCTGGAAGCGTGAGCGAGAGCAAGAGGGATTTGGAGGAGAGAGGTGATGGCTTGGGCGCTGGTGCTTTGTCACTGAAATCAGTTTACAAGCAGGAGGAAGAACGCTGGGGGAGGCCCCAGGCGCCGAGGAACTATTCACCCCCTTTTCTAAATTTCTACATTCCTCGCCTGGCTCACTGTGTGCTGCAGAGTCAAGTAACGGGAAATAGGGGTTTTATTCCCAGATATTCGGCACCATCTGGCATCCTGGGGAATAGGACTGGCTGTCGCTGAGCTTCCCCACGGAGCAAGCGGCCAAAGAGGGAAAGTTGCCTGCAAACAGCTGGGCAGGGACGGCCCGTCCATTCCAGGCCGCTCAGCGCCCCCAGGGCTCGGCCCCGGCTTCTGGGAGCAGCCGCCTCGCAGAGACCAGCGAGTGAAGGCAGCTGACAGACGCGCACTCACCAGGGGACGGCGCCCAGGACTCACGGCGGGATGGGGGCGCGGGCCGTCCTGGGCGTCACGCTGGCCGCGGCCTGTGCAGGAGCTTTCTTCGCATCCATCCTGAGACGAAAGGACCTCCTTGGGGGTGAGTAACTGTACGTCACCATCTCCTGAGCCCCTGGGGCCATCGGCCGGCACCCCGAGCAGACTCAGGGACCACCCCTCGGGGCTCTGCACCCCTGGCCAAGAAAACTGGTAATTCTCGAGTTTAAAAGATTCAAACACAATTCCTTCTGAAGAAATGACTCATTTTCCTGTGATTACACAATAGAAAATGTCCATTTTTACCGGCTCATGTCTTTGGAAACGTTCCTTTGGGAAAAGCTGTTTGTCCCTTTATTACAGAACCACTTTTCATGAAATCACTTCTGGGCCGCATTTTCTGAATCAGGGTCCTGCGGTGTCCAATTCCTTCCAGGAAGGTACGGCTGTGCTGCGGTTCAAATAGCCACGGCTCAAACTTTGCTTTGGTTTGAGAAAAACAGAGGGAAACAATCTCAGACACAGAGAAAGGATTTTACTGGAGCCGAGAGAAGGAGCGAGTTTCAGGGCCACGTGGCCACCAGGCTCCGGGATGCAGGCCTCTCGGGGAGGCTGGCCCCCTGGGGCCACCTGGGCGTGGACATCCTGCTCCCCCACACTCCCCAGAGCCCCCGCCCTTGGCCCCCCAGGCCTGAGTGGTCTGGGTCCCGCACTGATGGCACCTCCTGCTGGGAGCCTCCGATTCCCCAAATCCACTCCATCCTGGGGCTTGGTAGCCTTGGCGACGGTGGGACCCACGTCCTCCGCAGACGCGCAGGCCCCTTGGGAAAGCAGCCCGGCCGTCGAGGCCGCGAGGAGGCCCGGGTCCAGCTCAGAGGCAGGTCTGCCGTCTGCCCCCCAAGTATGCAAAATCGAGACCCCAGACAGTCGCCACCTTGTTTCTATCTGCGCGTTAATGAGACCCTCTGCCCTCAGCACCGAGGGCCTCACGCCCGGACAGCAGCACCAGCAAACACAAAAGCCAGGGCCCCTTAAAATGCCCTCAAAGTGGTGCCACCTCCCCCACCGCAGGCAGCCCCCCAGCCCCACACCCGACAGACGACGGGGCACAGCAGTTGCTTAGGGACTTAAATGAATTACTTCGTTTCACTTTTACAAAGTCCTACAAAACCAAGGTAACGAAGTGCTTATGAGAGCTGTTCATCAGAATATAAAAGTATCTGCACCCTGGCGCTTTTAGTTTTAGATACCACATCACAGCGTTGCTAGAGCAGTTTTTGTCATTTCCCCATCTCTAAGAGGTTTTTTTTTCCCTCAAACTTTCAGTATATATAGAAACAATGTGCAATAGAGCATCTGGAAAAAAGGCTGCACCATGGTGCCTCATTTATTACTGTTCATTAGAATATTTTGTAGCTGGCTAATGTCTTGTTTACTTGGCAAATGATGTATTTAGAAAATATGATTAGTCGCACAGAGTTTCAATTTTACAGCCTTTTAATACAGTCATTTTTTTCCAGTTGACAAGCCAAAGTTCATTCTAAACAAAATAATGACTCACGGATGAACTTTCTTTGAAAGGTACCTGATTGGTCGTGTTTCTCCGCGGCCAAAATCCCAGTGGCGGAACCACTAGAGTCTGCCTTGAACTTGGGTCCGCGGTGCGTGGGCTCACAGACCCGTGACAGGAAGCATTCGGGTGTCCAGCCCGAGGCCATTAGGACACAGGCTCCAGGCCTCCAGGCTGGACCTCAGATGCCCGGCTGCCGGTAGGGGGCCCTCATGGTCGGGTAGGCTGTGTGGGCTGCTCCCCGCTGGGGTCCAGCCACCTGTTCACTGCTCAGAAAGTGGAGCCCACAGGGTCTCAGACACAGCAGAGCTGTGGCCAAACTCCACCCCCCCACCACCCAGATCCAAATTCACTCGTGTTTGAATCTGGCTGGTAAACACTAGGGAACAACTGGGCATTCGTTTTAGGTTTCACAGTCAGTGTGGGACCTGTAGGAATGACTGCATATCAAAAGTGTAAGTCCCTTCTTGGAGTTCCCATTGTGGCATAGTGGAAATGAACCTGACTAGTATCCACAAGGGCGCAGGTTCGATCCCTGGCCTCACTCAGTGGGTTAAAGATCCGGCATTGCCGTGAGCTGTGGTGAAGGTCGCAGACGTGGCTCAGATCCTGATGGCTGTGGACCCCTGGTCAGGGAACCTCCATATGCTGCTGTTACAGCCCTAAAAAAAAAAAAAACTAAGTCCCCGCTGGAAAACTCTGACTACAGCCTTTATCACGGAAACTGCATGTGTTCACTATGCAGCTGGGATACGTTTCCAGTGTTCGTGCAAAGTCGGGATTTATGTGCCATTATCTTTATGGCAAATGTTCCAACAAGTACAGCCTTTACAAGAGAGTGGAGGCAAAGGAACAGGAGACACAGAGGCGCTGCCGCAGGAGGGGAGTTTGGGGAGCAGTTGCCCCAGGTGGGGAGTTTGGGGAGCAGGTGCCGCAGGTGGGAGTTTGGGGAGCTGGTCTGATGAGCGGATTTGCTGGAGAAGGAAAGTCAGCCTACTTATTCCAATTCACTGGACTTGCGCAAACAGGGAGCATTAAAGTGAGGATTAAACAGAGCTTGGAGCAAAACCAAGGCCTTGGAGGCCGTCAAGGGAACAGCTCGAGAGGAAGCTTTCCGCATTCCTGCCTGCTTGTTTTCAAAGCCCGTCTGTGGGAATAAGTGAGTCGCTTCCTCCTGAACGGCCATGTTTCCTTGCACCACCGCCTCCCAAGTTCCAGCTCTTTTCTGTAGCAGAGGAGTGGGCCTGGGGGTGGGTGCTGCTGGGGGGGGCGACACTCAGTGTCTGGGGAGGGCCTTCCTCCCCGGGGCAGAGCCGGCGGCTTCTTGCCACGTCCTCACGTGGAGGAGGGTGTGAGGGAGCTCGTGGGCCTCCGCACAGGCAGGGGAAGCCCGCGGCGAGGGGCCAGCCCACCCTCCACACCCCCGAAGCCCCACCCCCGACGACACCGAGCTGTGCCTTAGGACCTCAGCACGCGGATGTGGGGGAAAGACAGACTTTGCTACCAGCGCTCAGTGCACGTTCCGAGCACAAGAAAATAAAAAAGAGTCTTTCATTGGAAACCGCTGGTGTATCTGAGTCGATGGTCTTTTGTAAATGCACAGGTTAAACTAGGCTACTGTTATAAACTGAGTTACTGGTTTAGGTAACCAGCGCTCAGGAAAAAGCTACGCAGAGCCACTGGAGCTGTTCGGGCGAGGGAGAAGCAGGCCTGGCCTGGCCCGGCCTGGTGTGCTGTGGCCTGGCCGGGCGTAGCCAGGCAGACCTGGACGGAGCTGGGTCCCTTCTGAACCCCATCGTGGCATCTCCGCCTCGGAGGAGGAAACACCCATCTCGGGGGTGGAGGAGGCTCCTGGAGGCAGCGGCCCAGTCCAGGGAGGACAATTCCCCCGAGGCCCCGGGTGTCACTCCCTCAGGCTGGACGTGGAGGAGAGCCCAGGTCGGGTGGCCGAGCGTCGTTTGATCGTGTGCCGTTCCCTCCGCAGGGGACACGGAGGCATCTGGCGTCGCGGGCCTCGTGGAGGCGAGCAGGCTCCTGGTGGACGAGGCCATTCACACCACGATGAGAAGGTACCGTCCAGGTGGGGGCGGGGGGCGCACGCTGGTCCATGGATTTGCACAATCTCCTCCCTTGTGTCGGTGAGGAGCTGAACACGCAGGAGCTCACTCACCTTTCTAGGATCCCGCAGGCAGGACTGAAAGACCCAGGGTTGACTCTCAAATTCCCTCCCCGGGAAACAGGCAAGGCAGCGAGGGCACGCGGGGGTCTGCCCGTCCTGGTCCAGAGGGCGGATGAGTGAGCCTGGCTCCCCGGAGGCGGCCCAGAGCCGGAGGGAGGAGGGGTCCAGACGCGGCCCCGCCCGGGCTTGTGACTCGGCTGCACTGCCTCCTGGGGTCAAATCTGCCCACCTCTCTCCTTAAATCATTAGGAAATACCTCAGTTTCAAAGGTAAAAGTGGCATCGGTGTTAAGGATATCAGGGTCTCGCATTAGACTCTGTAAAACAAACACAAGAAATAAATATCTAAGAAGCAGGTTTTATCGTCGCAAACGTGTTATTTTGTTGGACGTTGACTCAAATAATATAAGCTCTCAAGATGCAAAATACCACAAGGCAGCGGCGGATTTATGTAATTCTCTGTTATTCCATCAGAAGAACTCCCTTCTGTTCATACTGGCTGCAACCCTTTCGCTTATTTCATAAAAACTTCAATCAAAGGGGAAAGAAAGAGAAAAAGCAGTTCTCATGACGTCAGGCATTTTTGACGTGCCCCGACCGTGGCCTCCACCACCCACGAAGGAGGGGGGCACCCAGGGGCGCAGTCGCGGCTTCCTGCCCTTGGTCCTAAAGGAGCTTGTGGAAGCCAGGTAGGACGTTTTGTTGGAAAGATGTGCTTTTGATGACTCTCAAATAATACTCTACAGACCCATCACACTGCACCTACTTCATCAGGAAGCCCTGCTTCTAGGTGTGCGAGGCTCTGTGCTGGATGCCGGATGTGAGGAAGTTAAAGCGTTGCCCACTGGAGTTCCTGTTGTGGCGCAGTGGGTAACGAACCCGACTAGCATCCATGAGGATGCGGGTTCAATCCCCGACCTCGCTCAGCGGGTTAAGGGTCCGGTGTTGCCATGAGCTGTGGTGCAGGTCGCCAACGTGGCTCAGATCCTGTGTTGCTGTGGCTGTGGTGTAGGCCAGTGGCGAAAGCTCTGATTCGACCCCTAGCCTGGGAACCTCCATACACCACTGGTATGGTCCTAAAAGGACAAAAAAACAAACAAACAACAACAACAACAACAACAAAGCATCACTCACTCTTAGGAAGGACACGTTCCTTCTGCAAAGACAGACACATACTGCACTTAATGAGGCAATGACAGCGCGAAGGTCAAAATGTTATGGTTGATTAGCTGATAAAGAAGCAGCTTTGGGTAATAATTTTGATAATGAAATGGTTTTAGATCTCAAAGTAAATCTTGCTACTTTATAGGTGAAAAAGGAACAAGACTTTTCTTAGTAACATCAAATTAGAGCAGCGACTAAATTGATTCTTGATATGAAAACAGAGCAAGGCCCTCACGGTTCCACGACGGCGAAGGTCCAGGCTTTCTCCCTGCTCACAAGCCGGGCACTCGGTGCCCAGGGTCCTCGCTGGTGACAGAAGCAGGAGAGCCCAGGTTCCCGGCAGCATCGGGGGCCAGAGCCTCAGCCCCCGGGGCTCCCGTGGCCCCTCCCCCGAGCGGTTCTGAGGAGACAGGAGACACCTGCAGGTGCACAGGTCACAGGACAGGACCTGGGAACACACCTCTCATGAGGACAGTAGCCCCCGCTTTGCCAGAGAGGACGGAGTCCCTGCGGGACTGGAGGGAATGACAGTGTCTATGGGGGGGTTGCCAGCATCCAAATCCATACCTTAGCTAAAGTGTGTGCGCATGTGTGTGTGTGTGTGTGTGTGTGTGTGTGAGAGAGAGAGAGAGAGTTGTAAGTGTGTGCGTACAAGTGTATGGTGAGTGGGTGTGGGTGTGAGAGTGTGTCTCCTGAGCTTTGACAAGCAATGACTGAGGATATGAGGTCGTGTGGTCAGTGCTGAGCCTGCACCTGCACCTGCACCTGCATGGCAGTGCCACCCAGGGAGCAGGGCACATCCCAGGCCACTAATAATTGAAACACAAAGGGCCACTGGATCAGAGCTGGGGACAGAAGCACGATAGGGCTGTTTCCTCCAGGCTCAGGCTGTGAATCAGACATCGGAGCACTTAGCGGATTCCTGCCGCTAAGCTTGGCCTGGCCGCTCTCAGGAGAGGCTTAGAGCTCCTGCAGGTGCCACCAGGTGACAGCAGCTTGTCACAGAGGCCACCTTGGTCCCGCCCCTCTGGGGTCCCCAGGCCTGAAATGCCAGTGGGCAGGGGGGTCCTGTGGTGGAGCTGCTGGGTTCCAGAAGGCCCGCGACCCTCAGAAGGACACAGGGATGGGAGGCGGAGGGGGAGGGGGACTGGCGTGGCTGGCTCACCCCGCCCAGGGGGTTTTGCGTTCTCAGAGCCAACAGCTCTGTCGCCCACTCTGCTGGGCGGTGAGCTGCTCCCTGACTGGTGTGGACAAAGCAGGGTCACAGCCTCAGCATGTTTGGTTTTGGGACCCAGAGGGGGCCTGGCTCTGAGCCCATCCACCACCGGAACCCGGATGTCTAACTGGATTTTGATGAGAAGTTTGATCTCACAGAGCTGTTGAGAGGATCAAATGGGTTTGCAGGTGGAAGTTTGTGAAAGACAAACATTGGTCATTCTCCTCCCTTTGGACGCTGGCAGGGTCTCTGCGCGTCTGTGCCATCGTTCACTGTCCCCACGACCCTCGTGGACGGGTCTGCATAAGCCCCATCCGTGAATCCCCACCTGCCCGTCACCCGGCAGGTGCTCCGTAAAGTGGCTGATTCGTAAGGAATTACTGAAACTCCGCAAGAGAATTTAAGAGTTTATATCTCCTCTTTGTGCCTAGAAACCTCCACAAAAGGGGGATCTTCTCCCCGTCGCAGCTTCTGTCTTTTTCCAAACTCCCGGAGCCCACAAGCCGCACGGCATCCCGGGCGGCGGAGATCATGGCGACGGCGGTCCAGGAGGTGAAGAGAAGGGTTTGCCGCAGGCGAGACGCCGACCGGCTCCCCACAGGTGAGCGCCCCGCCCCCGCAGGTGAATGCCGACCCCAGGTGGGCAGCTCGGAGTCAGGTGGGGTCCCCGCAGGGCGCGATTCACGGACCAAGCAGCGCTTCTTTAAAATGCTGGTCAACGTTTTCAACAACAGCCTCTTCCTGGGACTCTGGGAAACCGCTGCTTCCCTGCTCTTCAAACCCGGTGTGGAAACGCCGCGCAAGGACCCAAGCATCCTGTTCTGAGGCGAAACAGTGGAGGGGCTCTTCCGAGGCCCCCACGACCTGGTGAAAACGCGGGGCCCAGTGCGTCCCAGGGAGACGGGGCGACCGCCCAGCTTCTCAGGGGAAAATCTCCTCGGGCGCCCTCCTCAGGCCTCTGGGAACCGACCTGCCCGTCCCTGAAATGGGCCACGAGGGGCGTCCAGGCGGCCGGCCACGGGCAGCGCAGGGAGCAGAAGGACCAACGGCAGCCCCTCAACGGCTCTGCCGATTAAGATACTGAGATGAAAGCAATTTCGCCCATGAGGCACATTTGTCAGTCCCGTGGTGAGGGAGGAAAAGCACGGTTTTTAATGAACTGATCAAGACTGTTTCAGTGAGGCGCCATGAGCTTCCTGGTCTCTGAGTTTATCTTTCCAACGGACTGTAGATGGAATGAAGGCGGACGTACCAGCCGCACACCAGAGCGATGCTGACTTACTCTTTAGAACGAGACGACTCAGGTAAGTCGGATCAACCAGGATTCCCCAGTCCTTACCAGCTGAGTTGAATTTTATGCCAACCAAAGATTCGCTTGCAGTGTTTTCTGTTGGCGCAGTCGAGAGCTGTGTCGAAGGGCTGTTGTCCCGAGGTCCCCTGTAATTTAGGGTATTCTCGCTTATTTCCGTGAGCGGCATCGTCAAGCAGGAAGATTTAGAAAAGGAAGAAAAGTGAGAGGGTCCACCCACGGGTTCCCATCACCTCACCAGCAAACATCTGCACCCAAACATCGGTGCCCCCCTGCCCGGTGCGCCTCGGCACCGGCTTGGCAGGGACGCCGCTGCAGTCGTGCGTGTTTTTAGCGGCCTCGTTTGTTCTGCTCCAGCGTGAGCTTGGGCGTTTCCGGTACCAAGAGTCGGGGCTCCCGGGGCTAAGGACTGTGAGTTTCTCCATCCGCCGAGGACACGCTGTCTAAGGCGCCCTCCGCATCCACAGTGCTTGCTCAGCCGACTTTCATTATTAAGAAGCTCGTCTTCGTTCTCTCCGGTGCAAACACAGAAAGCGCACGTTCCAGTGATTTCCTGGTGACCGTCTCCACTTCCGTCAGGACCTGGCCAGGCAGCTTTTGGCCTTAGCTTTGAAGATTTAGACAAAACGTCTTGGAGAAGGAACCCGTGACCTTCCACCAACAGACAAGAAAGCAGTCGTGGCTTTGATGTGCCAAATAAACAGCAGCAGAATTGGCCAAAAAATAAGAGAGACTATTTTCTGGGGCCCTAAACTAGACGGATTTACAGGAAGGGGCCACAAAGGAGCGCGAAGCCAAAGAGGAGGGTTTGCAGCCGGACACGGGGACGCTGTTAGGAGGCGATGGGGGAGGGGCTTTGGGAGACACAGGCCACCTGCTCCCTCTCTCCTGAGGTCAGGGCCTCAGCCTGCGATGGGGACAAAGGTGGAGGCTCCACAGGCGAGGCTGCGACGGCTCTGAGCTCCCAGAGCTGCTTTCCTGCAAGATCTCAGGGCAGAGGTCGCTGCCGAAGGCCCACATCCTGGCAATGAGGACGCTGGGGTAGAACGAGAAAGAAGAGCTTCCTGCCAGACTGACGAGGTTTTTGTCTGAATCCCAGTTGCAGACGGTGGGGCCCCTTCTGTGCCCACGTCGGAAGGCTGGCCTGACCAGGCGCTTTGTCATTCCGGAAGCTGATGCGTCGGTGTTTTTTTCTAGACGTTTTATCAGAAGAGCTCCTGAGCACAATCGCAAACTTGTCGGGCTGCCTGCCCCACATGCTGCCCCCCAGCTGTCCCCACACCTGCCTGGCCAACAAGTACCGGCTCATCACCGGCGCCTGCAACAACAGGTGAGCCCTGTGGGGCCTGAGTCTCCCCGCGGGAGTCGGGTCACCATCGGGAGGGGGTCTCTGGGCACCGTTGGAGGGTCTCCTGAATGTGTGTAAACCTTTGCAAACACCTTTGTGCTAAGAACCAGCGGAGCCGCTTCCTTTCACCCACGAGTCGCGCACGCCGGTGCGTGGCTTGCCCAGGCCCCGGGCGGTAGACGCCTTCCGTCCCCGGCTCTCACCCTGCAACTTCCTGTTCCCGGGAGGCCTTGGCGGAAGGTTGTCAGCATGGCGGGGCTCCCAGGTGTGTCTCAGGAGCCCCAGGAAGAGCCCCGGTGAGGTGATGGGGCCAGAGGAGGGGCAGCCGGGGGACCCGCCCGGAAGCTTCTGGGCACAGAAGGCCTCAGATTTGGGCGCCAAGGAAGGAGGGCGCGTGAGGGTGGCTTCGGAAGATAGTTCCTCTGAGGCACCCCCACCTTACACCCCAGAGGGGCCCCCACCACTGGGCGTGTGGTCCCCGCTGGACATCCTGGATACCCACTCCCAGGACGAGTGGCTTCCTGGGCAAGGCCGGTGGGAACGGGTCGCTTCTTCCTCTGCGTCTCAGACACATGCCCTTCTGTCCCCACAGAGACCACCCCAGGTGGGGCGCCTCCAACACAGCCCTGGCCAGGTGGCTGCCCCCCGCCTACGAGGACGGTGTCACGGAGCCCCGAGGCTGGAACCCCCACTTCCTGTACAACGGGTTCCCGCTGCCCCCGGTCAGTGCCTGGGGCCCCTGCTTCACGGGACTGGGATGCCGGTCCCAGGACGTAACAACCTCCCACCCCCGGCCTGGGAGGGATGTGGCCTTCTCCTGAGCTCTGGCTCCGCTGGTGCCTCTGTGCCCACCTCCGCCCCTCGAGGCCCTGATGGCTCAGGAACTGGCTGCGCTCTGTCCGGTCAAGGCCACTCAGCTAGTGAGCAGGACAGGGCAGCTGTTTCTTTCAGCTCCCCCCAAATAGGCAGAAGAAGACCAGACAAGCTCAGAGACACTTAGAGTCGATTCAGCCACTCATTTATGCAAAGATGACCACAGCCACTCACTCCCAGAGGCAGATCATTTACCAAACTCATTCCTAATCTACTGACCGCTTGAGTCAAAAACTGGATCCTTGCTCCCGAATTGGACTGCTCGCTTTCATGGATAGACCAGTGGGTGAGCCTCATTACTTGGCTTGTACCCTCCCGCCCCCGCCCCGGCCCAAGGCCAGCAAGCCTGCCCTTCTCTGTGCCTCTGTTCCAAAGTCGCAGGTACTCTGAGTCAGGAAGAGACTCACATCAGAGATCAGATCCGCTTGGAAATCCAGGCTCATCCCCTGTCTAGAGATCCTTAAAGTAACTGCACCTGCAAAGCCCCCTGTGGTGTGTGATTGGGGAATGTCCATCTCCAGGGGCCGTACTCTGCCCACCAGTCCATCTTCTGACCCCAGAAGACTGCATCTGTGCCACGTGCAAAACGCACCTACCCCACCCACGACCCCGCCCAGTCTCAGCCCATCACCACAGCAGCTCAAAATCCCAAATCCAACTTAACTCTCACATGGTCAGAGTCCCGGATCTCATCCCGGGAATATTCTCAGTGGAGGCGGGCAGCTCTGGGGACAAAACTCCCCTCCTCCTGGGGCTGCAAAGCCAGAAAGCAAATCTGTCCCGAAATGCAAGGGACGGGCACAGGAGAACAGCTGTAAACAGCCTGGTTCAGGAAGGAAGAAATGGAGAAAAAGGGGTCACCGACCCCAAAGCATTCTGAGATCAGGCCAGGTAAACCCTGGGTTTCAAGGCAGGAGACCGTCCTCCCTGCTCAGACCCGCCCCTGGCCCAGGCCCCGCCCCAGGCCCCGCTCCTGGCCCAGGCCCCGCCCCAGACCCCGCCCCTGGCCCAGGACCCACCCCCTGCATCAGGGACTAAAGGACACGGATTGTTGGACAGCTGTTTAATCCCCACAGCAGACCTGAGCAATCAGCAGTTTTCATCCATTGAAAACACAGAAACTAAGGCTCCGCGAAGTTGCACCTCGGCCCCAAATCACCGCAAACCAACACATCTGGGGGAGGACAGCTTGGTCTCCAGGGCCCACCTTCCAGGGCCCTGCCAACACCCTGAGGGTGGCAGGCCGGCTCCCCGGGTGCACCTTCCTCACGTGACAGCTGGTCTTTCCCGCCCAGGTCCGGGAGGTGACCAGACAAGTCATCCACGTTTCCAATGAGGCTGTTACGGAGGACGGCCAGTATTCTGACCTCCTGATGGCGTGGGGGCAGTACATCGACCACGACGTCGCCTTCACGCCGCAGAGCACCAGCAAGGCGGCCTTCGCGGGCGGAGCCGACTGCCAGCTGACCTGCGAGAACCGGAGTCCGTGCTTTCCCATACAGGTAGGATCTGGAGACACACAGGTAGGATCTGTGGACACACAGGAAGGATCTGGAGACACACAGGAAGGATCTGGAGACACACAGGTAGGATCTGGAGACACACAGGAAGGATCTGTGGACACACAGGAAGGATCTGGAGACACACAGGTAGGATCTGTGGACACACAGGAAGGATCTGGAGACACACAGGTAGGATCTGGAGACACACAGGTAGGATCTGGAGACACACAGGAAGGATCTGGAGACACACAGGTAGGATCTGTGGACACACAGGTAGGATCTGGAGACACACAGGTAGGATCTGTGGACACACAGGAAGGATCTGGAGACACACAGGTAGGATCTGTGGACACACAGGTAGGATCTGTGGACACACAGGAAGGATCTGGAGACACACAGGTAGGATCTGGAGACACACAGGTAGGATCTGGAGACACACAGGAAGGATCTGTGGACACACAGGAAGGATCTGGAGACACACAGGTAGGATCTGTGGACACACAGGAAGGATCTGGAGACACACAGGTAGGATCTGGAGACACACAGGAAGGATCTGGAGACACACAGGTAGGATCTGTGGACACACAGGTAGGATCTGGAGACACACAGGTAGGATCTGTGGACACACAGGAAGGATCTGGAGACACACAGGTAGGATCTGTGGACACACAGGTAGGATCTGTGGACACACAGGAAGGATCTGGAGACACACAGGTAGGATCTATGGAGACACAGGAAGGATCTGGAGACACACAGGTAGGATCTGTGGACACACAGGTAGGATCTGGAGACACACAGGTAGGATCTGGAGACACACAGGTAGGATCTGTGGACACACAGGAAGGATCTGGAGACACACAGGTAGGATCTGTGGACGGCCTAGGTTCTACTATGGAACCAACATTTGGAAACATTCAAATACATAAGTCACCTTTTGTCCTATTCCCAAGGGGGTAGCAGCTGTTATGAATTTCCTGTTTCCTGCTAGAAATTATCTGTGGATATATGTGTATAAACATAAGTGTGTGTACACACACCCACACACACACACACACTTAAACCTTGTTGTCATCTATTGTGTCCTGTTATGTGCATGAACTGAACCAGGCACAGGTCACTTAGCAGTAATTCTGACAGTTGACTCCATATCATTAAATGGACAGAAATTGGGTGGTTATGACTCACAATACCCCGTGGAGTTTGCATTACAACTTACGTAACCAGTTTGCTTCCTGACAAGCATCTGAGTGCTTCCAGCTTGGTTGCGCAGTTACAGTGTCACCGATGGCGGCAGAGAACACGCGCTGCCCTGAATCTTGGGCACATGTGCCTTCCTACCAGGCGAACCGCTGGGCACACAGGTGCTAGATTCAGAACGGGTGCCTGTGAAATTGGGACGGATGTGGCAGACGGGTTCGCTATCAACATTACGCTAGTTTTCCCTCTGTCCTGCACGGAAGGAGACGTGCAGGCAGGAGTTTTCATTATTTTCCCTTTTTTTTCTTTCCTGGCCGCCCCTCAGCATATGGAGGTCCCTGACCAGGGATCAGATCCAAGCCACAGTCCCCACCGAAGACTTAGTGCGGCAGTGCTGGATCCTTAACCCACTGTGCCGGCTCCCAAGACACCGTAGACCCCCTTGTGCTAGCATGGGAACTCCAATTACTTCTCTTGAAACATCTCCGAAGCTGACAAGGGACATTTTCTATGGATGAGCAAAGATGGCTTGGGGCTGGGGGCCCTCACATCCATTCTGCAAACCGCCCCCCTGAGCTAGGAAGGCAGACAGGGCAGGCACCCCCACCCTGCAGGAGCTTCCTGGTGGGCCAGCCAGGGACAGGGTATCTGGCGTCCCCAGAGGTGGATCCAACAGGCAAGACAAAACGCACCACACAGAAGGAAGAATCTGGGGAGGGGGCCATGGGCCCCACGGAGGAGGCTGGGTCCCTCGACGCCAAGGGAATTCCCTCCAGTCTCATCACCTGTCCTGGGGAGGAGGCAGGGCGGGGGCCTGAGCTCCCCTCGGAGGAGCCGAGCATCCCGCAGAGCATCCGGCAGAGAACCGGGCCTGTGGGGGACGGCAGATCCCGGCGGCCGGGAGCTTCTAGACACCTCACTGACCTGTCCCCTTCTCGCAGCTCCCCACCAACGCCTCGGGGGCGGCCGGCGCCGCCTGTCTGCCCTTCTACCGCTCGTCGGCCGCCTGCGGCTCCGGCCGCCAAGGCGCTCTGGTCGGCAACCTGTCCTGGGCAGCCCCGCGCCAGCAGATGAACGGGCTGACCTCGTTCCTGGACGCGTCCACCGTGTACGGCAGCTCCCCGGCCCAGGAGCAGAGGCTGCGGAACTGGACCAGCGCCGAGGGGCTGCTGCGGGTCAACACGCGCCACCGCGACGCCGGCCGCGCCTTCCTGCCCTTCGCGCCGCCGCCCGCGCCCCCCGCCTGCGCGCCCGAGCCGGGCACCCCCACCGCCCGCGCGCCCTGCTTCCTGGCCGGGGACAGCCGCGCCAGTGAGGTCCCCGGCCTGACGGCCCTGCACACGCTGTGGCTGCGCGAGCACAACCGCCTGGCCGCGGCCTTCAAGGCCCTCAACGCGCACTGGAGCGCGGACACCGCCTACCAGGAGGCGCGCAAGGTGGTGGGCGCTCTGCACCAGGTGCGCAGCGGGGGGCTGCAGGTCCGGGGGAGGGGGGGCGGGGGCGGCTGTGACCACCCCACCGGGACCGGAGGGACGACACAGTTCGCTGGCGCTCCCGATGTCCAGACCATCCTAAGTGCTCCTGAGCTTTTTTAACTCCTTTAATTCCATGGCAGCCCTTTGCGAGGGGTGGCCCCGGGTGATTTTGATGTTTGTGTATTTGGGAGACAACGGGAAAAATGAAAAAAAAAAATTGGTGTGAGATTTGTGAATTGGCAATAAGTGGAAATAAGAGTTTATTGTGATGATTTTTAATTTTTAAGAGGATACCCGTTGAAGTGTCCAGTTGGTCAATTATTAATTGAGTGATGTTGGAAAAGTGACTCACACCCACCAGATGCTCAGACACGGAGACGAAGGCCACTGGTCCCACAGGCAGGTGGGAGGGCGGAGGGCGCATTATACAGCAGCCGTCGCCACTCGTGCGCGTCTCTGTCAGGCCCTTGAAGGGACCCCTTATCTTCTCAGTGACCCTACAAATCCTGTCCTACAGAGGAGCGTCTGGGGTCCTGTGCAGCTTCGCACAGGGGCCACCTGGTGGGACGGGCTGTTCTGGGGTCCAGCCTGCTCCTCGTCCACCTTTGGCCCACTGTGGTCCAGGCATCCAGGGGCCGGAAGAGAGGCTCAGAGCCCTGCTGTGCCCGGCGTCGCCTGGTAGATGTTGGTGGCTGGGGGACGAGGACACGGTCCAGGATAGGCTGGGCAGCAGTGGGATGCAGGGGATTCTTCTGCAGCTGAGGAAGGACGGTGGTGTTTTAACACCGGCGTGTTTCGTGGGAGCCCCAGCCCTGGCGAGTGGAGAACCAGCTGGGTCTTTGGGAAGAGGCACCCCAGGGTGCAGGTGCTCGGCTGTTGCTTCCAACAGTCTGAGAACATCACATCACGGCTGACCTCCTGCACCCATCAGCTCCGATGGAACACCCTTCTCTCTACGCTAGAACCTGTCCTATTGGTTTATATGCCTTGGGCACGTGTGGTTTATTGACCAAGATATTCTCATTAAATACCAAAACAATTTGACCCTGATTTTTACAACCAAATGCTCTTGAACCTGAAAGCAGACCCTTGCCCGTAGTTCTCCTGAAATTACAAGCCCGGGACGGCACCCGACTCACCACTCACAGAGCACGCCGCCCGTGCGAGTCTTTGCCTCAGTCCTCAGAACAGCTCGAGGAATCAGGAGTCACCGTCCTTTCACGGGAGGGGACGCCTCTGCCGCTGCAGCCTATCTGCGCGAGCAGGTCTGCGCCAGGCCGGGCCCAAAGCCACGCTGGTGCCCACCGACCCGGCCTCTCTGTGAGACGCCCCCCCGGGCCAGCCGCCCCATCGCCCTCCTGGGCACGGAGTTCGCCTCGTAAACGGACCTCCCGATAACCTTAAAGACACCCCAAAATCCTTTCTGAGGGGGTCAGTTTGAGCCTTTGTTGCAGAAACGTGGTCGAATGAGCCATCGTATCTGTGCCTCTCATTTCGTCACCCGCTCACGAAGGCACCTCGCCCGCCTCAGCGTCTGTCCCCTCGTTTTACAGGAAGCAGGGTGTCCCCACGCGGTGGGGCCGAAAGTAGGCATTTAGACGCATTTATAAAACCCACAGCACGAATTCATTTCCTGTTAAAACCACTGATGGTCCCTTTACAGCCGTGTTTCTGTGGCTTTTACAAAGAACTGGCAATTGGTGGAGTCGATTCAGGAGGAGACAGAGGAGGATCACAGAGGGGCCTTTGTCCCCTTACATCTTAACTGGTGAAAGCCATCAGCTCACACGTGGTCTCTAAGCTGTGCACCGTCGCCTTCGAGCGTGGGGGCAGGGAGCCCCCACAGAACGGGCCTGCCCTACGTCGTCTACGCAGCTTCGCCGTGCAATGTCTGCACGTGGTATTCGGTTTCTGGTAGTATAAACCCACGGGTCTGCTGTATGTGATGC
Organism: Phacochoerus africanus; assembly: GCF_016906955.1. Lineage (NCBI taxonomy): Eukaryota > Metazoa > Chordata > Mammalia > Artiodactyla > Suidae > Phacochoerus > Phacochoerus africanus. Next base: position 136,957,666 of record NC_062548.1, on the reverse strand, counting down.
ATGCAGCTTCGCCGTGCAGTGTCCGCACGGGGTCTTAGGCATCTGACACCGGTCTTATTAGCAACTGCGTTATTCGGCTGCCCGCGCCCTGGCTCCACCCGCTCTCCTTTCTCCACAGATCATCACCCTGCGGGATTACATCCCCAAAATCCTGGGCACCGAGGCCTTTGGGCAGCACGTGGGCCCTTACCAGGGCTACGACCCCGCCGTGGACCCCACTGTGTCCAACGTGTTCTCCACGGCCGCCTTCCGCTTCGGCCACGCCACGATCCACCCGCTGGTGCGGAGGCTGGACGCACGATTCCAGGAACACCCAGGGTCCCACCTGCCCCTGCGGGCTGCCTTCTTCCAGCCCTGGAGGCTCCTGCGAGAAGGTGAGCATCCCCGAGAGGCATGGTGGGGGGCGGGGAGCCAGATGTGGTCCCCTGACTGCCGGCCAGACACGCTGTGATCACCAGCTGGCGTGGTGAAAACAAACACACCCACTGAGATGTCAGAGGTGACACTGTTGATCAGAACGCTGGGCTACCTGAGTCCCCAGAGTCCCGGGCGCAGGCCTGGGCCTCCTGTCTGCTACCCAAGCCAGGCAGGGCCTCCTTCACTGAGACCTTAGACTCAGCAAGTGCCTCCTTGACTTTACGTTTCTGCTGCTGGAAAACAAACACAGACCCTCTGCCCTGAGGCTCCATGGAGGCCCCTTAAGACGCACCTCACAGTAGGGCCTGTTGGGGTCCAGACAGCAGATCCACCACGAGGCAGCATCCTAAGGGCCCAGGAAACCTGGGAACTGGCAGGTGAATTCCTGACCTTACACGAGGCATTTGTTCAGAACCAGCACAGTTAGCCTTTTCTCTTCGGTTTCCAGGCGGTGTGGACCCCGTCCTGAGGGGCCTGCTGGCCAGACCAGCCAAGCTGCAGGTGCAGGACCAGCTGATGAACGAGGAGCTCACAGAGAGGCTCTTCGTGCTGTCGAACTCGGGGACCTTGGACCTGGCCTCCATCAACCTGCAGAGGGGCCGGGACCACGGCCTTCCAGGTGGGTCCTCCCGGCTCCTTTGGTGCAGCGGCTGCCAGGCGCCCGCTGGTCTCGATCTTCGGTGAAATGTACCTGCAGGTGCAGGGCCAGCTCCTAAGAAGTGGCTTTGAAAGCGCTTTCGTTCGTGGGAATGAAGGCTGTCTAGCTTTTCTCAGATGCTGAGCCCCCATCAGGAAAGGCTGAGGTGTCCGGGAGAGCGAGCCTGGAGGGGTGGCCGTTTCCTGGGCAGGTCATGGCCCGTGTGCGCCTGGCTCCCAGGGGCAGGACCCACGACACAGAACATTCACCATGGGGCCAGTGGACATCACCCCTCTGCCTTTGGGGCTGGCCGGTGGGCCCAATCTCAGGCCAGGCAGCTGCCCCAGTGCTCCCCCCTGCTCCCCACCTTGTTCGCACACACCCACACTGACCCCACCCCCCACCTACCCAACCCACACTGTCCGTCCCTGAGCCTGCCCCCTGTCCTCCGTGGCCTTCTGTCCTAGAGCCCCTGAAGCTCAGCCATCTATCTGGTCGACCTATAGGACCTGTCCAAGGCCCTGGTCAGCTCTGCTCTCCCAGGCACCCGTGGGGCCCCCGGGAAGGGGACCAGGCTGTTGTCTTCCTGCTGACTCTGCAGGTGCAGGTGCATGTGTTACATACCGTGGACCCATGGGTTTATAGCATTAGGTAGTATCGTGCATGGGCTTTGTACAGCGTAGATGCAGGTGTCACCCCCGCTAGATCTATAGGTTCATAGCATCAGAAATATAACATCATGTGTAGACACTGCCTGGTGCAGAAGCATGTATCACACACAGGTGCCACCGAGGGCAGCGGGGGCAGGGTGGGTGGGTGTGCGGGACTCACATGGAGGAGTGGGTGGTGGGGCTGACGACCCAGTGAAGCCAGAGAGGGTGGGGGCCAGGGTGTGCCAACAGGGTGGACGTCAGGGAAGAGCGGGAGGAAGAGGTGCGTTCCCCTGGGACCAGGTGCTGAGAGGTTCCTAAGCCGTGGGGATAAGGAGGGCCCTCTAGTCCGAGAGTCGGACAAGCACTATCCTTTATGTGGCTCCGTGGGCATGTATGTGTGTGTGCGTGTGTGTGTGTGTGTGTGTGTGTGTGTGTTGGGGGGCCCTGGGGCACGTGCCCACCCAGCCCCTGTGGGTGTGACCTCCGAATGTGAGGTGAGCGCAGCCCCACTGCTCAGTAGGGGTGAAAACTGGGTGAAAACATGGGCCCCTGGGGGTGTGGGATTCAGCGTTGTTCCAGGTGTGATTTCCAGCTTGGTGATGGACAGACTCTCAGTAAGCCCCCATCACCTGTGCTGGAACATTCTGACTGTGCAGGGCTGCAGGGTGCAGGGCTGTGGGGTGCAGGGCTGTGGGCACAGGGCTGTGACAGGACTTTGTGGCCTGTTCCTGACTCTGCTTCCTCAGCCCCCGCTCCGTGGCCCACAGCCAGCAGGGTAGACGGAAGTGTGTTTTGACCCCAAGACAGTAGGCCTCAGCCCTTTCCCCTGCAGGTTACAACGAGTGGAGAGAATTCTGCGGCCTGTCCAGACTCGAGACCTGGGCCGACCTGAGTGCTGCCACCGCCAACGGGCGTGTGGCCGACAGGATCCTGGGCCTGTACCAGCATCCGGATAACATTGACGTCTGGCTGGGCGGCTTGGCCGAGAGCTTCCTCCCTGGGGCACGGACCGGCCCGCTGTTCGCCTGCATCATCGGAAAGCAGATGAGGGCCCTGAGGGACGGCGACCGGTAGGTGCCCGTGACCAGTCCCCTCTGCGGGGAAACGGGGTGCCTAGTATGGAAGGTGTCCCTGCATGGAGCCCTTCGTGATGGAGAGACTTGCTCGCTGGCATTCAGTTTGGTCAGCGGTTTAGCCTTTGGGGGACGTGACCGTTTCCCAGGATCTGACATCTCTGATGGGGGGTGGGGTTGGGGGGGAGCCCACAGGGGATTAGGGGGCTGGAGGGAGGTCCATGGGGCGGGCACAGGGCTCCCCGGGGAAATCGGTGCAGCCAGGCTGCTTGATGGGGTTGGTCCAGCACCCTCCCGGCCTCTCTCCTCCCAGGACGCACTGTGGCTCCGGTGCCGCGTGGAGGGTTGCAGGCCACAGGCAGACGGGCGGGTGGCAGGGCCGGGCTGTGCTTTCACTGTGCTCATGTGTCCCCCCGGAGGTTCTGGTGGGAGAACCCGGGGGTGTTCACAGAAGCCCAGAGGCGCGAG